>NC_090446.1:165489969-165792390 GCF_031143425.1 Pleurodeles waltl | reverse complement strand
AATGGAACAATTTCATCATTTGCCTACTGGCATCCATTTTGGATGAAAATAAATCCTACATTGTTTGCTTCTTGGGACAACCTAAACACTTCTGCTGATAACAATTGGGCATCCAACCGCATTAGTATTATCTCTCAGCAGCCTTCTAAATTGCACATCATCCTATATTTAGCCACAGACTGCATCTAGCGACATGGGCATTCACTCTAGCATTACAGACCCACACAGCTCAGAACAAGTTTCTATAATACCACAGCCCTTCAACCATCCTTAATGCACATTACATTTCAGCACAAAACTCCAGAAGATTCAGCTGATTTCAATACATCATTAGAACTTTCCACTACACAGCCGTTTGACTCAATAGTGAGATCTAAAAAACTTGACAAATGTTAAATTGTTTTTGGAAATGTTTCGAAATAGTGCTCATAGAATATTATTTTGTCTAAAAATCACACAACCACATAGCTGCCTATTGATCCAAAGTAATCTGGCTGCCATCAAACAAGTTATATTGAAACACCTTTTCACTTTCCAGAAGCCTGCTGTGGTGCCCTGCACTCATATTTCCTGCCATCATTCTGCTGATGGTGCCAGAACATTCTAGAACCATGAGCTGAAAACTACTTGGTAATATTCCGGAGATGATGGTTCAATGGAGGCTGCCTGTTGCTGGGGTGAAATAAAGGAATTATGCTTGTACTGACCTGGCTTTTGTGCTATTTCACCCTGATGATGATCAACTGGCTTTGAAGAGCAGGATGGTGCACTTTAACTTGATACTGTTCTACGGTAGGCCTGGAAGAAATCCTCCAACACAGATGAGAAGCTGTGATCTCATAATGGTGGCCCATATGAGTGTTGGCGGATCATCTCTCATAGTTCTGAATACGACTCAACACTTGCATGAGCAACTGCCACTTTCTTCTGCAGGCAGCTAACTGAGATGTTTCATTTAAGGACAATGTTGAGGAATGCAGCCAGCTGTGATGTCACTGAGTTGAAGGAGCAAACTGTTCTGTGGTTGGGTAGAATGCAGACGCTGCACCCCAGGGGAGCGCTTTGATTTTCTCAGCAGGAAGGGTGACAGCGATAGAAGGTATCTGTGACTGTGGCTTTCAGGACATTGCTATGCTCAAAAGAGTTGGTCTGATGGTAAAGATGCTGCAATATATGAAGTCATTGAGGTTTCAGACAAGGAACTACTATAACTAACGCTCATGTATGACACTATTAAATAGCATTTGCTTGGGAATATTCTGGAGATGACAGCACGTACACGGTGACTGTGGCATTAATGCAATTAAGGACTTCTACTCTTCCTCAGTTGGCCTTGAGTACTAATTCAAATCCACATACCAAAGAGCCACCTAATACCTCATCGGCCAATTCTTACATTTGAAGGGTGAAAGGTAAAAATGCCTCCATCCCAGTAATACAGAACACCAACAAACAGTGAAGAAAAAGATTAGGTGGGAAACGTCTCACCTTCCTCTAAAAAATGGTCGGATGCTAAAGTCTTTCAAAACTACAATGAAAGTGCTTCTTCTAAAAAGTCTCACTCCTGAGACTGAATGAACACCTGACCTGCTTGTAATGTCCTCCTCTTATAATCTATCTTTTCCTCTAGCTGTCCCCCTTTCTTTGTTTTTCCCATGCTTTATACCTTGAAACTAGAATGATTTCTGGTATTAGTTGCCCATTATGAAGATACAGAAATACATGCATGAATGCTTAAAGCCATGCAACTGCAAAAGTGGTGCCAGACTGCAGCACTGGATGGCAACTTCTGTTAGCCTAGCCCACATCACTGAACCTACTAGCATTGTCCTTCACAACTTCAATGCAAGGTTTTTTTTTCAACTCTGATCTTCAGTCCCAGAGGGAAGATAAAAATCTATGAACCTTCTAACCAATGTAGGTGCGCAAGGCCTACATCATACTTTCTTAGGCTAGCTTACTGAGAGGCAAACCTTAGGGAGTGACATTTATCTGTTAGGACCATTTGAAGGAAAGTATAAATGCTGCAGTAGAATATATGGATGAATGTGCTAAGCTCACTTCATACACTTCCTAACACTCCCACGTTTCTCAAGTGGAAGCAGTTGTTTGTACAAATACAAAGTAACAATAACAATAAAAACATGTTGACTGCCTTTATTAATTAATAAGGTGCACTCCAGTTAAACACATCCCATTAAAAGCTCACACATTCACTATGACCTGAGAAAAAAATAAGGGGTATATCTTACATGCCCCTTGCGTCACTCTAGCGTACGTTTTTTTACACTTATGTGGCATTACGGAGGCAATTTCCTCGTGCCATATTTACAAACTGGTGTGGTGCATGCATTGCACCACTGTGTAAACCTTTGCGCCACATTATGCCTGTGCCAGGCATAATGCATGGAAGGGGGGCATTCCCACACAGGGAGGCCCAAAAAAATGGTGCAGTGAAATTTACAAGATTTCACTGCACCATTTCTGGCTTCATTTTTAGCGCCTGCTCAGGGCAGACTTTAAAATGACACACCCATAAACTCCTACTGGCCTCCCTATGCTTTGCTGGGAATGTTGATGATATTGTGGTATTGTGCGCTATGGTGTGTCATATTGTAAATACGGTGCACACATGGTGCAGTTAGTGGGGCACAAGAAAAGTGGTGCATCAATGCTGACGCGCCACTTTCTTGCATATATGCACCTAAGAATCTTGTTAAGCGTAATCATCAATGTGTAAATATATGGGGCCAGATGTAGCAAACTTCCAAATTGCGACTTGCAATTTGCGAGTCCCAGCGACTCGCAAATTGCAACTCGCAATTTGGAATGCAGTACGGTGTCTCAGACACCGACTGCGACTCGCTATGGGGTCGCAATGACCCACCTCATGAATATTCATGAGGTGGGTCGCAAATTGCGGCCCCATAGCGAGTATAGGCACTCGCAAACATGGAGGCCTGCTGTCGTCAGCAGACCTCCATGTTCGTGACTGCTTTCAATAAAGCAGTTTTTTTTTTTTTTAAGTGTAGCCCGTTTTCCTTAAAGGAAAACGAGCTGCACTTAAAAAAAAAAACGAAACCTTTAGTTTCGGTATTTTTTCAGGGCAGGGAGTGGTCCCTTGGACCACTCCCTGCCCTGAAAAAATATTTTTGGGTCCATTCACAAAGTGGAAGGGGTCCCATGGGGACCCCTTCCAATTTGCGAGTGGGTTACCATCCACTTGAAGTGGATGGTAACTGCGACTCCATTTGCGACTCCATTTGCGACTCCATTTGCGACCGCGTACGCAGTCGCAAATGGAATTGCATCCCACTGCGAGTCGCAAATAGGAAGGGAACACCCCTTCCTATTTGCGAGTCGGAAATGCATTTTGCGAGTCGGTTCCGACTCGCAAAATGCATTTCTGCATAGGAAACTGCGTTTTGTGACTCGCGAGTCGCAAACAGTTTCCTACATCTGGCCCCATGGTACTTAATTTTCTTTGTCTCCTATTGAAAGGTTTTCGGAGCAAGTCTTAACTAATGTACACCCGAATCTATTAACTAGGTAGACAGCCACCTCTAGTTGTTTGTAAGAAATATTCATATTTCCATTTTTTTTTTTATTCGCCTCTTTCACAAATTATAATGATGTAATTGCTCCGTACAGAAAACATTTGAGTTACCTTAAATGTCCTCCTTTTTCTAGTAAAAGATCGCCTAAGCCGCAACATTTTCTCTTCGTCCATTTGTTTTGTTATAATGTCATTCACACGTTTTGCTCTGTCTACTACAGCATGCAGTGTGTGGCAGCTGTCAGTCCACCTGATCCATTGACTAGCTTCATTGTCAGTTTCTTGACAAACACATCAATACAATACAGATTCTTTGAGTGATCGGGGCTACTATGGCACTGCGTTCTTTTTGAGACCAAAAGTCATTCTTTGCTTTTAGAAAATGTTTTTTTTTTTTTACATTAATGATGGCCTGGTAGCATTCCCAACGTTTTCTAAAAACCATGACAAAAAAAAATTGTCAAAGTCAAAAGCCTCGAGGATAAAGTCAGATCTACTGGCTTTGCCAATGCTCGGTATATTTTAATCTGGTTCATTTCTTATCAAGCAGTTTCACATAGGAAACTGACAGCAAATGAAGATTTCTATTTGCAGGGGGAGTGAACTTTAAGATTTTATGTGATGTGAAAACAGAAACAACACATTTCGAACTTGGAAAAATGGAAAGCACGCATCTGTACAAATTTTATCAGTGAAGCCCCAGGACCAGCAAGAAAGGCTAAAACAATGGGCTCTTTCGGATTCCTGTCTAAATTCAGATTAAGGAACAAGCATCACTTTTCCCCTAATCGGGAATACAGCTGGCGCAGTAGTACTGAAATGGTTTGGAACTTCTGTTAAAAAAATACATCAGATTTCAAAATTTGCAGCTTGAGATGTGAAGAACATGTAGTATTGCTGCGTCATCCGAATTCCAGGATACCGAATTTGCCACGAGGTGACAATATTTCACCTGATAAAAACCTAAGCATGTGGTAGTGGTATTTACTGGGTGACTATTACCTCCAAAAATACCAAACCACTGAGATTGAGGTCCTTTACAGACGAACAAGGAATTTACGTTTTAAGAAATAATGGAAAAGTGTTGTCGGGATACTCTGCTAGAGCACCACTAGAGCAGACAGTGAGAAGAGAGACCTGGCCCAAAGAAAAGGGCTACGTTCAGCCACTCCCCACCTTCCCATGAAAAGAGACTGATATGGACTCTGTCAGTATACTAAAAAGCAGGCTGCAAAAGTGCCCAGTATGCGAGCTGTCTATCCAAAGCCTGGCCACTGGGGCAGCGGCGGCTCACGGAAGGGAAAAGGCGTGGGGCAGTGCATGGCAAGGGGGACGACCCAAAAAAATAAATATTTTAAGCAAAAACTTACCTTTCACGATGCATCTCGCCACTCCGATACGCTAGCAGCATGAAAGCAGCATTAGGATTGGCCAGAGGCAGAGTGGAAATCTCAGCCTGCTGTCTACAACCCAGCAATGCAGTGCCTTGTTGGAAAGAGCCTAGTGCGCATGTGTGTATGGCTGGCCAAACGTACATACACACGGAAGGGGAGTGCACTCCTCCTCTGTCCTTGTCATCGCCCATGGCCCCACCCCTTTTACAAGAAAACGATAATAAACATAGTTTATTGTCTTTTTCTTGTAA
The DNA here is from genome assembly GCF_031143425.1 of Pleurodeles waltl. Taxonomy (NCBI): domain Eukaryota; kingdom Metazoa; phylum Chordata; class Amphibia; order Caudata; family Salamandridae; genus Pleurodeles; species Pleurodeles waltl. Next base: position 165,787,189 of record NC_090446.1, on the reverse strand, counting down.
AAGTTTTGCAGCTGCTGGTGGGGGGACGATAGTCCTCTTCCATAGTGGAGGAGCCGCCCCGGTGCAGGGGAGCTAATTTATCAAAGACGCTTAATGACCTTCAAGGTGCGGTGATCGGTTTAGAAGTAGGGGTGGATGCAACTCATTTAATTCTGTGTATCATATTGACATGGAATTACCTAAGAATTCTGCGAGATTATGCAGAATTATGCGTGAGAAGAGTAATTCTGAATTCAGCACTATTTCTTCATGAATAAATGCCCACTTGTGTCCAAAAGGAAAGCAAGTGTGTATTGTGAGCTAAGAAATGGTGCTAACTGCAGTAGAACACAAATAGCAAGTACCAGCAGTCATTCTCACTCCCTAAATGTGATCTGGATAGTTCTGCAGGACGCTTTATGGCATTTCCTATGGTAGCTGGTTACTTTACTGCATTGTATATTCTGCGATTTAGAATTTTCATATTTTTCGCCTTTTTCAGCAACAATCAAACAAATAACCACAGAACTGTTCTAGTGTCTTATTAGTTACTGCAGTTTATTTAATAATACATAAAGCAGTAATAATAACTTTTCATGCTGTTCCTGTATCAACACCAGCCAATATTTATTTAAATTTTCCTGCACTCTTAAATAGCTGTCTCCCACTCCCTGGAGCATGGATTATTGTTTAATATTGATGAATAACCTTTTAATTCCTTAATATTCTCAACACCAGGTATAAAGACTTGGTTTTTATAAACACGTTTTACATTGCATTGAAAATGTCCCCCCACTGATGACCCATGTGGTCTCTCGGTAATTGTACTGAAGTAATTTCGAACTTGAAAAGAACTCCCATAAACAATTACGTTTGCAATGGATGCTTGCGACTGCTTTTCTCCCAATATACCGACAGGCACTAAAAATAGGGAATTATCCAAATTAGTTTTTTTTATTTCTGTGGGAGATCTTGCTCTACTATACTAATTTTATGCTTGCCAAAGCCTGATTGGCAATTGTAAGTGCTAGTGCCAAATGCAAACAATATAAATTGTCCTTAAGTCTAATTGAGCAGTAGCGCAACACAGGCCTGACAATAATGTGTGCTCAGTTTGTGCACTACCACCACGGTCTAAAATAGGATCATAATAAAAGAACAGGGAGCACTGTGTATGTGTCTACAATGGAAGACATTGCAAGTCCAATTCGAGGTAGGTCAAGTTGTCCTCTCTTGGCCATGAAAAGATGTGAGAGGCTGTTAATGCTTAATATTTATGGTGTAGCATGAAGGGTTTCACTAACCCATATGATAGCTGTGAATTGCTGATTGCTTTTGTGTTTCCTGCATCTGGTTGGTACAGTGAGCTGCCTCTTCCTGCACCGACTTGTAAGTTGCTATCTACCTTTCTGTCCCTAGCACATACTTGTTTCTCTGTTCTTGCAGTGTGATGCGTCCAGAGAGAAGTTTCTTGACTATGGCCTTTATTAAGACCCTGGCGGACTTCAGACCGTGGTAGTAGTGCCACAGTCGGACCGCCAGCACCACCACTTCTCCTCCACTGGAGGTGCTGGCGTTGCAGGCGGTGCTGGCGGTCCTGATCCGCCAGGGCAGCGCTGCCCTGGGGATTACAAGTCCCCTCTCCGGCAGCTTTTACATGAAGGTAGCACCGCCATGTAAAGGCTGGCAGAGCCAGGGTGCAGGGGCCCCAATGGCCAGCCCATTACCCTTTTTGCTGTCTGCTTTGCAGCAAGTGAAAAGCACGACGGGTGGTGGTGCACCCTACGCACTGCAACGGCTCAATTATTTGCTGGCGTCAATGTTGTGGGCTGTTTGCCGCTGGACCAGTGGGTGGAAACTCTGTTTCTGCCCGCTGACCCAGCGGGAAACTCTTAATAGGGGCCACGGGAAGGGGACTAACCGGCAGTATCCGGACTACGGGAGTTTGACGGGCGGCCTTTTCCACCCGTCAAACTCATAATGATGGACTATGGCCCTCATTACAACCCTGGCGGTCTGTGTTAAAGCGGTGGTAATACCGCAAACAGTCCAGCGGAAAAAAAATGGGATTACGACCGTGGCGGAAACCGCCAACATAGACAGCCACTTTAACACTCCGACCGCCACGGCGGTAGAAACAAACAGCGCGACGGACACCGCCAACAGACAGGTGGAAGACAATGCACCGCCCACCCTATCACAAGATGCCTATCCGCCACCTTTTCCGGGGAGGAACGAACGCGAACAAAAACACAGTGGAAACAGTACACAGAAGGGAAAACCCTTACCTCTCCACCCCCCACAATTAAAGATACTGCTGATGCTGGTCTTCCTTCTCTTCTATCAGGAGCACCAACGACGGCGGCGACGACCACGGTGAGTACTGCACCTACAACACAGGACAGGAGAGGGGGGAGGGAAAAGAGAGTGACACACACACGCAACACGCAGCACCCCCACCCCCACCCACAACACCATATACACAAATACATGCAGCAACAGTACACATACACCCCCCACCCCCTGGAAGAACGCAATGACAAAAGGAATTGATTTGAACAAATGTAATCATGTGAAATCTCATTATCAAAGTTCAAAATCCAGTAAACGCAATTATGTACACCAACTGCACAAGTCCAGATAGTGCACCAATCATCGTCCGTGGACCACTGGGCCCAAAATGCATGGGCAAAGCCCACACATGACACCTGCCAGAAATGGAGAGAATACTGCAGGGGCATCAGCTCAAAATGAAACAGGCACCTCAGGGGGAGGGGGCACCTCAGCCAGATGAATGCACAACACCACTGCTACACGAGGGGGCTCCATGCCCATTGATGTATCCTGGGGAGTGCAAAGCCACAGTCTCTCAAGTCTCTCCAGTGGGTGGTTTGCCCACTGCTTTATCCTGGGGAGTGCAAAGCCACAGTCTCTCAAGTCTCTCCAGTGGGTGGCTTGCCCACTGCTTTAACCATGGGAGTGCAAAGCCACAGTCTCTCAAATCACACAAGTGGGTGGTTTGCCCACTGCTTTATCCTGGGGAGTGCAAAGCCACAGTCTCTCAAGTTTCTCCAGTGGGTGGTCTGCCCACTGCTTTATCCTGGGGAGTTCAAAGCCACAGTCTCTCAAGTCTCTCAAGTGGGTGGTTTGCCCAATGCTTTATCCTGGGGAGTGCAAAGCCACAGTGTCTCAAGTGGATGCCTTTCTCGACTGGTTCTGGAGGGGGGTTGGTGGCCAGAGTGCTTCATCCTGCCAAGGATTGAGGTAGTGGATGCCTTTCTCCACTGGTTCTGGAGGGGGCTTGGTGCCCAGAGTGCTTCATCCTGCCAAGGACTGAGGTAGTGGATGTATCTCTCCACTGGTTCTGGAGGGGGCTTTGTGCCCAGAGTGCTACTTCCTGCCAAGGACTGAGGTAGTGGATGACTTTCTCCACTGGTTCTGGAGGGTGCCCAGAGTGCTCCACGTGCAGTGTGGCTAGTACAATTCCCTCACCTGGGTGTGTGTGCCACGAGATTGCCGAGGTACAGGTGGCATGATCCGCCATGAAGGCTGCGACATACCCCACACTGCTGCGGCTTCGCATTCCACCTGCAGGTGACAACTGTGATGACAGTAATGCTTCATGGAAGCTGCCCAGAGTCCTGGAACTCACCACCAGCCTCGGATGACTGACCACTGGGGATGGTAGGCATGTCTGCGTGGTGCTACTGTCCGAGGACGTCTCGGGGACACTGGCGGTGCTTGCGGCGGTGTCAGTCATGGCAGTGCTGGCTGCGGGGTCCGTTGTGGCGGTGCTGGCTGCGGGGTCTGTGGCGGCAGTGCTAGTGGTGGGATGTGTGGCGGCGGTGCTGGCGGCGGGGTCTCTGGCGGCGGGGCATGTGTCAGCACCTGCTGAGGGACAAAGCTGGATGTCTCCTGCAGCCTTGGACGGCTGCCCACCGGGGAAGAGGCTGGGGACTGTTGCAGCGGCTGTAGAGGTGCCGGATGCAGTGCCGGTGGTGGTGCAGGTGGCGGTGTTCTCTGCCGTACAGGTTGGCGTGGAAGTGGACAGAAAGTGTGACACTGGTCCCTCAGTCTGTGCCACCATGCCCTCTCCTGACCTGCCCTTCAGTTTTTGGCCCTTCCCCACCTTTGATGGTGGCACAGTTGTCTTGCCACTATCCCCTTTCGTTTTCGCTGGCCCCTTGGTGGCAGGTGTTTTCGGCTTCTCCCTCTGGGATGTGGGCACCTTTTTAACCTTGGCAGGTGGCGGAATGTCCTTGCCCTCGCTCCATGGCACACTGGCAGCCCTGATGGTTGGCGCACTCCATGACCCCGCAGTTGCAGGCACCACTGTGCCTGGGGATGTGGTGGCTGAGGTGCTGGGCTGAGACCTGGAAAGCCTGGATCTAGGGGGGAGGTGTAAGGAAGAGGTCAATGTTAGCCAGGAAAAGTTTTTTAGACTCACTGGGATGGGTAGATGGAGGGGGTTTGGGAGTGGAGGAAGAGGTAGTGGTTGTAGGAGGTGTACGTCTGCTGAATTTGGGTGAAGGTGCATGGGCTGGAGGCTGTTGTGAGGTGGATAGCTGTTGGGTGGGTGTGTGTCTGTGTTTGTGTACTTTGGGAGGAGGGCTCACTGACACACTGGGAGAGGACACTGGGGATGTGTGAATGGTAGTGGGGTGGTGAGTGCACGTGAGCGGTGTGTGGTGATGGGCGTGCTGCTGATGGAGGTAGTGGCTGAGGATGTAGTGCATGCAGGTATGAGTGGAGACGAGACTAGGAGGGAGACGTGGAGGAGGGGGACACAGTGGAGGAAGTGGATGTTGGTATATGTGCATGGGTATGATGCTTGTGTGAGTGCCTGTGGGATGTGTGGTGCTTATGTTTGCCTGAACCACTCTTGTGTGTTGATGGGTGTGCATGCTGGTCTGATGGTGTGCTTGGGATAGGCTGAGGTACAGGGGATTGGTTCTGGGTGGAGGAGGTTGGAGGGGGGAGGCTGGACACAGGGACAATGTCTGCCATCAGTGCTGAGGACAGAGCCTGAAATGCTCTCAGTTGGGCTGCCTGCCCAGAATGAATGCCCTCCAGGTATGCATTTGTTTGTTGCAAATGCCTCTCAACACCCTGGATGGCATTCAGAATGGTAGACTGCCCAACAGTGAGGGATCTCAGGAGGTCAATAGCCTCCTCACTGAGGGCAGCAGGGCTGACTGGGGCAGGGTCTGAGGTGCATGGGGTGAAGGAGATGCCCACCCTCCCGGGTGAGCGGGCACGGGACACACGCTGAGGGGCTGCTGGGAGGGCGGTGCTGGTAGGGGGGGTGGCGGCTGTACCTGTTGATGCGGTGGGCACAGAGGGGCCCGCCACCGCAAGCGAGCTCCCATCAGAGGAGGAGTCGCTGTCATTGGTCTCTGCTCCTGTTCCCGCCGTGGAGCTCCCCTCGCCCTCTGTCCCACTGATGGCTTCAGACTCTGTTGCTTCACCCTCCAGGGCCAAGTGGGATGCAGCTCCCTCCTGCTCCGGTGCCAATGCTCCTCCGCCTGATGATGCTATTGCACACAAGAACAGGGTGACCACAAAAAGGGGGGGGAAAGACAGAAGAAAGACATGTTCAGTGCATGCAACACCACTACCGTTGGCGGACACAAGAGACAGTCAGCAGCCCTCTGCTCTACGCCATGCACTTATAGTTCCCAGATTAATCACATGCCCATGGGGTACGAGGCCTCAGCCCAATTGCTGCACACCTGGAAGTCACAGGAGCCTGACTAAGTGTAGATTGCTCTAACCACTAGTGGGTTTGGGGTGCCACATAGACTGCCTCACAAGGGACCTTGCCTACCAAGATCGCCCTGGACTAGGGGTACCCACTGCCCAGCTCCCCCGCCCAGACACCTCGTAATGCGTGCAAAGTCAGCTGAATGAGTGTGTACTCACCCCCTTGTGGCTGCTGTGATGCCCTCAAGCGCCCATCCAACTCCAGATACGCCACCGCCAGGATCCGGAACTCAGGGGGGTCATGGTGCGGTGGGCACCCCTCCCACGTTGGGAGGCCATCCCCAGCTGGGCCTCCGCCATCTTCTTGCTCCAGCGGCGCAGCTCCTCCCATCTGCTACGGCAGTGGGTGCTCCGTCTGTGGTGGACCCGCAGGGTCTGGACATCCTTGGCGATGTCATGCCAAATACCCTTCTTCTGGTGGGCGCTGACCTAGAGGAATTGTACAGGGGAAAGGACATTACTTACCCGTCCGGACTGTCATACTCATTGCCCCCCGTTCCCACCCTTGCCCTGATGCACATACACTCCCCATCCGCACATGCAGGCCTCAGCCCCCCCATGTATCTTCCATCCACACCACTCAAAACAGGCATTGCCCATGCAGCATGCTCACAGTGTACTCACCTGTTTGTCTGGAGGACCGTACAGTTGCGTGTACTGGGGGAGGACCCCTTCCACTAGTTTCTGCAACTCCTCCGAAGTGAAGGCAGGGGCCCTTTCCCCAGACACATTGTCGCTTCCAAACTGAGGTCACAGCAGCACTTCCAGTGTAGGTCCTCTCCTGTTGAAGGTCAGGTATCAAGTGAGTGAACAGACAGAAAATGGCGGTCACGTCCGCGGCAGTGTGTACCGTCACCGCCGGCGTACATCGTCATTGGCTCCTGGGACCCATAGAGCCCAATGTTAACCAATGCTGAATTGCGCTGCGGTCTTCGACCGCCCACCGCAACAGTGTACAACGCCAGGACAGTTACCTCATATCCCCTTGTCCCACCTTACAGGTCAGGCAGCCGCCATTTCAGGGGGCCACATGGCATTAATAATAACTGCGTCACACCTATGTAGGCCTGTAATACTCACAGTTACAGGCACATTGCGGATTAATAAATTTGTGCAAATTACATTTTGGGATACCTCAGGGTTGGCTGACTCTCTGCTCGCTGTTCTCCTCCATAGGGCACGTCTGCTGGGGCAGGTGATGAGATGGCGGCATCCTCCGGTGTACAGACCGCTGGTGGACCTGTCGACAATGGAAGAGAGACACATAATAGTCACATACAGACTTGATCGTGCAACAATCCAGGAACTGTGTGCCAGTTGGAGCCAGACCTGATGTCAGCTATCCGCCATCCCACAGGGATACCCCCTCTAGTACAGGTCCTGTCAGTACTCCATTTCCTGGCAAGAGGTTCCTTTCAAACAACAGTGGCCATTGCATCACGGATGTCCCAGCCAATGTTCTCTAATGTGTTGTCCAGAGTGTTGTCTGCCCTGCTGAAACACATGCGGAGCTACATCGTGTTCCCTCAGGTGGAGGATTTGCCTACAGTAAAAGGTGACTTCTATGCCCTGGGACATATCCACAACATCATTGGTGCCATTGATGGGACACATGTGGCATTGGTACCCCCCCGCAGGAGTGAACAGGTGTACAGAAACCGGAAGAGCTTCCATTCTATGAATGTGCAGATGGTGTGTTTGGCAGACCAGTACATCTCCCATGTGAATGCCAAGTTTGAATCGCAGTGTGAATAGGTTTCTGGGTATGGGGTTGTCCCCTAAGGGTTAGTGTGTGTCTAACAGTTGTCCTTCGATATTTGCAGGTGACTCTGGTTACCCCAACCTGTCATGGCTACTGACCCCAGTGAGGAATCCTAGGACAAGGGCAGAGGAATGCTATTGCGGCCCTGACTGTGTCCATTATATGGCGGTTCAGTCCGCCATGCCGGTGGCGGGCTTTTCAGCCGGCATGGTGGGCTGAACCGCCGGGGTTCGTAATGACCCCCAAAGTCTGACTTTACTTGTAGTAAAGTAAGACTTTTCGTCTGAGTTTAGATTTTAGGTCTAAGTTTAGACCAAAAGTCCAAATGTAGACCACATGTCTGCACATCTCAGGCATAGGGACAGTGAAGGGTACACAACACTATCTCACACAACACCAACAACACACCAACATGACATCTACGAATACAACACAAACACATTCGTCACCTGCCATGGACTCTTGCACATTCAACATACATATGCATGGATGTGGCATGGAACACAAACAATACTCCCATGAAACAGCTCTGCAATAGACACAACCATTGCAACACAAGGGAAGAACTATGGCATGCACAATAGTCAGAGAGACAAATATACAAAGATCGCCATGTACACAATACCTGCACAATAGGGATGGAGCCAGCAGGAACACTCAGGGAAGGAGGCTGCACTGGGACACATGTCACCTTGCAACTTCCCATGTAGTTTCTCTTCCCATGGACGAGTATCAATACACCTAACTGGGGAATGAAATTTGAAATTATGGCCCTCATTACGTCCCTGGCAGACGGCGGTATTTTGGAGAAAACTACTGCCAACAGGCTGGTGGCACCTTTCCCCAAAATATGACATTGGCGGTTTGGCTCAAGCCAAACCGCCAATGTACCACTCCGTCCGCCAGGGCGGTAACAGCTGTCGGGCTGGAGACTTCGGTCTCCAGGCAGACGGCTGTCACAGTCCCACCCTTGTGATTATGACCTGGCCTTCCGCCATGGTTTTTGTGGCAATCTTACTGCCGTGAAAACCATGGCGGTAGGCACTATCAGTGCCAGGGAAGACTTTACAGCCCAATCCTCTTTGCTCTCCGATACATCATCCGGAGGCTACTCTAGCTCGGACTCCGACGCCAGCCGCACACAACCTACATGGCCAAGGCGAGGCAGGAGGGGGAATACCCGGAATAACTGGCCCACTCCATTCACGGGCCATCCACCCCCGCTGCTTAACATGCCTCCCTGGGCTTGGCCCTCCCCCTATGGGCCACCAAACCAATTCCAAGCCCCGTTGTATCCCCAGCCACAAACGACCTGGTCCTATCCCAATGTTCCTTTTTTTGGGAGAGGCCCCGGACGGGGAAGGGGCAGGAAAAAGGGAGTCAGTTGGAACCTAAAGGAAGGACGAACAGACGACGAATCCCCCAGTACAAGCAGAGTATAAACAAGGGATCCACCACCGTTGTTAACCTAAGCCCAAGAGTATTAAATAATAACAAGCTCCAAGCCCTAGAGAAAGATCTGGGTTTTGTCCCTACCCCAAAACTTGATATCTTTAAACTAAGGATAGAACTAGCAGAGTTCTTTCGCAAGATCAGGCTAAGAACCTTTTTTCTTATGAACCCTGAACCCAATGCAGAACGAGAAAGGAACACCGGGCTACGCCCCAAATCCAAGTTCACTCCCTCCTCTCACCTGATGCCACCCGAAGTCTTCGCATTTGAGAAATCAGTGAGTAGGAGGATCGACAACTTACAGAACACACAAAGGGAGATCTTCCACAATATCAGTACCGAAGAACTCACAGCCCTCCACAATCTTAGCAATGACTCCTCCATCACTATTAAACCAGCCGATAATGGCGGGGCCATAGTGATAATGCCCACAGTGATGTACAACACTGAATGTCTACGCCTACTGAACAATGACCATCATTATAAGAGACTATCAAGGGACCCGACAGAAGAGGTCAGGGAAGAGATTACTTTCCTGATTGACAAGGGTATGAACAACGGTTGGATCACTAAACATGAGGCCGCCTTCCTCACCCAACCCGACCCTAAAACTCCATACTTCTACATTTTGCCCAAAATCCACAAAAATAAACATCCACCCCTGGGAAGACCAATAGTCTCCGGGATTGGTTCCATACTGGAACCATTGTCCCAATTTTGCGACTGGTTCCTCCAACCACTTGTGAAACAAATTCCCACATACCTCAAAGACACAACAGATGTGCTCTCCCTTATAGATACCCTGGAATTTGACAAAGATAAAGAACATCTCATGACACTGGATGTGGAATCATTATATACCAACATTCCACAGGAGGCAACTCTGGAAGTGGTCAGTGACCTACTAAATAGGGGTGTCTGGAACTACATCACCCCCCCAGAATTTATCCTGGACATAGCTCATCTGGCCCTTACCATAAACTTCTTTGAGTTCGATAAGAACTTCTTCTTACAGATCCAGGGTACTTCTATGGGTAGCACTTTCGCACCAAGCCTGGCATGTCTATATGTGGATCACTTCGAGAAATAAATAGTCCTCACTGAAGAGAACCCATATGTCAACCATATCAGGCTATGGAAAAGATACATCAATGACATCCTGGTAATCTGGAGAGGCACAAGGGAAGAAGCAACCATCTTTATCACTTGGCTGAACACCTTGAATCCCTTTCTAAGGTTCACAGCCACGCTGGGTGACCCAGCGGTCTCCTTTCTTGACTTATTAATAACCAAAAGAAATGGCTCCCTGGCAACAGAAGTATTTTACAAACCTACTGATCGAAACACTCTCCTTCAGTTTCAGAGCTTCCATCCACGCTCCCTCAAGGAAAACCTCCCAGTGGGCCAGTATCTCCGTCTCCGGCGGAATTGTACCGAACTAACGGATTACAAAAAGCATGCGCAGCAGCTCACTACTAAACTTCGAGTAAGAGGATACCTGGACCATCTACTGAGGAGAGCCGATAAACGTGCTCGTGTGAGCCCTAGGGAGACTCTACTGCATCCGAGCAGCAGAGCCAGTAAGGGAGACCCATTGATCTGTGTGACTACATTTAACCCAGCGTCCAATATGATCAAAAAGATACTAAATGAAAACTGGAAAATCCTCACTTCTGGGGGTCTTCCCTTCCAGATCCCAATGAATGCCTACAGAAAAGCAAAAAGTATTCAGGATATGATCGTACATACCCGCCCACGGGTAAACCCTACCACAAGTAGACAAAGGACCCTTTGGGACCTTCCTCCCCCCAAAGGACACTTTCCATGCGGCAGCTGCAGCGTATGCGCATTGACCAAGAAAACCCTTACACTTGATTTGGGATTACAGACGCCCTGGGAACTGAGACAATTAAGGAATTGCAACAGCAAAAACGTGGTGTATATGATCACATGCCCCTGTGACAAGAGATACATTAGGATGACGACGAGAAAAGTGGGCACACGCATCTGCGAACATAGGAGCACCATCCGTTGCAAAAGAGATGCCACAAGACTCACCGAGCATTATATCTCCAGTAATCACCATCCTGACCACATGCAATGGGTGGTGTTGGACCAATTAAAATCAACGACAATCAATGCCAAACAAAAACTATTACTATATGAACAGAGGTGGAAATGGAGGTTGCAAACGGACACTAGAGGATTGAATGACAATATCCAGTGGTCATCTTTAGGATGATGACCAGATACCATTATGACTCCTTCCCCATATGAGATCCCTCCTGGGGCCTTATAATGCCCCACTGTGGGCTACACTACCCATTCCGCTTGTTATTATTTTTGACCTGGGTAGTACCCCTATCAACCAGATTAGTCTCCCCTTCCCTGCCATCATAGCTATTGTCGCTCTCCCTCCCTTACATCCTTTCCTGTACTCTTCTGCACATACATCTTTAGTCTCTTTTCCCCTGTCTTCTTTCCCTCTTCTTTCCCCCTTCCTTTCCCCCCCCTCCAATGCCCTACTGTGGGATTCACTACCCATTGCGCTTGTTATTATTTTTGACCAGGGTAGTACCCCTGTCAACCTGATTAGCCTCCCCGACCCCTGCCATCTGAGCGATTATCGCTCTCCCTCTCTTACATCCTTGCCTTTCCTCATCTGCACATACCTCTTCTGTCTCCTCTCCCCGTTTTTTTTCCCTCTTCTTGCCCCCTTCTTTTCTTCCACCCACCCCCCCCTTCCCCTTCCCCCTCCCTTCTCCTCCCTTTTCCCCCTCCCCCTCCTTCTCCCTTAATTTCCTTCTTTCTTCCTTTCTTCTTTTCATACTTGCCCTCTCTCTCCTTTCCCCCCCTTTAGTCTTTCCCTTTTTCTTTTTTTCTTTTTCCACCCCTAACCCCCCCCTTTTTTTTCCCTCCCCCCCCCCCGGTCCCTATTTCTTTCCCCCGCCCCCCCCCCTTCAACCCCGCCTGGGCATCCAAGCCGGACGACCAGGCCCGCTCCACGGGACTCAATCTCCCAGAGTCCCGTGAGCTTACATGACGCGCTGCGCTTCCCGTGACGCGTCACTGCAGGACGCTCCCAGCGCCTGCTAGCCGCGCCACAGAGGAGGCGCTCAGCCGCATTACGTACTGTTAGCGCGTCTCACCCCGCGGGCCTCGGTCGCACAGAGGTCCCGCGGGCGGTACCTGCATCGGCGCACCGGCGCAGCCCCCGAGGGGGCGCGGCCGGTCTATGGGCGTGCCAGCAATACTCTCCGTGAATCGGGAGTCTCCAAGCCAATACGCCCGACACACCTGACAATCCTTCATTGGATTCCGCCCCCAGCCTCCCCAGCCTCCTGCCAATTGGCTGTTGATCGACATAAATATCAGATCAGCCCTCCAGTCAGTACCAGAGCGGCCTGGCTCCGGCATGTAGGTACCCCCCATGGTATTCCCTTTGGAGTGGTAAGTGTTGGCCTCCCTGGCCCTTTGGATTTTTCTTTTTCTTTTACTTCTTTTAATCTCTGCTTTCCCTCTTTTTTGCTCCTCTTTGGCCTAGCTTCCACCCTTTCTTCCGTGCTTCATCTTCCTTTTTTTCCCCCCTTTTTTCCTTTCTTCCTTTTTTCCTATTTTCCTTTTCTTCTCTCTTCTCCCCCCTTTTCTTCCCTAAGTCCCAATTTTTGTTCCCCTTGTCTATCCTTACTTCCCTCTCTGGGTCTCCTTCTTGCCCTCATGTTCTGCCCTTACTCTATTTGTCTTCTTCCCCTCGCTCTTCCCTGCTTAACCCTTAATCTCCTCAGAGTGTGACTACAAGGGAAAACCCCTCCCCGGCACTAGCCAGACCAGAGGCAAATCGCCCCCTACCACTTGGTAAGTCACATCTGCATGCGTGTGTGATTGCCTTTTACATTTTTTACCCTTTTTTTCACCTATTGCTGTGTGTTTTGCAGTGGTTTGCCACGGTTTTTCTCACTCTGAATATATTCTGAATAAATTGTGGTTTATTTATTTATTATCTATCACAGACCTACCCCACCGTGAACTACCCGTTCAGGTAGGCCAAACATTATTCCCTTTGAGCACCCCACTTACTGCGTGTGCTCCGACCCTGACGAATGCCCCTGACCTACCAGCACCTAGTGAGGGCAGAAACATGTTGGTCATCCGTTTTTCTTTTTAGACTCCAAGAGACATTACTCTCTAACGAGCCTCTTCCCCTTGTTTTTAGTCTTACCAGCACGCACCTTCATTAAAACTAGCAGCAGCTATCGGTGACATGCTTGGTAATTTTATTATTCACCCCATCTGGATCTATGTAACTATCCAGTCAGTTTAATTTCAGTACTCCCTCTGGTTCTTTTAACCAAGAGGTTGAGTCCGCCCAAGTAGTACCATCTTACTTGGGTGGGGCTAGGTGGTCATATGATGAAGCATGACACTATTATGTGTGTGAGACCACCTAGTCCGTAAGGGAAATTCCCCGTTCCCCTGTAGGACAACACAGCACCCCCCTGCTTGGACATTCTCCAACCATGACTCCCCTGCCTTAGGATCCAAAGCGACCTAACTAATACTGGACACTGATAAAAGCCTGACCCAGTCTTACCTTCAGTTCCTACTACCCCACACCTTTAGTGATTATATAGATTTCTTTAGGGTGGCGGTGTGGGCTAGCAACACTCCCAGTGCTCTCCTTTTGTGTATTTGTAGTGAGCACAGCAGCCAGCTGTGAGAGCCTTGTTACATATTCCTTAATACCTGTGACATACACACAGGAGTATTGAAAGCCTTTGCTTCCCTTCCCGATCATGGCTGAAGGGCTTGCCTTCAGCGAGGAGGAGCTCCAAGCCATCCTCGCTGCACCTTCACTTTTAGGAGATTCTTCACTTTCCAAGACAATAGCTCAACTAGGGGATTGGGACACTTTGATCGAACTTAAGAGGACACAAGTGAAAACAATATTACACGGGCTGTCCTAACTGAATACTTAAGAAAAAACGCAGCACCAAATGGTCTGATTATTACTACCGAACCACGTATCTTCCTAGAGGACAAAGAATTTAGGAAGGACTGGTCACTGATAGCCTGGAAATGCACATGTGATTGGCTAATTCTAATCATCAAGACAGCCACCAGACTATCAGAGGCTCTAGTGCTTCAAATTAAAACGGCAGAAAGTAACCTAAAAACTGGACTTACAGCCGCAGCATTCAAGAAGAAACTAGAAGAAACAAATAAGACAATCGGCGAGTTCAAAGATTACCTGACTCACCAGAAAATTACCAAATTCCAGAAAGATCTGGACAGGTTCTCCCTAGAGAGAGTACATCCCTACTCTAGGGAAGACTTTACAGCCCAATCCTCTTTGCCCTCCGATACATCATCCGGAGGCTACTCTAGCTCGGACTCCGACGCCAGCCGCACACAACCTACACGGCCAAGGCAAGGCAGGAGGGGGAATACCCGGAATAACTGGCCCACTCCATTCACGGGCCATCCACCTCCGCTGCTTAACATGCCTCCCTGGGCTTGACCCTCCCCCTATGGGCCACCAAACCAATTCCAAGCCCCGTTGTATCACCAGCCACAAACGACCTGGTCCTATCCCAATGTTCCTTTTTTTGGGAGAGGCCCCGGACGGGGAAGGGGCAGGAAAAAGGGAGTCAGTTGGAACCTAAAGGAAGGACGAACAGATGACGAATCCCCCAGTACAAGCAGAGTATAAACAAGGGATCCACCACCGTTGTTAACCTAAGCCCAAGAGTATTAAATAATAACGAGCTCCAAGCCCTAGAGAAAGGTCTGGGTTTTGTCCCTACCCCGAAACTTGATATCTTTAACCTAAGGATAGAACTAGCAGAGTTCTTTCGCAAGATCAGGCTAAGAACCTTTTTTCTTATGAACCCTGAACCCAATACAGAACGAGAAAGGAACACCGGGCTACGCCCCAAATCCAAGTTCACTCCCTCCTCTCACCTGATGCCACCCGAAGTCTTGGCATTTGAGAAATCAGTGAGTAGGAGGATCGACAACTTACAGAACACACAAAGGGAGATCTTCCACAATATCAGTACCGAAGAACTCACAGCCCTCCACAATCTTAGCAATGACTCCTCCATCACTATTAAACCAGCCGATAAGGGCGGGGCCATAGTGATAATGCCCACAGTGATGTACAACACTGAATGTCTACGCCTACTGAACAACGACCATCATTATAAGAGACTATCAAGGGACCCGACAGAAGAGGTCAGGGAAGAGATTACTTTCCTGATTGACAAGGGTATGAACAACGGTTGGATCACTAAACATGAGGCCGCCTTCCTCACCCAACCTGACCCTAAAACTCCATACTTCTACATCTTGCCCAAAATCCACAAAAATAAACATCCACCCCCGGGAAGACCAATAGTCTCCGGGATTGGTTCCATACTGGAACCATTGTCCCAATTTTGCGACTGGTTCCTCCAACCACTCGTGAAACAAATTCCCACATACCTCAAAGACACAACAGATGTTATCTATAAAGATACCCTGAAATTTGACAAAGATAAAGAACATCTCATGACACTGGATGTGGAATCATTATATACCAACATTCCACAGGAGGCAACTCTGGAAGTGGTCAGTGACCTACTAAATAGGGGTGTCTGGAACTACATCACCCCCCCAGAATTTATCCTGGACTTTGCTCATCTGGCCCTTACCAGAAACTTCTTTGAGTTCGATAAGAACTTCTTCTTAAAGATCCAGGTTACTTCTATGGGTAGCACTTTCGCACCAAGCCTGGCATGTCTATATGTGGATCACTTCGAGAAAGAAATGGTCCTCACTGAAGAGAACCCATATGTCAACCATATCAGGCTATGGAAAAGATACATCGATGACATCCTGGTAATCTGGAGAGGCACAAGGGAAGAAGCAACCATCTTTATCACTTGGCTGAACACCTTGAATCCCTTTCTAAAGTTCACAGCCACGCTGGGTGACCCAGCGGTCTCCTTTCTTGACTTATTAATAACCAAAAGAAATGGCTCCCTGGCAACAGAAGTATTTTACAAACCTACTGATCGAAACACTCTCCTTCAGTTTCAGAGCTTCCATCCACGCTCCCTCAAGGAAAACCTCCCAGTGGGCCAGTATCTCCGTCTCCGGCGGAATTGTACCGAACTAACGGATTACAAAAAGCATGCGCAGCAGCTCACTACTAAACTTCGAGCAAGGGGATACCCGGACCATCTACTGAGGAGAGCCGATAAACGTGCTTGTGTGAGCCCTAGGGAGACTCTACTGCATCCGAGCAGCAGAGCCAGTAAGGGAGACCCATTGATCTGTGTGACTACATTTAACCCAGCGTCCAATATGATCAAAAAGATACTAAATGAAAACTGGAAAATCCTCACTTCTGGGGGTCTTCCCTTCCAGATCCCAATGAATGCCTACAGAAAAGCAAAAAGTATTCGGGATATGATCGTACATACCCGCCCACGGGTAAACCCTACCACAAGTAGACAAAGGACCCTTTGGGACCTTCCTCCCCCAAAGGACACTTTCCATGCGGCAGCTGCAGCGTATGCGCATTCACCAAGAAAACCCTTACACTTGATTTGGGATTACAGACGCCCTGGGAACTGAGACAATTAACGAATTGCAACAGCAAGAACGTGGTGTATATGATCACATGCCCCTGTGACAAGAGATACATTGGGATGACGACGAGAAAAGTGGGCACACGCATCTGCGAACATAGGAGCACCATCCGTTGCAAAAGAGATGCCACAAGACTCACCGAGCATTATATCTCCAGTAATCACCATCCTGACCACATGCAATGGGTGGTGTTGGACCAATTAAAATCAACAACAATCAATGCCAAACAAAAACTATTACTATATGAACAGAGGTGGATATGGAGGTTGCAAACGGCCACTAGAGGATTGAATGACAATATCCAGTGGTCATCTTTAGGATGATGACCAGATACCATTATGACTCCTTCCCCATATGAGATCCCTCCTGGGGCCTTATAATGCCCCACTGTGGGCTACACTACCCATTCCGCTTGTTATTATTTTTGACCTGGGTAGTACCCCTATCAACCAGATTAGTCTCCCCTTCCCTGCCATCATAGCTATTGTCGCTCTCCCTCCCTTACATCCTTTCCTTTCCTCTTCTGCACATACTTCTTTAGTCTCTTTTCCCCTGTCTTCTTTCCCTCTTCTTTCCCCCTTCCTTCCCCCCCCCTCCAATGCCCTACTGTGGGATTCACTACCCATTGCGCTTGTTATTATTTTTGACCTGGGTAGTACCCCTGTCAACCTGATTAGCCTCCCCGACCCCTGCCATCTGAGCGATTGTCGCTCTCCCTCTCTTACATCCTTGCCTTTCCTCATCTGCACATACCTCTTCTGTCTCCTCTCCCCGGTTTTTTTCCCTCTTCTTGCCCCCTTCTTTTCTTTCCCCCCCTCACCCCCCTTCCCCCTCCCTTCCCCTCCCTTTTCCCCCTCCCCCTCCTTCTCCCTTAATTTCCTTCTTTCTTCCTTTCTTCTTTTCATACTTGCCCTCTCTCTCCTTCCCCCCCCTTTAGTCTTTCCCTTCTTCTTTTTTTCTTTTTCCACCCCCCGGTCCCTATTTCTTTCCCCCGCCCCCCCTTCAACCCCGCCTGGGCGTCCAAGCCGGACGACCAGGCCCGCTCCACAGGACTCAATCTCCCAGAGTCCCGTGAGCTTACATGACGCGCCACGCTTCCCGCGACGCGTCACTGCAGGACGCTCCCAGCGCCTGCTAGCTGCGCCGTAGAGGAGGCGCTCAGCCGCATTACGTACTGTTAGCGCGTCTCACCCCGCGGGCCTCGGTCGCACAGAGGTCCCGCGGGCGGTACCTGCATCGGCGCACCGGCGCAGCCCCCGAGGGGGCGCGGCCGGTCTATGGGCGTGCCAGCAATACTCTCCGTGAATCGGGAGTCTCCAAGCCAATACGCCCGACACACCTGACAATCCTTCATTGGATTCCGCCCCCAGCCTCCCCAGCCTCCTGCCAATTGGCTGTTGATCGACATAAATATCAGATCAGCCCTCCAGTCAGTACCAGAGCGGCCTGGCTCCGACATGTAGGTACCCCCCATGGTATTCCCTTTGGAGTGGTAAGTGTTGGCCTCCCTGGCCCTTTGGATTTTTCTTTTTCTTTTACTTCTTTTAATCTCTGCTTTCCCTCTTTTTTGCTCCTCTTTGGCCTAGCTTCCACCCTTTCTTCCGTGCTTCATCTTCCTTTTTTTCCCCCCCTTTTTCCTTTTTTCCTTTTTTCCTATTTTCCTATTTTCCTATTTTCCTATTTTCCTATTTTCCTATTTTCCTTTTCTTCTCTCTTCTCCCCCCTTTTCTTCCCTAAGTCCCAATTTTTGTTCCCCTTGTCTATCCTTACTTCCCTCTCTGGGTCTCCTTCTTGCCCTCATGTTCTGCCCTTACTCTATTTGTCTTCTTCCCCTCGCTCTTCCCTGCTTAACCCTTAATCTCCTCAGAGTGTGACTACAAGGGAAAACCCCTCCCCGGCACTAGCCAGACCAGAGGCAAATCGCCCCCTACCACTTGGTAAGTCACATCTGCATGCGTGTGTGATTGCCTTTTACATTTTTTACCCTTTTTTTCACCTATTGCTGTGTGTTTTGCAGTGGTTTGCCACGGTTTTTCTCACTCTGAATATATTCTGAATAAATTGTGGTTTATTTATTTATTATGTATCACAGACCTACCCCACCGTGAACTACCCGTTCAGGTAGGCCAAACATTATTCCCTTTGAGCACCCCACTTACTGCGTGTGCTCCGACTCTGCCGAATGCCCCTGACCTACCAGCACCTAGTGAGGGCAGAAACATGTTGGTCATCCGTTTTCCTTTTTAGACTCCAAGAGACATGACTCTCTAACGAGCCTCTTCCCCTTGTTTTTAGTCTTACCAGCACGCACCTTCATTAAAACTAGCAGCAGCTATCGGTGACATGCTTGGTAATTTTATTATTCACCCCATCTGGATCTATGTAACTATCCAGTCAGTTTAATTTCAGTATTCCCTCTGGTTCTTTTAACCAAGAGGTTGAGTCCGCCCAAGTAGTACCATCCTACTTGGGTGGGGCTAGGTGGTCATATGATGAAGCATGACACTATTATGTGTGTGAGACCACCTAGTCCGTAAGGGAAATTCCCCTTCCCCTGTAGGACAACACAGCACCCCCCTGCTTGGACATTCTCCAACCATGACTCCCCTGCCTTAGGATCCAAAGCGACCTAACTAATACTGGACACTGATAAAAGCCTGACCCAGTCTTACCTTCAGTTCCTACTACCCCACACCTTTAGTGATTATATAGATTTCTTTAGGGAGGCGGTGTGGGCTAGCAACACTCCCAGTGCTCTCCTTTTGTGTATTTCCAGGGAATTTCTTACCTGCCACTGATAAGGGTCTCCCCCCCTTTTACCCCCTGAAGTCGTCCTCCACCCTACCCCACCCGACCCCCCCGACACACACTGACATACACACACATACCCGCAGACACCCATGCATGCATACATTCATACACACACATCAACACACACTGACATACATCCTAGCACACACGCTTTCACACAACACAACATACATGCACACTCACACCCATTCATGCACATACGCATTTAACACGCCTCACACCCACATGCACACACACAAAAACAGTCACACACACCCCCACACACACAACAACCCCCATCCACCTCCCCTGTCGGAGCACCTGACTCACTTGCTTGCAGGTGGTCCTCCGGCAGGAGACGGGACACGGCGCAGCTGCCAGCAACAGCGTCCGCCAGCGGAACACCGCCAGGACATATCATGTGTCATGATACAGTCGGCGGCGGTCCACTGGCATGGTGCTGCTGCCACCTTACCGCCGTCCGCCGCCATGACCGTAGCTGGAATTCCAGCAGCCTTCTGATTGAATTCCGGCTACAGTCATTATATGACGGATGGTAGGTAGCCACTGCAACTGTCTTTTGGAGAGTGTCACCATAGCGGTAGGTGGCATTTACCGCCTAGGTCTTAATGAGGGCCTATATGTCTTACAATCATCATTGCAAGCTTTTTGAGTGCAGTTGTGATAATACCAAGCAACATTTTATACCCCAAAGATGGAAAATGGTAGTAATGTGTCCAGCACGCAAGAGCCCTAGGGGCCAGTTATGTGAACTGCACTCAGATTCTGTGAAGGTAGCAATAAACAATTCAGTATCTATGCAACTTCGATTAAGTGAGCCACAGTAGTGATGAGGCGCCCTAAGGCCTAATGGGAGATGTAGTTTCCCTTCCCCTGAACAAGTACGAGAGTACCTGACTGGGGAATTAAATGAGCCACCCTCCTAAGGCTTAATGGGAAATGTAATTTCTGTTCCCATGAACAAGTCCGAGTGTACCCGAATGGGGAATTAAATTCAAAATCATGTGTTTTACAAGCATCACTATATGTATTACGAGTGAAATTGTCATAATACCAAGCAACAATTTTCTACACCCAAAGTTGGAAAATAGTAGTAATATGTCCAGTACACAAAAGCCCTAGAGGCCAGTTATATGAACTGCCTTCAGATTGTGCAAGGGTATCAATAAATAATTCAGTATCTACATAACTGTGATTAACTAGGCTGCAGAGTGCTGAATGTACCAAAAAGGAAGCGACAGAGCACCATAACCTAGGGACCTCCTGTATTGTTAGGACTAACCAATGCTCTATAATCTTTAATTGTGTGAGTCAAGGCTTACATATTTCTCAGAACCTCTCCATTGGCTTCACCAAAATGGGACTAAAGAGAAAAGGCTTACAGATTCCCATCATTAGCTCTAAATATAGACAGTTCTTCATCTTTGTATGCCACCCCAGGGAACCTCACCATTAGGACAATGACACTCAGTGCTTTGCTCAAAGTGCAGGAATCTTTGTGTCATGTCTTGTCGGGTTTTTGACAGGTTTTCGATTACATACCATACCATGTCATATTCACTCTGATTTTTTTTCAATAAAATGGTTGGGAAGTCTCATTGAATCCTGTTTACACCTAATGGTGTGTCTATGTTTAATGATTATGGGGGTCATTCCGACCCTGGCGGCCGGCGGTATGTTGGCGGTA
This sequence comes from Pleurodeles waltl, assembly GCF_031143425.1. Classification (NCBI taxonomy): domain Eukaryota; kingdom Metazoa; phylum Chordata; class Amphibia; order Caudata; family Salamandridae; genus Pleurodeles; species Pleurodeles waltl. The sequence goes on along the minus strand of NC_090446.1, from coordinate 165,766,100 downwards.
ACACCGCCAACAGGCTGGCGGTGTTCCGCCAGCAATTCTGACCGTGGCGGAAAAGCCACGGTCATACCGCCGGCCCCTCCACTTTCCCGCCAGGCTTCTGCCTGGCGGGTATAATCCCCAGGGCAGCGGAGCAAACTGCCCTGGGGATTATGAGTCCCCAACCGCCAGCCTGTCCGTGGCGGTAAACACCGCCATTAAAAGGCTGGCGGTAAGGGGACTGGGGGTGCCCCTGGGGGCCCCTGCACTGCCCATGCACTTGGCATGGGCAGTGCAGGGGCCCCCAGGCATAGCTCCATCGCGCATTTCCCTGCCCGAATTTCGGGCAGTGAAATGCGCAACGGGTGCTACTGACACCCGCTGCACATCAACATTGCCGCCGGCTCTATTACGAGCCGGCGGCAATGTTGATGTGCCATTTCCGCTGGGCCAGCGGACGGTAACGCTGTTACCGTCCGCTGGCCCAGCGGAAATGTCAGAATAGGGAGGCATGAATACCACCGGCAAAGGCGGTATTCTGTCTCCCCCGGCCTCGGTGGTCTGGAGAAAAGACCGCCGAGGTCGGAATGACCACCTATGTGTCCATATTCGTCTAGGAGCCATCCAGACATAATTCCATTGGCAGGGACATTTGATCATGTACACGACATCTCTGCTGTTGCAGTTAGTTAGGGTTTTTAATTTCCATATGCATGCATGCCAACTGAACTGTCAACAGTTGCCCACAGGAAATGTAGTGTCTCAGACAACTGCAATTGCATGGCTGAAGTTGTGCAATCACAATAACCATCCAACAAGTACGAGACCCCATCACCCTCAAAGCTTTGCCCCATGGAGCAGACCTCAGTTACTCGTTGCATACAATAGAAGGCCTATGCCAAATGCATTCCCACAGATCCCACAGAAGGTCATGCACACATTTATTTTTCACATACATAATGACCCAACAATAAGAAAGGAAGCTCAAAAATCCTGCCATGTTGCTGACAAAAGTGCAATAGGCTGGAGATACTCATGTCACACTGGAAGCAGTACTACTATGCATACTTGGCCAAGTGATATTTGTCCAAATAGAGTCATTGAGGTATTTTCATGTTGCTCCGAAAGGCCACACATGTGGCATAGAAATGGACCCTGTAGACATCATGTGCAATTTGTCAGGGCGAGATGTCCCTACAATCCACAACACAATGAATCAGCAAGTCCCAGGGTAATGACCACTAATGTCTGGCACCCCTTATAATGACATACTCTGTGTGCATCAGGATATGCCATTAGTCCCTGGGATGTTGGATGTTGGAAAGGCCCAGAGATTTGCAAGTACTTGTTGAAGGCCCTTCACATGTTGCCCAATTAGAAGCTACATCATTTTCTCCATTATGGTCATGCACACCCAGATGTCTGTCCGTGAACGAATGTTTGTACCCAAACACCCAAGTGATTCCAAGATAACTGCAAACCACTCCATGATGCTGGCCAAAAGTCAGGTCACAAACCTTACCCATTACACATGCGCAGTGCACTTTTCCGCATGATGCCACATCAAGGGCATAGATATTCACACTGTGGCTCTAAACTCTAAGCCTATCTGCCATGTCCCTCATTGCTACTGCAGTGGTACATGCCAAATGGCATACTATGATGGGTGAGGGTATGTGTCCACCAATAAACAATGCGGACACACTCCTGTGTGTGGCTCATCATGAAATGTACCCCCACAGTTAATGTCCTATTCCACGCAGTTTGCCATGCACATATATGTGAGGGAATACAGACATCATCCGATCAACATAGGTAGACCCTGAATGATACAGCAGCTTAGAAATACCTTTTAAAAGAGAAAGGGTCACATGCTGACATGTAGGCACCAGGAATGTTGGCAACAGTGATGGCACAGAAACAATGTTAATGGACATTCCCCACTTACCAAGGGAAAGTATTGAATTATAGCTGCATCCAAAGAACAATGTAAGATCTGTCACATGGATCTTCACATTGCAGACCGCAGTGAGGCACCAGCACCCATCATAGACTGAAGACAACTAGACTCTGGGTGGCAGATGCCTATATACACATTTACCCAGACACATTTTTGAGGACAGTGATGTACACATATACCTATATACACATTTACCCAGACACATGGCTGAGGACAGTGAGGACACCTATTTACCTTTGAACTGTAACATTTAGAAGTAGTGGTCTGGTGCACAGAAATTACACACACACTACAACAAACAGTATTTGTTTGCTCAATGTACACAGCCATATGCTGTCCCTGGAGAGCAAGGGGTTTGAGGATTCTACTCAGTTGTGTCCTAGGTCCTTGGGCCAATGTGCAAGACACATCAGCATGCACCACATGACATATCTACACAAATAATCACTCATCTATTGTGTGACACATGGCTCACCCCTACTTGTCAGTGGGATATAGCAGAACCTAATTCATGCACTTGGCTATGTGACAGGCAGAATTGTGCTCTGTACTCACCCCCTTGTTGCTGCTGTGATGCCCTCAAACCCCATCAATCTCCGGAAAGGCCACCACCAGGATGCGGGCCATTGGGGGGGGGGGTCATGGTCCGATGGGCACCCCGGCCACGTTGGGAGGACATCCCCAAGTGGGCCTTCATGATCTTCCAGGCTCAGCGTCTTGAGTCCTCCCTCCTTTTCCTGCAGTGGGTGCTCCACCAGTTCTGGATCCCCAGGGTCTGCACTTTCTAGGCGATGGCTCTCCATAATCCCTTCTTTTGATGGGCGTTGACCTACATGGATGCAAAAGACAAATCAAGAGATCATGATCACAAGTTTCATCACAGATGGTTCAGTCACATACATGTCAGTAACATCAAGCTAGTACTTTTGTATTTGTCAATACTCTCCAAGTGAGACACATACAAGCACATTAGTACAGGTACATGACTACACACACATATTTTTCCATCTGCAGACTCACCCACTCCCCTGCTCAGGCCCTAAATGACTAAGCAAGCTCACTGATATCATGTAGCCCATGCTATGGCAACCTGACTGTGATGTGAGCCACTATGAAACACATCACACCTATGTGGCTTTCCGAAGGGTAAACTCCTTACGCATGAATGGACCAACACATCCACACTCTGTAAGCTCAAATATTACACATGAGTGACAATGAAAGGACTGGCATGGTGGGTACAGAACGTGTCTTCTCTGTCCATGTATGGACATGTGCCATAACAAATGCAGACTCATGCCACGTCAGGGGATGGGGGTTCTGTGCTATGTACCTGGCCCACATAACAGTCCATTGGACAAATGTGTCCAGCCTACAGAGATGGCATCAAAAAACAAAGGCATTGGTTGTCCAGTTTCTGCTATGTGACCAAGATACTGAGATACATATCATGCCTCACAGGAATCAAGACAGAGTCTGGACTGTCATTTGTGCAATAAGCTGGTACAGGACAAATATGATCTGTCTGAAAGTGACAACAAGGCTGTGGGAGTAAGGGACCTGTCATGAATGAAAGACAGACATTGTCAATGATGCTAAGTGCACATATGGGCTAGTTTAATGACTTGCCTCTGTACTCATTCTTAATCTCATTAAAGGAATGAGGCATTCTGGGCAGAATTTGCCACCAGAGTCTCACATTTGCCACATGACCGGCTCTGCTGGGATATAGGGAGTGTGCACAGTACCACAGTTGCATAGCCACAGTGATTCTACCCCAGCCTACACTAGGTCCCATACTGGGAGCTACATGTATCAGGCCCCTGTCTCTGCAGGATGAGCAGGCAGAACTTACATGACACTCCATTCCCATTACTTCCATGCATGACAGTAAATCATGTAGCCAATAGCTATTTGGCATGTGGTATGTTTGGCAACCTGAAGGGCTGTTTGACTTATGATATGCTTTCCAAATAAAAGTTTAGCAAGAGCTGATGTGCTAAAAAATCTCTGTGGCACCATACACATTGCTCACACGACTTTCAATTGACTCATACTAAACATGCATCCTCAGCTCATGCTGCCATACACATATATGTTATCTGACATTTAAAACAATCATGGGGGAAGAGATGTCAGGGGTTGGCAGTAATGTCTCCTCACCTAGTTATGTGCATCGGATACAAAGAGGATCTAGGACCCTCAAAACCTCACCAAACACAATGTGCCTGAACTTTACATATGGCATTAGCCACCAATACATGCACATTGTATCCCCCTTTGATACCACACAGACTGCGACAACAGACATGTGATTAGTCTACCTGGCACACATGAGCACATTCTAGCCTGTGAGGAGAGAATGATGGTGAAGGGCAGATACAATTGTGCACATGAGGTACTTACCTGCTCCTCTGGTGCAGCATAGAGCTGTTCATACAGTAGTAGGACCTCATCCACTAGCCTCTCCAGCTCCTCTTGAGAAAAGGAAGGTGCCCTATCACCTGCTGGATGTGACATGATTTCTCCCAGAGGCGGTACACAGCAGCTCAGGCAGTGGAGGTCTTGCTGGAAGCAGTGTCAAGAGTCAAAAGAGTGAATCTGTAGAACATGGCAGTCACATCTGCCACGTACACAGTCATCACTGCTGGCGGACACAGCCATTGGCCTGTGACAGCCACTGGCATCAAAGTTAGCCTATGGCTGTGTCCTCCACGGTTGCAACCGGGCTCTTGCCATGAGGTCTTCTGCTGGCAGTCGCAGGCGGTTCCTAATGTCCAGTGGAATAGGTCAGGCAGCCACCAGTTTGGCGGCCTGAAACACTGTATGGGCTTCACAAACTGTCACACCTCCTGAAATGTTCTGTAGTGCTCACAAGCATGCTTATCATGTCCTGTCATGTATGTCCTACAGCTCAAACACTATTGTAGTATGTTGCAGGGCACAGATGGCATTTAACAGTGGGGCACAGTCCACCCCTTCTCTCCCAATGGTCATATTTGTGGTCGGGATAACCAGTCAAATTCAAGGGGCCATTGTGTTGCACATCTTTGCGTTTGGTCCATATAAACATTGTGGGCACATGTGTGGAAAACCATGGGGGGGTCACATGTGACCTTTTTGTTCTTTGCAGCTCTGATGTGTACTGCTTGCCATGCATATCCCTTCTGAAATGCCTTGTCACATGATATCATTGACATGCATCATGTATGTTGCTGTTGACACAATGACTAATGCTAGAAAGCATGTCTTGTCACATTTAGGTATCCAGAGAGAGGGAGGATGAAACAACCTCCGGTCTACTGTCCACTGTCAGACCTTCAGACCATGGAAGAACGCTACATAATCCTTCTTTACCATCTGAATAGGCAAACCATAGTGGATTTATGTCGTCAGTTGGAGCCAGATCTGATGCCAGCTATTAGTAATTCAGCCAGCAAACCACCCATTGTACAAGTCATGTCAGTATTGCATTTCCAAGCCACAGGGCCCTTCCAACATTCAGTGGCCCTGTCAGCTGGCATGTCCCAACCTATGTTCAACCTGGTGTTGAAGGATGTCCTTTCTGCAATGTTGAAACACTGGACTGCTACATCCAGTTTCCCCGACACAAGGATTCATCCTGTATGAAGGGTGACATTTATGGTTTTGCATGCCTCCCAATGTGTGGGGGCCATTAATGGCACACATGTTGGCCTGGTCCCACCATATGCCAATGAACAAGTCTACCACAACTGAAAGAACTTCCATTCCATCAACATGCAACTTGTCTGTTTGGCGGATATCTACATTTCATAGGTCTGTGCCCATTATCCCGGTTCAGTCCATAATTCCTTCATAATGCAGAACAGCACAATACCCCAGCTGATGTCACAACTGTGCCCAGAGAGGGCCTGGCTGGTTGGTAAGTCACACCTGTTCTGATTCTGTGCGTGGGCAATGTCAGGTGCTACAATCATGAAGCGAGTGACTCATTGTTGTACATATGTCCCATTCCTCAACAGGAGTCTCCGCATATCCATACCGTCCTTGGTTGTTGACGCCAATAAGCATCCAACTACACCAGGGGAAGTCTGCTTCAATGAGGCCCATGCAAGAACAAGGGGAATAGTGGAGCAGGCTTTTGGGCTCCCGAATGCCAGATTTAGCTGTCTGGACGGACAGGTGGAGCCCTCGTCTACTCATCCGGGAAGGTGTGCCAGATCACTGTGGCATGCTGCATGCTCCACAACTTTGTTTGTGTTAGTCTCATTGCAATGTAATTTACTTTCCTGATTCTTGCTATGTGCTTTGTGTAATAGGTATGTTTTCAAGCCTATATTCCTTGTTTTGTCTTTGTACAGGTACCTTCTCCATGGCATCCTCATGTGGCAGGTATCTGACACTGTTCTGACATTGGAAGTGGACATCGATTGTTTCAGATAATGTATGTCACATATTTGGGGTGCATGACACCAGTGCCAAGGCAGCTTGAACAGTGTTGGGGTGGAAGGTCAGAAGAGCACATTAGACTTGTTTATTGTGCTGTGTTGGGCTGATTGCATCATGTGTGTGATCATGTAGGAATGAAATATGTTGTCATGAATTGCAAACAAGGCATTCACCCTTCACATAGGCTAAACACTATTTTTGTATGACCTATATATAGTTGTAGATGTGTTTCATCATAGCAGGCCACATTGACCGTGCCACAGCACTGACATATGGTTGTGTCATACCACCAGATGCATGGTCATTGGATTAAGATGGGCCTATGCTCAGGGTCTGCTGAACTATCCTCTGTCTGTACCTTGGTTTATGTGATGTTGGAATTCTTTGGTGTGGTATGTGATAAGGCTCAAGCTGGTGACACCATCCACTTCTCTGTTTGCTTATTCTGCAGAACAATGTCTGACAAGGCCCTTCTTTCCGTAGTCTGGGGGGCTGTACCTTGGCATGTGTACCTTGACACAATATGAGTCAGCCATTCATGGCTATGACAGTCCAGACATTTCAACAGCCTGCGTGCTGTACACTGGAATAAAATGTTTGGTGTGACCAGGCACTTGTAGCAACATGTTTGTGTGTGTTGGTAGTAATCCTTAGCAGGACACTGTACCTGTAAATATATCCCTCCTTGCATTAGTATTCTGTGTCTTCCTCATTTGCTTCACAAGGAAGCAGACAATGACTTTGTGATAGGTGTATTTACTGAAAATGTGTGCATAAAATAAAATTCGGGCATGATAGAAAAGAAAAATTAAGGGTTCAGTCATGGTGAATGAAATCATTGAAGTAGATGCCATACCACAGGAAAACCAAAGTCCACTGTACTCCGTTCATTGGAAATAGAAGGTGGTGGAAGAACAGTCAACAGAGTGAATATGTGGCACACAAAGGACGTAATTTTGGAAGAGGTCACTTGCTGGCAGTGATGGGTGTCTTGCCATCAGCACCTCCTGAAGTCTTTGCTGGACGTCCCAGCTTGCGTGGGGGGTGATTTGCTGCTACAGAGGCAGGGGTGTCTAGGGTGGGTACTTCCCCTGGCATGGCCTCCCTTCCAGTGGCTGGCACCGATGAAGGGCCTGGTGTAGATGAGCCAAAGGAAGGTGTAGTGTGTTATTGTCTCTTCCTGCTCATGATGGTGTTAATGTCCCTCAGCACCCATATTAGGGAGGCCATGTTGATATTGTAAGCCTCCCACTGTTCATGCATTTCCCTCTGCAGCAGCTTAATTTCCCAGAGTTATGCAAGTACCTGGCACATCATGACTTGGGACCCCTGATAGACCCCCAAGACATGGCTGAAGGTGTCTTCGCAAGGAGCATCCTCAGTGGTCTCACCCCGCTGGCTGACAGCATCCCTCCCATGCACCCTACCCCCACAGCTTGTGCCCTTGCCACATGGTGCCTCCTTCCACTGGTTCCAGGACCATCATTGTCAGAGGTGTTTTGCTGTGTCTCAGGATCCTGGACACAAGATGGTTGTCACTGTCCTAGGGACACAGGTCGGGGGCGAATGGTTGCCTGTGATGTGAAGGCAATAGGGCTGGGAGGTAATGTTGTGGCCGCAGTGAGACTCACTGTTGGTGTCTGACCAGGTTTCCCAGATGGGCCAGACCCGTCCTTCACATCCAGACATCCAGGAGTATCCTACATCCATGGGGTAGTGGCAGTCTCTTCTTTGTGCTTTGTGTGGCTGGTGGCAGCTCGGCTCTAGGAGATCCTTATAGGATGCAGCATTTCTTTTGCCACCCATAAGGAGCTCATACAAACACTTCTTCAGGATTGCCATTGCAAGCACTATTTCACAGCCATTTTCACTGCACCAGGTAACTTATAAGTCACCTATATGTCTAACCTGAAGGCTAGGTGCAAAGTTACTGTGTGTGATGGCACCCCTGCACTAGCAGAGGTGTCCCCACGTTGTCCAGGACGAATTTCCCAGACTTTGTAAGTGCGGGGACACCATTGTAAGTGTGCGCTACATATAGGTCAGTACATATATGTAGCTTCACAATGGTAACTCTGAATATGGCCATGTGAGGTGTCTAGGATTGATAAATTGTACCCCCATTCTGATTCTGGCGTAGGGGGGCCAATTCCATGCACCCTGGGAGCTCCACCAAGGACCCGAGTACTGCCATACCAGTCTTCTGAGGTTTTCACTGCAGTGCCAGCTCCTGCCACCTCACAGACAGGCTTCTGTCCTCCTGGGGCTTGAGCAGCTCAATCCCAGGAAGGCAGAACAATGCATTTCCTTTAGGAGAGGGGTGTTTCACCCTCTCCCTTTGGAAATAGGTTTTACAGTCATGGAGGGGTTTCCTCCCAGAGCCTCTGGAAGTGCTTTGAAAGGCACAGATGGTGCCCTCCTTGCACAATCCAGTCTACACCCGTTCAGGGATCCCCGATCCCTGCTCTGACATGAAACTGGACAAAGAAAAGGGGAGTGACCACTCCCCTGTCCATCACCACCCCAGGGGTGGTGCCCAAAGCTCCTCCAGAGTGTCCCTGAGTTCTGCCATCTTGTTTTCAGGATGGTGAGGGAACTCTGGGAGCATGTGAGTGGCCAGTGCCAGCAGGGGACATCAGATACCCCTCCTGATAGGTCCATACGTTGTTAGGTGACCAATTCCCCTCTGAGGGCTATTTAGGGTCTCTCCTGTGGGTGTTTCCTCAGACTTGTATTGCAAGACTCCAGCAGCGATGCTCTTCATCCTTTACTTAATCTTCTACTGTCGGATCAACAGCAGAACTGCTCCAGGAACCTTACCATCGCAACAAAGTATCCAAGAAAGCTACTGCAACTCTCTAACTTCAGCTCCTGGCAGCAACTGCAACAGTTTCCAGGTTGTGCATGCTATGAGGACTGCCTGTCTTCATCCTGCACCAGAAGAATCACAGGAATCTCCCGTGGACTGACGGAGTAACTTCCCTGCTTCAGCTGGCACCTCTCTGCAGCGACAACTGGTACGCTGGGTCCTCTTTCTCAATGACGAGCTTGGATCCTGGAACGCACGTGATGGACTAAAGTGACCCTGACTGTCCAAAGGTCCAGCTGTCCAGGAATAAGGCCTTACGCGGTCCATTGGCACAGCAATCGAGGCGCTTCAGTTCACAGGAGTAAGGCACCCTTGGCACAGCATTCAAAGCACTTCAGTTCACAGAAGTAAAGCGTCCTTGGCACAGCATTCAAAGCACCTCAGTTCACAGGAGTAAAGTGCCCTTCGCACAGCAATCAAAGCGCTTCAGTTCACATGAGTAAAGCGCCCTTGGTCCAATAATCAAGGCACTTCAGTTTACATGAGTAAAACTTTCAGGCCTAGGTGGCAAATGTGAAAATATTTCAAAGATAAGCAAATCATAGTTTCATTGTTTTTGGAAGCGTAATATGTGAGATACATATTTAAGTCTTTGATGATATGTGAGAGACATATTTAAGTCTTTGCGAATTTCTAGGCTGAGACCAAACGTTTTATGTTTATGAATGCATAGTAGTTGCATGATTGATGTTCAAAGTATGTCCATGGTCCAAGCTCTTGCCTTCTCAAGGTTTGGAGGTCTCAGTTCGTTCTTGTACCATGATTCAGAGAAAGGCCACGCCCAGTTTTGTCTAAAGTTCATGACATTCTGAAGTATCATGATTCTACCAATTGTTCTTGTTCCATGATTCAGAGAAGGGCCATGCCCAGTGTTTTGCCTAGAGCTCATGCCATCCTGAGGTATCATGATTTTACTAATTGTTCTTGTTCCATGATTCAGAGAAAGGCCACGCCCAGTTTGGTCTAAGGCTCATGACATTCTGAAGTATCATGATTCTATCAACACTTGCATTCACGGAAACGCCTTTGTCTATTCCATAAGGGTCTCAATTCTTGCATCCACTGAGACGCCTTTGTCCATTCCATAAGGGTCTCAACTCTTGCATTCACAGAGACGCCTTTGTCTATTCCATAAGGGTCTCAACTCTTGCATCCACGGAGACGCCTTTGTCTATTCCATAAGGGTCTCAACACTTGCACCCACGGAGAAGCCTTTGTCTATTCCATAAGGGTCTCAACTCTTGCATTCACGGAGACGCCTTTGTCTATTCTATAAGGGTCTCAACACTAGCATTCACAGTGACGCCTTTGTCTATTCCATAAGGGTCTCAACTCTTGCATCCACGGAGACGCCTTTGTTCACTTATTGCATCCACGGAGATACCTTTGTTTATTCCATAAGGGTCTCAACACTTGCATCCACGGAGACGCCTTTGTCTATTCCATAAGGGTCTCAACTCTTGCACTCACACAGACGCCTTTGTTTATTCCATGAGGGTTTCAACACTTGCATTCACGGAGACGCCTTTGTCTATTCCATAAAGGTCCAAACTCTTGCATCCACGGAGACGTCTTTGTCTATTCTATAAGGGTCTCAACTCTTGCACCCACGGAGACGCCTTTGTCTATTCCATAAGGGTCTCATCTCTTGCATTCACAGAGACGCCTTTGTCTATTCCATAAGGGTCTCAACTCTTGCACCCACGGAGATGCCTTTGTCTATTCCATAAGGGTCTCAACACTTGATTCACAGAGACAACTTTGTCTATTCCATAAGGGTCTCAACACTTGCATTCACGGAGACGCCTTTGTCTATTCCATAAGGGTCTCAACTATTGCATCCACGGAGATGCCTTTGTCTATTCCATAAGGGTCTCAACTCTTGCACCACAGAGACGCCTTTGTCTATTCCATAAGGGTCTCATCACTTGCATTCACGGAGACGCCTTTGTCTATTCCAAAAAGGGTCTCAACTCTTGCATCCACGGAGACGCCTTTGTCTATTCCATAAGGGTCTCAACTTTTGCATCCACGGAGACGCCTTTGTTTATTCCATGAGGGTCTCAACACTTGCATTCACAGAGACGCCTTTGTCTGTTCCATAAGGGTCTCAACTCTTGCATCCATGGAGACGAACACTTGCATTCATGGAGACGCCTTTGTTTATTCCATAACGGTTTCAACACTTGCATCCACGGAGACACCTTTGTTTATTCCATAAGGGCCTCAACACTTGCAACCACGGAGACGCCTTTGTTTATTCCATAAGGGTCTCAACACTTGCATCCATGGAGACGGCTTTGTCTATTCCATAAGGGTCTCAACACTTTCATTCACTGAGACACCTTTGTCTATTCCATAAGGGTCTCAACTCTTGCACCCACGGAGATGCCTTTGTCTATTCCATAAGGGTCTCAATACTTGCATTCACGGAGACACCTTTGTCTATTCCATAAGGGTCTCAACACTTGCATTCACAGAGACGCCTTTGTCTATTCCATAAGGGTCTCAACTCCATCCATGGAGATGAACACTTGCATTCACGGAGACACCTTTGTCTAAGTGTATAATTGAATGTTAATGCTGTTATGAACAAGTATATACATACATGCTTAACCATTTTTTATTTTCAGATCTCTCTCCCTGCTGTTCCCTACCCTAAATTGCCTTCCCCCCGACTGGCTTCACCATAACTCTCTGCTATAATAGCTTTCTGAGTTGGTGATGCCGGAAGGTGGGCCTTTTGTTCGGCGGCGGGTAGATCCAGAAGAAAGGACACTGTGACACCAGCTTTCCACATTTGGTGGAGGTATGAACTTGTCTCCCTGTGCCAGACTGTATCCCTGTGCACCTAGTGTTTTGCAGCTCCTAGGGCTTCTGTGCGATTCTCCGAGAAATTCTTCATGCACAGAATAGCCCAGGTCCCCAACATTTTATTCTGTAATGCTCAGCTCTGTGAGTTGTTCCCCGGCAGCGTGGGATCCCTTGTGTAGTGCTGCGATGACTGCCATTTGCAACTCCTTTGTCCCCATGCTGTGGGACTCCTGTGCATGCTGCCTGGACTTCAGAGGGCTCTCTGAGCTGCTGAGAGCCTCCCCTGTCTTCCCCTCCTGGGTAGAGTCGACCTGGTCCTTCCTGGGCCCAGGCAGCACCACTTTTTTGTGATACGCAAGTTTTGCATTACCAGGACTTATTGGTGGAATTGCACAACACAAACCAGACTACCTTCATCCATCCGGCATGGGACATCTTTTGCACCAACCAGGAACCTGTATCTGTCTTCTTTGGTGCAGTACTGACTTTGTCTTCTCACCAGTGGTTCCTCTTGTGCACCTTCATTTGGGTTAGCAGGTGTTCCTGTTCGCCCTGGACTCTTCAGTGCTTCTTGGACTTGGTCCCCTTCTTCCACAGGTGTTCAGGTCCAGGAATCCATCATTGGTGTTTTGCAGTCTCTTCTGGTTCTTTCATTAACTTCTATCACGACTTCTAGTGTGTTTTAGGAAACGTGCTGTGTTTTTCTCCTGCTTTCCTGGGCTCTTGGGTGGGGGATTTTACTTACCTTTGGTGTTTTCTTACACTCCCAGCACCCCTCTACACACCACACTTGCCTAGGTGGGAAACCGACTTTCAAATTCCACTATTTTAGTATATGGTTTGTGTTCCCCCTAGGCACATTGCAACCTATTGTGATTTTCACTATTTGCACTATTTTCTGACTGTTTACTTTCCTGTTTTTGGTTACTAGTGTATATATTGTGGAATTTACTAACCTCCTAAGGGAGTATAGCCTCTAAGATATTTTTTGCCTTGTGTCACTAAAATAAAGTACCCTTGTTTTTGGTAACATTGAGTATTGTTACATACATACATACATTCATACAGTGGTATGACAAGAGCTTTGCATGTCTCCTAGTTCAGCATTGGCTGCTCTGCCTACAGTTACCTCTAGACAACCTGGCTGCCAGACACTGCCTACGTTTCACTAATAAGGGATATCTGGACCTGGTATAAGGTGTAAGTACCTTAGGTAACCAGTACAAAGCAGGCTAGCCTCCTACAAATACCATTCTGGTTATGCATCTTGAGGCCTTTGGGATCTTTGTTTTACACACTGGGTAAGGTGGCCTTCCTGTCCTCCAAACCTTCGTCTAGGGTTAGCAGGTCAAGGTGGAGCATCGAAGCTAGACACATATCTGATTTTAGCATGATCTGTATCTTGATCCCTCCCATGTGAGTAATCTTCAATTGAGAGTTAGCAGGCAAGGGTATTTGGACAGGTGACCACTATTCTGGTTTTTGGAGTTAATGAAACAGTCTCTCCCATGAGCTTCAGTCATGTCACTCTCCATACTACACACACTTGACAGATGGTATCGTCCCAGGGGGGTAAACTTCAATTGAGATTTCATAAATCTATGGAATTGGGCAAGTGAACATTGCTTTTGTTTTTGGAGTTAAGGACACAGGGTCTATTGGGCTTTGCATTCCGGTCACTCCCTCTGCTCCTCCTCACCATACATATGTTATGCTCCCAGACGAGTAAACTTCATTTTAGAGTTAAGACACAGGGGTTTTTATGATGAGAACACTGGCCTTGTGTTTGTAATGGGAGAGCCAGAGCCTCCTGGCCTTACCAGTCATGTCAGTTCCTCTACTTCATGCACTTGATAACTGTCATCCCCACAGGTGAGTACACCTCATTTGTGAGTTCATAAGGATGGGTATTTGGAGAACTGAACACTGGACTGTTGCTTTGAGTAAGTAAACAGTGCCTCCTGAAAGTTGCAGTCACATCACTTCTCCAATACACACACTATGCAAATGGCATCCTCCCAGATGATTGCACTGCAATTGACAGTTACCAAACATGGGTATTTGGACAAGTGGACACTGGTCTGGTGGTTGGAGTTGGAGAAACAGTGCCTCCTGTGAGTTGCAGTCATGTCACTCTCACTACTCCCAAATATTGACATATGTTATCCCCCCAGGTGAGTAAACCTCACAACAAACAAGGATATTTTGACAAGTGAACACTGTGCTGTTGTTTGGAATTACTGAAACAGTGCCTCCCGGCCTCAGCAGTCGCTCTGTCTACCTCACACACTTGAGAAATGTTATCCCCCCAGGTGAGCACACTTCATTTCTGAGTTATCAAACAAGAGTACTTTGAGAAGAGAACACGGGGCTGTTGTTTAGAGTGAGAGTAACAGAGCCTCCTGTGAGTTGCAGTCATTTCACTCTCATTACTCCTGAATACCTGACAAATGTTATTCCCCCCAGGTGAGTAAACTTCATTGGGGAATTGACAATCAGTGGTCCTTCCACAAGTGACCACTGGTGTGGTGTGTGGAGTTACAGAAACATGACCTCCTGGGAGTTACTGTCAGGTTACTATCACTAATCCCCAATACCTGACAAATGGTATCCCCTCAGCTGAGTAAACTTCATTTGGGAATTGACAAGCAGTGGTCTTTGCACAAGTGACCACTGGGCTCATGTGTGTGGAGTTACAGGAACAGGGTCTGCTGGGAATTGCAGACAGGTCACTCTCACTAATCCTCAATACTTGACAAATGTTATGCCCCCAGGTGAGTAAACATCATTTGGGAATTGACAAACCGTGTTTTTTGGACAAGTGACCACTGGCCTGGTGTGTGTAATTACAGAAACAGTGCATTCTGGGAGTTGCAGTAATGTAACTCCCTGTACTATGCACACTATACAAATATCATCCTCCCAAGTGAGTACACTTCAATTGAGAGTTGAGACACAGGGGTCCATGGACAAGAGAACACTGGGCTGATGTTTGGAGTTACAGATAAGGGGCCTGTTGTGAATTGTAGTCAGGTTACTCTCTCTACTACACACACTATACAAATGTCATCTTCCCAGGTGAGTACACTTAATTTGGGAGTTAACAAAAAAAGGGTATTTGGAGAAGACACAGGTCGTGTGTTTGGAGTCGTAGGACAGTGCCTACTGGGAGTTGTAGTCATGTAACTCCCAGTAGTACACACACTATACATAAATGTTCTCACCTAAGGTGAGTATAATTCAATTGTGAGATGCCAAACAGAAGTCTTTGGGCTGGTGTATACTGGGTTGGTGAGTGGAATTACAGTAAATGTGGCAAAAGGTGAGCAGTGAGCATGCATGACATTGAATGTTGATGACATTTTTATTGTTGTGACTTACTAGACTCGACTCCCCCACGTATTACAGTCAAACTCTCAGGATGCAGGGTGGCCAAGACCTTCTCCTCTCAGAGAAAGAGTTGTGATCGGGCACTGGGAGGGCCACAACTGGTCTTCTTGGCCTGCATCTGGTGCCCTGAGACCAGGGAACAAACCATACCCCTCAGTTCGTTCCACCTCTTCCTATTGTCCTCTCTTGTGCACAGGCTGGTCCTTAAAGCATTCTCTCTTTTGACTATCCTGTCCCACATTTCCATTTTCCTACTGAGAGGAGTGTGCGGGACTTGGGCGCCAAATAAGTGTGGCTCTGTTCTTATGATTACATCCAGCATGACTCTCAACTCATCTTCAGAAAAGCCTGGATTTTTAGAACCATGACATGGTGGAATTAGAGAAAAAATAAGTAGAAGAGGCAGTGGCTTACTAATGAGGGGACGTGCAAAAGGGTATGACTGGACAAAAGTGTGTACTGGGTGTGTAAAGAGATGGTGTGAAAAAAGTGGTGCCTAGTATCTGTGCTGTCATGTGAATAATTAGCTCTGTCTTATGTGTTTGACTTTGGTGATGCAAAGGATTGTGGTGTGTGAAGGAATGTGTTTTATAGTGTGCTTTGCAGGTGTATCTAGTGTGGCAATGTGTGTCAGCTGTGTTGTTTTCAAATCCATCCAATGTGCAGTTGTGTATTACTTTGTTGACCATGAACCGCTGCGGTTTGGACCACCATAGGCTGACAGCCATGGGTGCCTGTCACTGCGACTTTGGGCTTTTAATACGGTCAGTGGTTGGTTACTGTGCTGTCGGGATAGAGGTCAGATCTCCTATTTCCAGGCCTCCGCACTGCTGGCGATCTGCCTTTTTTGGTTGACAGTTGGCGGTCTTGCCTGTTTGACTCATAATAGGGCGGTCTGAGACACCACCAACATAGCGGTCTTTTTCGGAGCTCCAACATGGCGGACTGGTGGTCCGACCGCCAAACTCATGATGAGGCCCTAAGAGTCCTTCGGGATAATGTCCAAGGACTGTTTTATGGTGGCAGCTTTGCCCATTTCTCTTTGGGATCTCCATAAGCCCCATTACCACGTAAAGCATGCAAGAAGCTGGCAGAACATCTGTTCCTCCTGCTTCTAACCATATTTAACCAGTCCTTGTTGGAGGGCCAAGCTCCACGTTTGTTAAAAAAGGGCTATAGTACTTCCAGTCTTGAAAAAAAGGTAGGGCTGAACCCATTTGTTCTGAGGAACTAATGCCCCATCGCTCAGGTGCCTTTTTCAGTCAAAATCTTAGAAAGCTTCATCAATAGGAAACTTTCAGATTTCCTGGCATTGTACCTTCTCCTGGATGAGGCACAAATGGGACTGGCCCTTACATGGCACTGAGTCTGCATTAGCGTCAACCTTGGATAGTTTGAGGATGGCAGTCGATCATGGCAGCTTTAGAATCTGTCACCTTTGAAACGGTAAATCACAAAATCTTGACCTCCAGATTGTTGAAGATCGGGTAAACACTTGCGTGGATTAAATTCTATCTAGAATATAGAAGACAAGCTGTACAAATGCTTACTTTTCATTCTGTCTTCAAAACAGTGGAACACGGTGTGCCTCGGGGCTTAGCTCTTAGTCCAAAGCTGTTTAATGACTATCTTAGCCCCCTTGTGGCACTTATCAGATCATATGGCATCAATTTTATTAATTATGCTGATGATACACAGCTGATCTTAACTTTAGAGAACAACTCCCAGCCAGATCCCCTAGGTGTGTTTCACAATTGTCTGAGAAATATCTTAGTACGGTTGTGCAGTCACTCCCTAAAATTCAATGCAGAAAAAACTTAGATCCTCTGCTACGGCTGATGCCATCCTTTGGGTTACTGTCCACATTTTGGCCTTGGATGAATAGCACTAGTACTGGAGTGTCATCAGAGGTGTGCAATCTAGTCATCCATTTTGACAATGATCTCTCCCATGAAGTCTATGTCAACAAGACTGCTGTCACTTGCTTTACGTTGCTCCATCCACTCTGGAAAATTCTGCCTTATTTATCTCCACCACGGTCGCACTTGTGGAACAAAGTACAATTTTAATCAAACTTGACTACTGAATGTTTTATTGTTTGGCTGTCCTAATCGTTTATTTAAGAGACTGCAACAAGTTCAATTTATTGCTGCCAAACTGACCTTGAATGTGCCTAAATATTCACTGTCATTGCGAGCTCTAGCAGAGCTTCATTGCTCACGGTGAATGAAAGAGTCATTTTCAAATCTCTCTGCTTTACTTTTAGGGTTGTACATAAGAAAGATGCTAATACACAAAGGGAGAGTATGAGGGAGCGGAAAAGGACACACGCCGTACTCGACTCCCCAAACATAATACTAAATCACAAAAGAGAGTACGGGGTTTTGGCAACTATAAGTAGATTGATAGTGTGCCAGTTGCAACACTAGACCAATCTTGTACCTCGACTAAAGGTAAAATGTGGATGGAAAGTGGGGTGGTCTGAGGTCTGTAGAGGAGGATTTCCTTTACGGACTAGGTGGTCTCACACACTATGGGGGTGATTCTAACATTGGCGGGCGGCGGAGGCCGCCCGCCAATGTTCCCCCGTCAAAATACCGCTCCGCGATCACAAGACCGCTGAGGGTATTTTGAGATTTGCCCTGGGCTGGCGAGCGGCCGCCAAAAGGCCGCCCGCCAGCCCAGGGCAAATCTACCTTCCCACGAGGACGCCGGCTCCGAATGGAGCCGGCGTAGTGGGAAGGTGCGACGGGTGCAGTTGCACCCGTCGCGTATTTCAGTGTCTGCTTTGCAGACACTGAAATACTTTGTGGGGCCCTTTTATGGGGGCCCCTGCAGTGCCCAGGCCATTGGCATGGGCACTGCAGGGGCCCCCAGGGGCCCCGCAGCACCCCCTACCGCCATCCTGTTCCTGACGGGAGACCCGCCAGGAACAGGATGGCGGTAGGGGGTGTCAGAATCCCCATGGCGGCGGAGCGCACTCCGCCGCCATGGAGGATTCTGTAGGGCAGTGGTAAACCGGCGGGAGACCGCCGGTTTACCCTTTCTGGCCGCGGCTGAACCGCCGCGGTCAGAATGCCCTTGGGAGCACCGCCAGCCTGTTGGCGGTGCTCCCGTGGTCGGTGACCCTGGCGGTCACCGGCCGCCAGGGTCAGAATGACCCCCTATATGGTGTCATGCTTCATCATATGACCACCTAGCCCCACCCAGGTAGGACAATACCACCTGGGCGGACTCAACCTCACTGTTAAAAGAACAGAAGGGAGTGCGTAAATTAATTTGATTTCTGGAAAGAAGGGATCCAGCTGTGCTATGGGAATAAAAACACCTACTCAGATACCAGGGTGAGTTTAATAGAAGGTTCTGTGTGGTGTGATTAAAAGAAGTGGGGAACCAGTGTGAGAGCAATGACTCACAAGGTCACCTATCTAAAAGAAGTAGCCGACATGTTTCTGCCCTTATGATTGAGCTATGGAGGGTCTCTGGGCATTCATCAGGGCGTTGGATCCCTGTTGCAAATGCTTATTGCGCGCTGCAGAAATAATCGCAGTAGGAAAAGGGGGGAAAAAAAGGGAAGGGCCTACCTTAACCAAGGGAATACCTGGGGAGGACCCTAACAATGGAGGCTACTAGCCTCTGGTATCCTGGAGAGGGAGCGTCCCCTTATAGTCAGACTTGCATCAAAGGTGGGCGCTCTCTGTGCGCCTATACCGACCTCTCTGTCACACCACACAGAACCTTCTATTAAACTCACCCTGGTATCTGAGTAGGTGTTTTTATTCCCATAGCACAGCTGGATCCCTTCTTTCCAGAAATCAAATTAATTTACGCACTCCCTCCTGTTCTTTTAACAGTGAGGTTGAGTCCGCCCAGGTGGTATTGTCCTACCTGGGTGGGGCTAGGTGGTCATATGATGAAGCATGACACTATATAGTGTGTGAGACCACCTAGTCCGTAAAGGAAATCCTCCTCTACAGACCTCAGACCACCCCACTTTCCATCCACATTTTACCTTTAGTCGAGGTACAAGATTGGTCTAGTGTTGCAACTGGCACACTATCAATCTACTTATAGTTGCCAAAACCCCGTACTCCCTTTTGTGATTCATAAGAAAGATGCTACCTACTTGCAAAGCAAATTTCAGCGCTTCTTTGTCTTCAAGAGAGTTGTGCTCCTTTACAGCATCTTTATATCACTAAATTTCACAAAGTTAGGACTGGTATCCAGGCTTTCTTTGTTAGAGATGCATAACTTTGGAACATGTTGATGCACTCATTAGGAGCATACTAAGACCTGCTCCTATATAGTAAAGCACTTAAAACCTGACTTTTCCCAGCATAATTTATGCCAAGGCTAGCTCTGTCTGACTGTTTTTTCTAATAGGCTAGTACCAGGACACTTTTGAGATCTCTGTAGCGCTTTACAAACTTTTTTTAGTATTTGTTCATTCATTCATTCATTTTTCCATAATGCACTGAACCTGTCTCAGAAACAATGTTCTATAATTTGCAGGGCAAATGTTCCAGGAGCCAACCTCTGTGAATCCTTCTAGTAGAAGAGCTGTACACCCAGATGCTGCATCCGATGTCGTTAATAATAACTTACAGACAGCTATCAATCATGCAGGTGAGGTGTATGACATAAAAAATGTGGCAACTCTTGAGAGTGCCTAAAATATATTTATATTACCAGTATATTTTCTCAAATGTGCTTAGGACCTGATTTAGAGTTTGGCAGGTGGGTTACTCCCGCATGCCAGATTACGGTGTCCATAGGACATAATCAAATTGTAATATGGCCGACAGGATATCCGTAATGTTTGTGATGGAGTAACTCCCTTCATATCCGTAATGTTTGTGATGGAGTAACTCCCTTTGCTAAATTCTAAATCAGGCCCATAATTTGTAGCCCTATGTTTGAAGCCACATTTAGACATGCTGGTCTCTGGAGTAATTTTCACATTTTGATCAATGGACAATTAAACGAAGAAATTATTTAATGACCCTTCTTTGAATGTACTTTTTAAGATGTTGTTTAAGTGACTGGAAGAATCCAAGCAATAACAACTATTGTATATCAGTTTCATTCACCTGGGTTCTTAAGCAAGCTGTAAAAAAAGTTGAAAACAAAAAAGTAGTTTTCTAGCTAAATTTGAAGACATGTAATAATGTCCTCCACTAAATATATGCAAACAAAATCTGCATATCTTTTAAGAAGCAGTTATGTTATGATGTTGGTTTGTAATAACATTTGATTATAGAAAATTTGCAAACTTTTTATTGTGCATAAATATTGACTCGCTACCTAAAACACTAAAAAACATTGGTCAGTTCCTAAGCAGGCATGTTAAGATTTATACACTAATGGTTAGTATTAGTAAAGGTACGATGGCTAATGAACCCAATGGGAGCTATTTAATCTTTAATATGCATAATAAAATAAGGACAGAACAAGGGCAGCAGAGAATGAAATACCGGAATTTAGGTCCTACATTGAATAATAAAGATCAATGAAATGGCACAATCAAAGTATAGCCTTTCGTGGAAAACACTTAAATGAACCTACAGTTAAGCTTTAAATGTAAAAATGCTAATGCGTTTTATTTAATACATGTCCTCTCCTTCCACTGTTGCTATTACTTAGGTTGATCACCTAAAATTCAGATATTTTTCTAATTCCTCAGCAATATTCAGAATAATGATTCGGAATAGCAGGAATGTTGAACCTACATCAACTCTAAAGAGTTCCCATTACTTTGCCAATGTTCCACAAAAGTTTAAAATGTTGGAACGCCCTCAAAATATTCCACACAAATCTAATGAATAAAAACGCTGACAAACCCAAAAATGTGCCAGATACTCAATGATATGGATCTAATTTAACCGTAGTGTACATTATTTTTTTCAAATAATTGATAGCAATGTGTTAATTAGGGTTACTGACATTTTATAAGGTTGTTTGTATTATTTTAAAAATAATAGCATTTTTGTATTGTTTTCAGAAAAAAGGTGTTGCGGAGAAAATTCTTAAATCCTGTCCTATGAAAACCCCTTTGAAAACTGCATTTTGAAATATATTTCTTTTTAGTTTCTTTATTTACTATTTATAATATTTTATGTGCGATATTAATTGGGACACGCAATTTTATCTGTCCATATTTAGCAAGAGCAAATTTCATACCAGTTTCCTAAAATACTTTTATTCATACATTAATTCATGGCAAATATGTAAACTATTTTATGATATGTCAGTTGTTTAGCTCTCCTTCAGACATGCATACCAACTAAGCCATGTTGCAATGGTTACAGAGCTCAGTGTGTTTTGAGAGGCAATCAACCAAGGAGTACAAACAATCAGAGTCAGGGAGGGGATTTCATTTACGAAAATGGCAAAGTAATGACAGGAAATTGATAATGTGCGTGAATAAATCAGTTTCTAGTGTCACAACTCTGTTAGGCCGGCAATTGAAAACCCATTAAAGTAGGTGTTTGACTTGACACATCAATCCATATGCTGGTTTGTGTAATTCAAGACCAATTACATAAGTAGCCTCATAACTGTCACTGAACCGAGCAGGAGGCTGTTTGTTTTGAAATAGATGTGCAGCTTTGCAGAAGCTGTGCTTCCTGCTTCTTAAGGGGCATTGTTTTTGTTCGTAGTCAACAATCTGGCGATATGTTACTGACAACGTAAAAGGATATAGCAAGTGTTGAATACAAGTGATTTATCTGTATTTCTGTTAGATTAATATAAATATCTCCTATTTGTACTTTTAATTCTAATTTGTAAACATTCTACATTGCACTTAGAGGTTTAAAAGTGAGGAACTCCACAAAGATTAATGAAAATCTTAATGTGAATTTGGCATAGCCTCAAACATAGTATAAATGATGAAAGAAAGTCGGTGCTTGTTATAGATTCATGGCCTGTTTGCAAAGTCTATAGGAAGTAATTCTTGTTCACTTCAACAAGAAAACTCAACATCCTTAGCACTTAGCAACATGGGACAGGCACTGCAGGAAAGAGAATAGTCCACTCTTTTCAACGGTACCACCTTTACCACTTTTGAATGGATTCATACTGTTTTTCTTTACTAAACCCTTTTCACACTAAACCCTAACCTACCCTTTTCTAAACCCCTCCTATATTGCCCTAAGTATTTCACATTTTCCAGCTATTCTCCGTGGTCCCGACCACGTTTACTAAAAAGACTTATACTTATGTGTGCAGAGATCTCCACATAGAAAAAGAGGGAGACTTGGTGATGGAGATAGCTGCCTGTAGGGCTGTAAAATGCATTCTGAAGTATCTGCAGCTTATAAATCGCGTTCACACTCTTCTGCTGTATTTATTGCACAACACCTGTGTAGTTCGGCCTGGTACCTAACTGTACCAAACAGTGACCATCCATTGTCACTCAGATACTAAATTGATTTCATATGGTGTTTCTATTGTATGTGATAGACCCAGTCGCGCAACTCTGCTGCCATTGTATTATGCAAAATGTAGAAATGCTGCTTGTTAGGTATTTTATGGATTCACATATAATTCATAACTGTTACTCACAAAAATTATTGTAACATCTATTATTGTGTCTAAATTTGAAGTTTACAGGGTATTCTGGGTCATAACAGCTATATGGGTGTACAAACAACACAGCATCCTGGAATCTATTGAGCGACTAGCTTGTAGAAATATCAGGTGTTGGTATATTCTACTGAGTGTACTGAGAGTCTGAAAAGACTGGACAAAAAGCACCCACTAAGATCCTGCATGATGTCAGTATTGACTGTGTTTACGTGCAGTGTCAAGGTTTAAAATATCCGAAACAATAATTTTAGTTTTCAGTGAAGAGTAAATTATAAGGGGTCAACAAATTATCATTTATTCAGACGTCAAACATGAACAAATTCCGCTAGTGGTCTAATCTTATAAAAACAGATGGTTCATTGTCGGGTGTAGTTATCGTTCACTTTAATATGTGCAAAGAAAATAAATGTGAAGTAAGCTAGATCCTCACATGTATAATGTCGATTGCTTCAGAATCCAGTCTGCCCATCACACACTGGTGATTGTCATTCCATGTTATAAACCATTAGTATAGTGCATTAGTGTGGATCTTTTACATGCAGACTGGTATGCGTGGTTAAAGAGATGCTTGTTTATAGTACGATATATGTTAATATTGCTGAGTGTAGGAATATATGTCCTACTCAGACCTTTACAACAAGCTTAACCTAAGCTTCCGACTTCTCTTCCTGTCTCAGTTAAAGTCAGAGTCATGATTAATATTGCACAGGTTCAAGGTAACTAATTTTGAAAATTTTGAATTATTGAATGTGGATGTACTATGCAAAACACATGCACTTTTAAAACAATAGGATAAAAAGTCACATTTATAATGCCTGAATCGAGGAGACATTATTACCTGGCACAGAAATATGTTTAACATTGTTAGTACATAGGGGTTTGCATCAAATGCTATGGCTGGTAGCACAGGTACACACATGTACCCGACATTGGACATCCCCTTTGTAGCGTCCTCCCCAGCCAGGATACCCACCAATGAGTACGCCACACACACACAGAGCTGAATAATACGCCTTTACTCTTCGGAGTGTAACTGTGAACTCAGGATCTAAATGATGCTTTCATTGCATTCTGCTCTAACAACTGCATCACACTACAATGGATTTCGTTAAAACTCATAAAACTCACAATACCCTACATCTCCCCCTCTGTTAAACAAAAAATGCGATTTCTTTTTACAAAACCTGTATATATCTATAAGCATGTACAACTATATCTTTCCAGTAACCTTGTTGGCGCTTTGATCAGTTGACCTGATCTGGTTACTGGAAGCTGTCATCTTCAGTGTCAGAAATTTTTTAAAGACAGTGAAGAGGTAACAGCTGTCACTGAGTTATCAGGTTTATTCTTTCCTTCACCATCTTGATCTGAAGACCGGTGAATCAAAGGCCTAAAGTGAGAAGAGTCTTTGGTACCAGATTTCCCAGAGCACTGGACAGTCACCATGTGTCCCTTGGTAGACACCGCATGGAACTGTACAGCATCATATGGAGCATCAGATTTCCTTCTTCGCATCTGTCTGGCGATCACTAAATCTTTTCCCTCTTGTTGATCCATTTAAGTAATTTAGTTGTCATTGTACTCGGACTTCAAAATGGCCGGAATGTCCCATGTCACAAAGATGCCATCTAATATCTCAATGACTTGTTCATAAGTTGTAGATGAGAGATCTTTGACTGGTGGAAAATGTGAGTATTAGTCTACAATCACCATCAGGTGATGTCCATTGTCGAGCAGACCAAAGAAGTCGATGGCTATTCACTCCCATGCATTAGGGAGTTCTGACATGTTCGGAGTATGTTGAGTAACATTTGTAGAAAGGCAGTTGCATAGATAACAGACCTTGAGTACTTTTTCAACCCTTTCATCTAAATACGGAAACCAAACTCAGTCTTGGCGAGCTTTTTTCATGGCAACAATACCATAATGTCCTTTTTGACTCTCCAGAATCAGATTTCTCGACCCTTGCATTATAACTTATTCCTCAGTTATGGACAGTTCATCTTTGACATTTTTGTATTATCATTGGTGAGAGGTTAAGGGGGTCATTCCGACCCTGGCGGTAAAAACCGCCAGGGTCGGGGTCTGCGGGAGCCAACAGGCTGGCGTTGCTCCTTTGGGCATTCTGACCGCGGCGGTACAGGCGCAGCCAGAAACGGAAAGTCGGCGGTGTACCGCCGACTTTCCGCTGCCCATGGGAATCCTCCGCCATGGGGATTCCGACCCCCATACCGCCATCCTGTTCCTGGCGGTTTCGGCCGCCAGGAACAGGATGGCGGTATGGGGTGTCGTGGGGTCCGTGGGGGCCCCTGCAGTGCCCATGCCAATGCCAATGGCATGGGCACTGCAGGGGGCCCCCGTAAGAGGGCCCCACTTTGAATTTCACTGTCTGCATTGCAGACAGTGAAATTCGCGACGGGTGCTACTGCACCCGTCGCACCCCTTCCACTCCGCCGGCTCCATTCGGAGCCGGCTTCATCGTGGAAGGGTGTTTCCCACTGGGCTGGCGGGCGGCCTTTTGGCGGTCGCCCGCCAGCCCAGTGGGAAACCCAGAATGACCGCCGCGGTCTTTTGACCGCGGTACGGTCTTCTGGCGGTTCCCGCTTGGCGGGCGGCTTCCGCCGCCCGCCAATGCTGGAATGACCCCCTAAGTGTGTTGGTTCCATGGCTGATGTGTAATTATGTCTTTTAACTTCAGCATGTCACTATCATTGCTTGTGGTAGTAATAATCTGGGCTAATGAGATAGTAGCTGGTGTATTTGATTTTACAATGAAATTAATGTAGGCTTCAGCTGTTTTGGATGGAGTGCCTTGACCTTGTATGGGCACTCTGGAAAAGTAGTTAGCACGGTTTTGATCCTTCCCAGGACGATGCACAATGGTATAAGCATACTCTTGCAATAGTAGTCCCCTTTGTTCAATGCAAGGAGGCATTTTGGCTTTTAGATTGCCAAAGGTGGTCAGTAAAGCTTGATGATCAGTTACCATCGCAGAAGGCTTTCTGAACAGGAATACATGGAAATGTGCACAAGCACATACCACAACCAAACTTTCTTTCTCAGGTTGTGAGTAAGTACTTTCTGTTTGGGACAAACTTCTACTAGCATATACCACAACATGCCTTTGAGATTGTGGGTGTCCACTGTGCTGTGCAAGAATAGGGCCGGACTCAACTGGGCTAGCATCAAGAACAACCTCTGTATGAAGCTTTGGATTGAAGTATGGCATTTCAACAGCATTTTCAAAGGCATGCTTGATTTTCTTGAAACTTCACTCACATTTTTGTGAACACTGAATTTAAACATTTTTTTTTTCAACTCTTGTAACAGAGCACTCACAGTGGTATGTATCTTGAACAGTAACTGGCCAGGTAAAGAAATGAATGTACCACAGAAACTGTCATGCCCCCATCAGAAAAGATATTGCCAAATAATTTTTGCTTTCTCTTGTGGAATTCACATTTATATGCATTAAAAGTAAAAACAGCATCAGCAAGTAAACAACATATTTGTGTGAGAACTCTATCGTTCTTCTTCCATGTATCTCTAAAAATGAATGTCATCACTATAATTGAATACATTCACAACAGGCTGTATTATACATGGAATGAAGTCTTAGAAAAGTTCTCCATCAGATGACATACCAAAATTAAAGGCCTGATTTAGACATTGGTGGTAAAGGTCCCACCATAAGGTTTTTGACTGAAAACCTTCCCACTGCCGTGATGGTCTGCCCGCCATACTTAGATGTTGGCAGTCCCATAGCCGAAAGCCCACATTCAAACCGCCATCTCCACCAAGAAACACCGCCTGCATCAATAGTGGGATAAGGAAAAGTGGCTGCCGGCAGTACCCCAGTCACCCTTTCCACTGTGCAGTTTTGGATGTCCCTTACTGCCAGGCAAAAAGTAACAGTCCGACCTCCATTTCTGAAGTATTGGATTGGGAAGGGTAAGGGGTGAAAACTCACCTTTTTCCTGATTGCGCCTCTGTTTTCAACTGGACAATCTGCACACCACCTGTTGTCACTGATGCCACAAATCCACAGAGAAAACACAATTCTCCTGTCACCGGACTCAAAGGTAGAGACACCAAGCTGCCAGGGTATGTTGGATGGGCACTGCACAGGACGTAGGGACCACTGCATGTACATGTAGATGTACATGTCACAGATATTTTTTTAATCACTGTGACATGGATATATGTTGGGGGGACAATTGTGTCACACATGGCTCAACACACATATATCACATATACACATCTGTCATAGTGGTGTCATTATTCATTGCTAAATTAATGCTGCTGGCACCGGAATGACAGCACAATCACACTTGTCAATGTTGTCCATGTGTGTGCATTGCAAGGGGACATGTACTGGTAGGTTTGTGCTATCTGTTGTGTATGTGAGTCAGTATGTGTATGCATGTGTGTGTGGATTGGCTGGTTGAAGTGGAGGGAGCTGGAGTGAGTGATGTGGTAATGCTTGTATGTGTGTCACTCGCATTTGAGATCAATGGTGTTGTGTATGTTGTGTTGCCATGTGACACATTCAGGTGAGCATTGTTGTGTGGTAGTCTTTGTCGTGATGTGAGTAGTAGTGCTTGTGTGTGAGTTTTTTTGCATAGCTCTGTTGTTGTGTTGGTTGTGTGTGTGGGTGCAGTGTCAATGGTGTCTGTGTCTTGTGTCATTGATGTATATCAATGTGTGTTTTCGGCATGTACGAGTTGTGTCATGTTGGAATTGTAATGGATGATGGTGTGTATGTGGTGTGTTGTGCAGAGGGTAGTGCAGGGGGACACATATGGATAACAGACAGTGTGTTTGTTTTACTTACCTTTATTCCATAGCCACTGCCATTGTGTGAAGTCCATTGGGTTCCGCCCTGGTCTTCCTCTATCAGCAATCTGTCGCCAGTCCATCATTTACAAAGCTGTAACATCTAAATACGGTGGGCAGAACACTGATGACTTGACAGTCTTTCAGGATCTACTGCAGATCCCTAAGGGGGTCATTATGAACACGGCGGAAACAACCGCCGTGTTCATAATGAGGGCCTAAGTCTTTTGTATCAAAACAGACCAACATGTGTAGAAAAAGTTGTAATGTAAATTTCTTCAAGTTACAACTGATGATAACCATTATTTAAATCAAGGTGAGAGAACATCTTTGCACCATTTAATTGCGTTATCTTGTCAGCAGTGTATGGACCTGGATACCGTTCTCGTTCAATTACCTTTTTTTTGCCTTTTGCCTTTCACATATCAATGCATATGCATACAGCTTCTCATTTGTCCTTTAGGTCACTACCACGATGGGAGAAACTAATGGCGTTAGACCAGTGGAACGCTCAATAATGTCATGGTTGAGTAAAGATTCAAGTTCTTTTTTAACAGCTTCTTGTAAATGAATAGCAATTCATCTATATCTCTTCGCAACAGGATGGATAGACTTGTTAATATGTACTTTACTTTCATAGTCTTAAGCTTTCTTCCTACACCATGAAACAATGAAGGAAATTGACTTACTATTTTGTGATGAGCATTCATGCTGTAATTCACAGAAATCAGTCCCATATCAATGGCTGTGCTGAAACTCAGTACACAGGCACTTGACGCTGTACCCTGAAGCACATGGATGGGTGCTTTCACTTTTGTTTTCTTGTGCTAAATGTCGCTACAAATGAACGCAGACTTTATGGGTGAAGATGCCGCCCATGTATACAGTTTGGTTTTCGATGGCATAAGCCGCGGTGTTGGAGATAGCTTATTATACTTCTCATCAGGTGTTATGTTTATCGATGCACCACTGTTGATAATGAGAGGTATCTAACAACCATTTTCTTGAATGCAATCATGGACAGAGTTTGTATGATTTTGATGCTTTGGCATGTCAGTTGTTCTTTGAATGACATTTTTCTTCACATGCAGCCAACCTAACATGCACACATTTTTGTGAGGTAAACATCGACATGGCACAACCATCTTCCTCACTTTCACTTGATATTGAGGCAGAAGAACTGTTTTACGATAATTTAGATGATGATTGACTTTGTTCAGTGTCGAATTGCCTCAAATGATGCCACCTCTTGGCCTACTAGGTGTGCATTGTGTGTTGATTCTGCAGCGTTCTAGTGGCCATTTTGTCTTCACGCCGTGATGCACTTAGGCCCATATTGATACTTTTTTATGCAAAACTGTGCAAACGCAGTTTTGCATCTAAAAGTATAGCGCCGGCTTGCATCATTACAGATTGCCAGCCGGGTGCCAAATTTATAGCGGCCAGCACAAAGGATTGGGCTAGCTTAAAAAATGACATTAGCCGGGTGTGGGTGGCAGTATGGGAGAAGGGGTTTTGCACCAAAAAATGACGTTAGGCTGGTTAGATGCAAAAAAATGCCTCTAACCAGCCTAGCGTAATTTTCTGACGCAAAACCATCCATACCACTTAACTCCTGTTTTAGAAAAGACAGGGTCATGCCCACCACCCCAATAGTCAGCACAGGGGACCAGTGTCCCCTGGGCATGGCCATTGCACCCTTTACCATGCAGGGGCCCCAAGCTGGACCCCCAATAGCACTTTAATTTAAAATAAATACTTACCCTTCTTACATGGGATGGGGTCCCCCATCCTCCGGTGTCCCTCTGGTGTGGGTGGGGGCGTTCCTGGGACTTGAGCAGGGCACCTGTAGACCCATTCCATGGTGTTCAAACATGGAAATGGGTCCACAGGTCCCCTAACGCCTGGTCTGACCCAGGTGTTAAATAATGGTACAAAGCAAGCTGTCCACCATTATTTAGCTTCTCCTCCCACCCATGCGTCATTTTAGCATGGGGGATAAATATGGGGCTATGTGTTTAGCACCATTTTTTAGATGGGAACGCCTACCTTACGTCTCATTGACACATGGTAGGTTCACTCATCTAAAAAATCGTGCAAACACCAATATCTTGATGTTAGATGGGTCTAATATCAAATAAAAATGGAGTTAGTTTTGTGCTGAATTTGGGTAAAAATGATGCAAATTCAGCGCAAATGGAGTATGAATATGCCCCTTACTTTTACCTTTGCTTACAAGCCATCACCAAAGGGTTCTCTTTCCCACATCCTTTACATTTCTGTCCAATGGCTGCACATTTACCTTAATTTGGAAATGAAAATCCACATCTAAAAAATAACTTCTTTTTACGTGTAGACATCACTTTGTGTCCTTCACTCTTTTGCTTTGGCTTACATTTCACACCCATGACGCATTCACTCTAGACACCTCCGGCCTCCATGTCAGCTGCTTGTTTTTCAGCATGGTCTTCAGCTCTCGCAGCCATGAACACTCACTCCCAACTATGAGGTTTTCTCAGCATTTGTCATCTGAATGAATCTGACAAGCATCAATCTATAACTATAAGACGTATAGCTTCTTCATCATTAAATTAATTGAACTTACAGTGTTTGAGGAGTGTATGGAGTCTCTGCACAAATTTATCAATGGTTTCACCAACTCTCTAACGCTCTTAACAGAAAATGTATCTTTCATAATCAATGTCTAGTACTGGATTGAATTTGAGATTCAATGCTTCTTTAATCTGAGGGTATATGGTGTCTTCATCATTTCTCTGCATTTTCTTTATTACTTCTTTCCCATCATGAACAGCATGATTTTTTACATACTTGATAGTCTTTCTGTTGTCAGTCTCTTCAAATGAAATCATCAAACGTTTCTATCCAAACAGTCCATCTATCGCCTACCTATTGGAGGTATCAAAAGGTGGTGGTTGTCTCAGGAAGGTGACAGCAGTGTGGAACCTACTCACATTGAGGGAAGCATGCTCTCTGATGCTGTTTGGTGATCATGTTTAAGCAAGCCTTTTCGTTTTTTTTTTTTTGTGTTTTTTTATTAAAGATTGCATAAGCAAAAATCGAGAACAAGAATATTAACATATTGCTCCAATCGTTTTCAACATGTGACATACAGCTGTCCTGTACACTTGTCTTTTACATAGACGCAATACACTTATAAGGATGAGAAGAACCAAAACCGTACGATTGTATAACATGACCAGAAACAAACAAATGGTAAGCATGGGTTCAGCGCCAAAAACTGTTTGCAATAGTACAGTGTCCCTAATAGTGCAACATAGGTGAACTTATAGATATAGAGAGGTGTTGCCATGACTCCAATCATGTCCCCATGTCAGTATTCACAAGCGATCCAGAGTGATATGTCCTACCTTCCTTATCTATTAATTAATTAATTAAATTCCCCCCAGCGCTCCCCACCATTTCAACCACCGCTGTGAGTGGCAGTAAGGTGAACATCGTGAAGGGGGGTTGCTAGTGAAGGAGCCTATGGAAGGGGATGAGTAGCTCTCACGTATCCAGGATTCTGTAGGATATAGGCAATTGACGAGGGAGAGACATTGAGACCACAAAAGGAGAGAGGCAGGGCCTTAGAACTAGGGAGGTGGATCGATAAACATGCCTAAGGGATTGAGAAGAGGGAAATATGCGGTGGGGTAACTTAACCGATCGCCCTATCAAAAACACACTGAGGAGTATTGGGGTATTTAAGGTGCCCCTAGAAATTAAGAAGATTTTAAAGCGATATGAATCAGATTAGTAGAATAGTGAGAAGAGTTAGAGCTAGGTTTAGGGCCCTAAAAAAGAAAAATAGAAAACATCTGATGTGATACTCTACTGATCTAGGGTTCGTTTTGAGCTATAAGGTAGAGGAGGCAATAGCAAAAAGAAGAATACAATAATAACGATATCAACAAAGAAAGGGATCGGGAGGTTGCTGGTCCAGTGTACGTTCTCCCAATATGACTATTTCCCCGAGGGAAAGCACGCCGCGGGTAGGTGTAAGGAACCGCCAACGCTAAGCTCCAATAGTGACTGGCTGGGCCATGTTATTCCCCAAGAGGCCCCCCGAACGAAGAGGGATGGGCCACCTTTTTTGATTCACTCTTTTGACAGACAGTTTACTCAAATGTAAGTGACTGTAATACATTTTCATATATATACTAAGTAGTTTTCCTTTCACTTATTATACAGTCAGGAGAAGTTTATTTGATTGTAGGTCCTGAAGAAGCGTTAGAGGATCTTTCTAAGACCACATTACGTGAAACATGTTGACCAGACCTTAGGGGTCAGGTGACAATTTCCCAGATCTCCAGACGTTGTTAAAGTGGTTGAGAATGAACCCTCATTCTCCACTTTCTTTATGTTTTTAATCTTGGTCCTAACCTCTTGATATAACTATTAAAGCAGATTGCTGTGGGGTTACGAACCAATTTTAATTTGTTCACTCTCCTGCCACAATTAGTGTCTGACCATTATGATCACAACGGCAGCCACTTTCTAAAAGATCTCCGGCAAAGAGCCCCCGAATGGGGAGCCCGTCAGATATTGCACTGCGAGTCTGACGAGGAGCTTCCCGATGATGAAGCATGACATCCATTTGGATGTGTGAGGGCTCTTGCTCCTGAACATTAATGTCCCCCTAGATATATGGAACAGTGTACTTATTTGTTGTGTACAATAATAAAGACACAACATTCGTGAGGCAATAGAAAGGGGAAAGAAATAAAAGATAAATAAGAAGCTACGAGAAGGGTATGGAGAGGAGAAGAAGAGCCGAGCATACGCAGAATAGGACAAATTGAAGACCGACAATGGCAATAAAAGAATAGGAACAGGAACAAGAACAAGAACAAGAGCAAGGACAAGAATAAGAATAAGAGTAGGAAGAAGAGTAAGGGCAAGAATAGGGATCAGAATAAGAATAAGAATAAGAGGAAGGAAGAAGAAGGAATTTAAAAAAATTAGAATATTGGAACATTGGCAGCTCCATTGAAAACAATAGAGTGCTCCGGCCATTTACTGGCCGGTAAAAGCCCGCAGTGCCAACATTCCAATGTTTTCTTTGTTCACAGCAAGAGCTGTGAACAAAGCCTCACGGAGCCCGAGGGGATTTTAATCCCCTCGGGCTCCGAGAGGAATTTGTTTTATTTAATAGAACATTCTGCCCTGAGTGGCAGAATGTTCTAATAGCCTTAGAACCCGCCGTAGCCGGCTCTACTGGCTATTAAAGGCCCTCTCCCTTGTTAAAGGCCCTCGCAGAGCCCCCTACGGCGGGTTCTAAGGCTATATTAGATATAAGAGTAAGAATAGGAATAGGAATTGGAATAAGAATAAGAATAAGAATAAGAATAAGAATGAGAATAAGAATAAGAATAAGAATAAGAATAAGAATAAGAATAAGAATAAGAATAAGAATAAGAATTAGAATTAGAATTTTGGCTGGAGGGGAAGGAGGAGGAGGGAAAGGAAATGGAGTGATGCAGTGAGGGGGTGTGAAAGAATGTATTGTGGTAAGTCCTAGAGGGAAACATAAGCGTGGTTGTAGCTGATTCGGGGGAAGGGGGTGGTAAGTACTGTCGGGGAAGGGGGCCCTGTGGGTTGGTAGCAGAGAAGCACATCTCAACCACAGCAGGCCAAGGGGGGACTGCCGATGGCTGAGAGTATGCCACCAGCTCCTAACAAAAAAGGCTTGATGGCAGCCCGGTGCGTGAATATGTAGCCTCTTAATCTCTTGGCATAGACAGGAAAGTAAGCAAACCTTTACTAAGGTTCTTTGACATGTGGGCCTCAGGATTGTCTTTAACCCTAC
This sequence comes from Pleurodeles waltl, assembly GCF_031143425.1. NCBI lineage: Eukaryota > Metazoa > Chordata > Amphibia > Caudata > Salamandridae > Pleurodeles > Pleurodeles waltl. Next base: position 165,732,404 of record NC_090446.1, on the reverse strand, counting down.
TTGGAACTGTGACCTCTTTCTTACCTGCCATCTAAAAAAATTCACAATTCTGACAGTTGCTTTTGGCACTTTATTCTTTGAGGACCTTTGAAGTTGTTCTGAGCCCCACTTGGTAGCTTCATAAGCCACCCTCTTCTTGTGCGCAAAATTCTGGGCACTTCTCCTTGATCCACTTTACTGAGTGCTGCAGTACGATGACTCTCTTCAGTGGATTCAGTAGGTCATATATTTCTTCTCTTCTAAACGTCTGTTTGCACTTCCTGTCACCTGGTTGAGCTCTACCTTGCAGTGCTTCTGTTTGCAGCATTATTTGGCAAGTTATGATTATCTTGGGCTGCACTTTGTAAACTTGGTTGGGTCCGCCTTCAGCACTACCGCTCTGTATAGTGTACAATTCTACCTTGTGTGGCAGTGCAGTACCTTTATGTATGGCCCTGCTTGTAGCTACATGAACAATGATGTATACACTTCTTAGCAAAGCTTTCCATATCTTTAAATGCTTTACATCGGTTGGAGTTGTGCTTTGACTTCACTTGCTTGAAGCGTTGAGTCTGTACTTTGGCAGCGACACACATGGCACTCATGAGCAGTTTGCTTGGACCACGGCAAACTCTCAGGGAGAACACAATCATTTTTTAAGTTAATTATCTGTTATCTTAATGCCAGTTGTAGCGTCCTCCCTAGCCTGGGACCTGCCTATGACTATGCTACCTATGGAGCTTAATTTTAAACATCTTTAGTCATCAGCGTGTAACTGTGAACTTAAAATTCTAAGCCAAACTTTCATCACTTTCTGCTCTAATAACTACGTCACACTGGTACGGAGTCCATTCAGAATTAAAAGGGTTCCATCATAAAAGTCACAAGATACTAGCCCCTTGACAGAAACTAATGCAAGGCAACAAAAAACACTATTTAGGGCTACTTTCCAGCTCCAAACAAGTAACTTTATGTAGCTTTGCACAAGCACAAAGTGTGGATTAATTTGGCCACTATAGTTTACGGCAATAACATTGTGTCACACTTCTGCCACTTCACACATTTAACACTTACAGCAACATTGTATTCACTTTGGAAACATAAATGATTCTCAACTCACTCTGATTCGTTCACCCAGGGTAAACCTTATTATGTGGGTTTCAACCCCTTATGAGGAAAAATGTTGTTTCTAAACTGGCACTATGGGAGGTAGCATGATAGATACAGGGCTTTAGATGGGCTAGGTCCTGCCAGGGCTGAGCAACAACAGTTCTAAAAGTCAGGTGCTGAGACGGGTCCCTATCCGGCTCTTCATTTTGCCCTCAGGTGAAAAAAATGACCTTGCCAGCACTACCATTCATCCCTGGAATACCAAGAGACTCCCTTGTTGTTTGATAGTGAGCTGAAGTCCATAGGTGGCAGAAGAGTTGGAGGGCAATAAATGTAGCACCTTATCAGTCATTTCCATGTCCACAGTCATGCTGGTGAATGGGTACGGTCTACGGTGACTGGTGAGTAGAGAGAGAGGGGGAGCAATATGGCGCTGAGAGTCAGGAGAATATGCTGGTTGTTCCCCACTGTGTGCACTCTTATCGAGGATGGAATGTGCCCTGTATAACGTGTGGATCCCTGACTGGAACTCTGAGTTGGCCTGTCTCAGCTTTCATCATTTATAGGTAGAAACAACTGGAAACGGTGCAGTCCATTGTTTGTAAATACATGTTATTATACCTTATAGCACAGACTGCTGAGTGAGTTAATGAGGATTTGGTTTGATTGACACTAATGGAAATACAGAGGTAGAGGCAAAGGAAGAAAAACAGGTGATTTTGCCTTTGATGACTACATGTGCCTTTCTCTTGACTTCAGGCAGTGCTGGGAAACTGTATCTGCCCCCAGGTGACCACAAACACACCAGCAGCCTGGTCCTGAACCTCGTGTGCTTCCAAACCCCCTTGTCTTTTGTTACTGTCTCACAAACTGATTTTAATGAGGCTGCGGGGATTTGTGTGTGTTTTAGTTCACAAGTGTGCTTCTTACACTTATTCATCTTTGTCTACTGTTATTGTACTGTGCAATTAGTTTTATTTTTTCTGATGGGTATTTATTTAGTTAAAGGGTTCCTTTTGCATAGTCCCTGACATAAAGTCTCAGAATGCTGGGTCTCCGTGCCCAGAGACACCCATACATCGCCCCAAGCATGAGCTGGCATTCTACATGTACTTTCTGTTTATTATTGTTAAATAACAGAGCCCCGCATGTAAGTTTACACTAACATAAGGCAAAGAGGAAAGAGTAGAAGTAACAATCGTACAATATAAGTAGAGCTGAAACAGGCGGAGGAATGAGTATGTGTTACAAAATATATACTGGTCCCTTTAAGCCTCACAGGTCTGCTAGGATTCACAGGGTCTTGTGAAGATTTGCCCATGGGGTGGAGAATGTGACATAACGGCCAGAGCTGCCAACTTTGGAGTGTGGGAACCAGATTTGAGTCTTGGCATTGGCTCAACATCCTGTGTTTCTCGGCAAATCACTTAGGACCTCATTACAAGTTTGGCTGTCGGACTGTCAGACCGCCATGTTAGTTGTCCTGAAAAGGCCACCATGCTGGTGGTCTTTCAGACTGCCCTATTATGAGTTACACAGTCAGGACCTCCGACTGCCAAGCAAAAAAGGCAGACTGCCAGCAGCATGAAAGCCTGGAATTAGGCACTCCAACCTCCGGCGCCATCAGCACCGCGACCAACCACTGATCTTATTACAAGCACACAGTCGCAGTTACAGACACCCATGGCGGTCAGCCACTGGCAGTCCTAACCACGGCAGTCCGCAGTCAGCAAAGTAAAACACAACTGCACATTGGATGGATTTGAAAACAAAACTGCTGACACACATTGTCACACTAGACATACCGGTAAAGGACACTCTAAAACACACCCCTTCACACACCACAATCCTTTGCATCTACCCTGCAACACAAAGAAGCCAGAGCCACAGAGTCCATATATTAGGTACCCCTTTTTCCCCATCCTATTGAACACCCTGCACACACTGTTGTCTATTCACACCCTATTGCACTTCCCCTTTTTAGTAAGTCATTGTCACCATATTATTTGTTGGTTCCATGTCACGTTCCAAAAATCCCCATTTTTCTGAAGCAAAGTTAAGGGTCATAGTGGATCAAATCATAAGAATAGAGCCACAATTGTCTGAAGCACATGTTCAGCATACTCCTCTCAGTAGGAAAATAGAAATGTGGGACAGGATAGTTGACAGAGTGAATACTGTAGGTACCACCCTGCGCACAAGGGAGGACATCAAAAAGAGGTGGAATGACCTCAGGAGCAAGGTCCGGTCCCTGGTCTCCAGGCACCAGTGGCAGGCCAAGAAGACTGGTGGTGGCCCTCCCAGGTCCCCCATTAATACTCTTTCATGGGGAGGTGAAGGTCTCTGCCATCCTGTGAAGTCTAGGATGTCACAAAACTAAAAATGTCACTAAAATGCAATTTCACGCATGCTCACAGCTCACCTTTTGCTTAATTTCCTGCTACAATACATCTGTTAGTGAACTTTCAATTGCAGTATACTCACCAATGGTCAAATGTGTGAAGTAGATGGAATAACCTGACTGCAAATCATAGGAGGCACTGTTGCTCTGACTCCAAGCACCAGAACAGTGTTCATTCGTTGAAAGACCCCTGTTTGGCAACTTTCAATGTAAGCTTACTTAGCTGGGAGGATACCAATTGTATAGTGTGTGTAGTAGAGGGAGTGACATGACTGCTAAGGCCAGGAGGCTCTGTTACAATTGCTCCACTCAAATGTCGAGTGTCCTCTTCTCCAAAGACCCATATTTGGTAACTCACACATGAAGTGTACTCACCTTGGGGAATTAGATTTAGCAAGTGTATGAAGTACAGGGAGTGACATGACTGATCAGGCCAGGATGCTGTTACTCCACTCATCAGCCCAGTGTCCTCTTCTTCAAAGACCCCTGTTTGGTAACTCACACAAGAAGTGTACTCACCTTGGGGAATGAAATGTATCATGTGCATGGAGTACAGGGAGTGACATGACTGCTAAGGCCAGTAGGCTCTGTCCCTGTTACTCCACTCACCAGCCCAGTGACCTCTTCTCCAAAGACCCCTGTGTGGTAACTCACACATGAAGTACACTCACTTGGGGGATGATATTCGTTTAGTGTGTGTAGTAGAGGAAGTGACATGACTGCTAAGTCCAGGAGTCTCTGTTGCTGTTGCTCCACTCAGACGCCCAGTGTCCTCTTCTTCAAAGACCCCTATTTGGTAACTCACACATGACGTGCACCCACCTTGGGGAATTAATTTTAGCAAGTATATGAAGTAAAGGGAGTGACTTGACTGGTAAGGGCAGGAGGCTCCTTCGCTGTTACTCCATTCACCAGCCCAGTGTCTTCTTCTCCAAAGATCCCTGTTTGGTAACTCACACTTGAAGTGTACTCACTTGGGCGGAGGTGATATTTGTATGGTGTGTATAGTACAGGGAGTAACATGACTGCTAAGGCCAGGAGGCTCTGTCACTATTACTCCACTCACCAGCCCAGTGTCTGCTTCTCCAAAGACCCCTGTTTGGTAACCCACCCATGAAGTAGACTCACCTGGAGGATGAAATTTAGCAAGTGTATGAAATACAGGGAGTGACATGACTGATGACTGCTAAGGCCAGAAGGCTCTGTCACTGTTACCCAACTCACCAGCCCAGTGTTTTCTTCTTCAAAGACCTGTGTTTAGTAACTCACACATGAAGTGTACTCACTTGGGAGGATAACATTTGTTTGGTGTGTGAAGTACAAGGAGTGACATGACTGCTAAGGCCAGGAGGCTCTCTTTCTCTAACTTCAAACACAAGTCCAGTGTTCACGTGCCCAAATATCCATGTCTGTTAACTCTCAATTGATGTTTACTCACCTGTGAGGACACCATTTGTATAGAGGTGGCAAGTAGAGGGAGTGATTGGAATACAAAGCCCAATAGGCCCAGTCTCTTTAATTCCAACCACCAGCCTAGTGTTCGCTTTACAAAATACCCCTGTTTGTCAACTCCCAAATAAAGTGCACTCACCTGGGAGGATAACATTTGTCAAGTGTGTGTAGTATGGAGAGTGACATGACTACAACTTCCAGAAAGCACTGTTTCTTTAACTCCAACCACCAGACCAGTGGTCACTTGTCCAAATACCCTTGCTTGCTAACTCTCAATTAAAATGTACTCACCTGGGAGTGACCAAGATACAGATCATGCTCAACTCTGAGATGTGGCTGGCTACTTAGCTCCATCTTGACCTGCTAACCCAAGATAAAACTTTTGAGGACAGGAAGGAAGGCTTACCCAATGTGCAAAACTATGAACCTAAAGACCTCAAGATGCATAACCCGAATGGTATTGGCAGCAGACACAGTCACTCTGCACTGACCACATGATGATTCCAGTCACAAATACAACAAGCCCCTAGGTCTGCCTGCATCACAATCAACTAGGCCTCAAAATGGCCAAAGCCATACCTTGCATTGCCAGTGTGTTGCCTGCACTGGTGGCAAAATGATAGTCTCAGGCCATCTTCCCAAAAGCTCAAATATCTGCGTAGTTTAGCAGCTGCTTCAGTTAAAAAGATCTGTCATGTTCCACAAATGTTATGTCAATACAACCAATATCATGGCTACTTGGCACAATAGGATTAGCTGCACCTTAACTTTCTACAAGGTCTCTGCTTAATGTACCACTGAACTGATAGAGGTAGATTCCACAATACAACCAGTAACATTGTATCTTTCACATCAACAGGCCCAGCTGCCACTGGGCATAAGAGGTCAGAGACAACACTGCCACTACCCCCCTGGAGGAAGCCCTCAGTGAAGAAGACACTCCTGAACATCTGGACATGGAGGACAGTTCTGGCCCATGCAAGGGAACCTGGTCAGACACCATCAGTGAGTCTCACTGTGGTCACATCAACATCTCCCAGTCCAGTTGCCTCAATATCACAGCCAGCCATTCATCCCGCCAACCTGTGTACTAAGCACCGCGTCTACCATCTTGTGCCCCCCAGTCATGGATCCTGAGTTGCAGTGCAACATTTCGGACAATGAGGTTCCAGCATCCAGTGGGAAAGGGCACCCTGTGTCAAGGGCACAGGCCAGTGGGGGTAGGGTAAGTGGGAAGGATACTGTGGGCCAACGGACTGGGAGCACTGGGGCTTCTCCTGGCCAGGACACCAACAGCCATGTTTTGGGGGTCTATCAGGAGTCCCAAGGCTTAATGGACCAGGTCTTGACCGAACTCCGGGAAATCAAACAGCTACAGAGGAACACACATAGGGATATGCGAGAACAGATGGAGGCCCACAAATAACAACATGGCCTTCCTAACAGGGATGATGAGGAACATACACACCATCCTGAGCAGGGCTTTTCAAAACCAGTCTTCCCCTTCCTCTGGCTCATCAACACCAGGCACATCAACATTGGCACCTGCCACTGGAAGTGAGGCCCTGCCAGAGGTAGAACCTGCTCCAGACACCCCTGCCTCTGTAGCAGCAGATCACACCCCCATGCAAGCAGGGACATCCCAAAAAAAATCCACGAAGTGCAGATGGCAAGATACCCACCAGTGCCAGCAAGTGACCGATTAACAAAAAGGCCTCCTTTGTGTGCCACATATTCACTCTTCTGACTGATCCCCAACCAACTACCAGTTCCAATGGGAGAAGTACTCTGGACTTTGGACTCCCAGTGGTGTGACATCTACTCCAATTATTTCATTCATCATGACTAACACCTCCACTTCACTTTTTTGTTCCGTTCTGTCCAAGTATTGTTTTCTGCACCAGCATTACAATAAATTCACCCATCACAAACTCATTGTCTGTTTGCTTAATGTTCACATTTTGCCATGTAGAGATGTAAGACCATGTGAACCATATGATAGAGACATAAGCTCCTTGTGCAAGGAGGGATATATTACTGATACACAGTGTCCTGCTCAGGATTACACCATTACACACAAATACATGAATTCATGTGTCTGGTCACACCAAACACTTTATTCCAGAATACAGCACATTTGCTGTCTATATGTCTGGACTTTTTGTAACAAGAATGTGTGACTCATACTGAGTCAAAGTACATATTCCAAGGTACAGCCCCCATACCACAGAAGCTAGGAATTTGTCAGACACTGTCCTGGAGAATAGGCAAACATTAAAGTCGATGATGTCACCAGCGTGAGCCTTATCACATACCACACCAAATTAATCCAACATCACATAGTCCATGATACAGACAGATGTAGTACTGCAGTCTCCGATCACAGGACCATCATAACCCAGTTACCATGCATCTGGTGGTGTGACACAAACATGTCAGTGTTGTGGCAGAGGCACTGTGGCCTGCAATGATGAAACACACATACAGCTACATATCAGTTATACAAAAAGGGTTTAGTCAATGTGAAGGAAAAATTACTTGGTCACAATCTATGACTACATATTTCATTCCCACATGATGACACACATAATGCAATCGGCCTACCACAACACACAAAAACAAGTCCAATGGGCACTTTTGACCTTCCACCCAAACACTGTGCAAGATGTCTGGGTACAGGTCTCAGATACTCCAAATCTGTGACCTACATTGCCTGGAACTATCCATGTCCACTTTGAATGTCAGTTCAGCATAGGATACCTACCAATGTCACAACTCTGAAATGCCCACATGAGGATGTCATAGTGAAGGAACCTGTACAAAGACAAAACAAGGAGTATAGGTTTGACAATATACCTATTTACAAATCATATCGCAAGCATCTGGATATTAAATTACAATGCAATGAAACTGACACACACACAAAGCAACATCATCAAGGTGGGGACATGTCAAAAGCTAACTCATCAAGCAGTCTTTAGCTGTGTAGAAAATCAGCTCTATAGCTGTTGCAAATACACTAAACTCCACACATTCTCAAAACTACAGTTCAATGTACACTCCCAGTCATTACATCATGTGACATACTTACACTCATGAGAGAGAAGTAACTGTTGATTAGATCTTCCCGCAACTAAGTTCCTTCATCTTCACCACTGTCATCCTCACTTGACATTTCATGAGTCTCACCCGGTGACACTGTAGTCACCCCCTCCTCTGGGATGTACAGGATATTTCTCTGCATGGTGGGGTTGTGGAGCATGCAGCATGCCACAGTGATCTGACACACCTTTCTGGGTGAGAATAGGAGGTTGCCACAAGTCCTGTCCAGATACCCAAAACAGGCCTTCAGGAGCCAAAAAAAACACTCTCCTACCTGCCATGTTCTTACAAGGGCCTCATTGAAGCAAACTTCCCCTGGCGCATTTGGATTCCTTAATGGCGTCAATGACCAAGGACAGCTCGGATATGTGGATTCTCCTGTTAAGGAATGGGACATATGTGCAACAATGAGTCACTCACTTCATGATTGTAGCTTCTGATGTTGCACACACACAGTCAGGACAGATGTGACTTACTAACCCGCCAGGTCCACTCCGGGTGAAATTGCAATATCAACTGGTATATGGTGCTGTTCTGCATTATCAAGGAATCATGGACTGAACCCGGATAATGGGCACAGACATGTGAAATGTAGGGATCCGCCAAACAGACAACGTGCACGTTGATGGAATGGAAGTTCTTTCTGTTACAATAAACTTGTTCATTTGCCTGCGGCGGCACCAAGCCAACATGTGTGCCATTAATGGCCCCCACCTAACGTGGGAGGTGGGCACTTCCATAAATGTCTGCTTTCACAAGGGCTAAATCGTCACATTGGAGAACCCGGATATAGCTGTCAAGGTGTTTCAACAGAGGTTGTGACCTATCAACAGATAGGGCCACTGTATGTTGGAAGAACCTTGTGGCTAGAAAGTGCAATACTATCATGACTTGTACAATGGGTGGTGTGCTGATTGGATAACTAATATCTGGCACTGGATCTGGTTCCAACTGATGACATAAGTTTACTATTATTTGCCTATCCAGACAGTACAACATTATAATGTGGCGTTGCTTCATGGTCTGAAGATCTGGCAGTGGACGGTAGACAGGAGTTTGTTGCATCCTACATCTCCCAAGGTACCTACGTGTGACAAGACATGATTTCTAACATTAGTCAGTGTGTCCACAGCAACATACATGATGCATGCCAATGATATCATGGGACAAAGCATTTCTGACTGTAAAGACATGGCGCCCAATACACATTAAAGCTGGCAACTTCACAAGGCTCACATGTGACCCCATGGTTTTCAAAACATGTGTCCACAACATGGATTTGGACCAAACTCAAGATGTGCAACACAATTGCCCCTCGAAATGTGACTGTATACTCTGACCCCCAAAATGACTGTCGGCGGCGGTGGACTGTGCCCACTGTTAAATGCCATCTGCACACAGCAACATACTACAATGGTGGTTGAGTGGAAGGGGCTACATGACAAGGCAGGATAAGGCTGTTTGTGAGGTAAAAATACATGTTTTGTAGGTGTGAAGCAGTTTATAAAGCCAAATACAGTTTTCAGGTTGCCAAAATAGCGGCTGCCTGACCTACTCCACTGGATGTCAGGAACAAGCACAGTGGGCAGAGCCATAGGTTAATGTTGTTAACCCGTGGCAGTTGCGGCCCGATGGCTGTGTCTATCATCTGTGACGACCATGTCTGTGGCGGAAGTGACTGCCATTATGTGCAAATTCACTCACTTGACTCCGGACACTGCTGCCAGCAACACCTCAATATCCTGAGCTGCTGTGTGCAATCATTTCACGTCCAGCAGGTGATAGGGCCACTGCCTTTCTTCCAGAGGAGCTGAAGAGATGTAAATTAGGTTCTACTACTGTATGGACAGTTCTATGGCTCACCAGAGAAGCAGGTAAGTACCTCATGTGCACAATTTTCTCTGTACTACACCATTCTTTTCCCCCTCATAAGCCCGTAAGCCCCTGAGTGCCAGTTAGACTTTTTGTGTGCCTGTTGTTGCAGTCTGTGTGGAATCAATTGGATGTACATTGTGCAGGTATTTGTGGCCAGTATCATATGTTACATTCAGTCATATTGTGTTGTGTGTGGGTTTTGGGGTCCTACATCATCCTTGTGTTAGATGCACATAACTAGGTGAGGAGGCATTTCTGCCATCCAATAACATCTCTTTCCTCATGATTGTTGTCAATGTTGGACAACATGTATGTGCATTACAGCATGAGCTGTGTATGCATCTTGTATGAGTCATTTCAGAGTCCTGTGAGCAATGTGTATAGTTCCACATATCTTTCAATCACAACTGGTCTTGCAAAACTGTTGTGTGGAAGACAGTGTGCCTTTCAGGATGTCAGGCACACCACATGCCAATTTGCTGATAGACACATAGGCCCATATTTATGCTTTTTTAGCGGCGCATTTGCGTCATTTTGTGACGCAAAAGCGGCGCAAACTTGCAAAATACAATTGTATTTTGTAAGTTTGCACAGTTTTTGCGTCAAAAAGCGGCACAAATGCGGCACTAAAAAAGTATAAATATGGGCCATAGGCCCTCATTACAACCCTGGTGGTCGGTGATAAAGCGTCGGTAACACCGCCAACAGGCCGGCGGTAAAAGAAATGGAATCATGACCATGGCAGAAACCGCCAACACATACAGCCATTTTAACATACCGACCGCCAAGGCGGTAGCAACAAACACCGCAGTGGTAACCGCCAACAGCCAGGCGGAAGACAATGTACCGCCCACAGCATTACAACAGCCCTATCCGCCAGCTTTTCCGGGGCGGTACCAACGCCATCAAAAGCACAGGGGAAACAGTACACCGAAGGGAAATGACTCACTTCTCAACACTCAAGGAAGAACCACGATGTCATGGAGACGGAGCTGCACTTTTTTCCAATGCTGTACCTTCTCATACACCAGGAACATGAACGCTGGCAAAGATGACAACGGTGAGCACTGCACCTAGCACACATGGGGGGGGGAGGAAAAAGACAGTGACACACACATGCAACATGCAACACCCCACCCCCACCCCCAACACCATACATACAAACAGATGCAACAACATTACATATACACCCCATAAACCTCAGGAATAACGCAAGGACAAAAGGAATGGATTAAAATGAGTGTAATAGTACAGTTTTAGATAAATACCTCCTTAAACAATAAACAGTATGTACAATATATACAAAAGGAGGGACAATGCCCACTCCAAAATGTCCGTGGCCCACAGGGCCATAACACATAGGCCAAGGCCACACTTGACTCCTGCCTCAATACGGAGAGAATACTGCAGGGGCATCAGGTCGAAAAAACACAGGCACCTCAGGGGGACGGGCAATGGGGGGCTCCTCAGCCGGAAGATGGTACAATGCCACTAGCCTGGAGGCGGCTCCATGCCCACTGCTTGGTCCTGGGGAGTGCAAAGTCACAGTCTCTCAAGTGGGTGGTTTGCCCACTGCTTGCTCCTGGGGAGTACAAAGCCACAGTCTCTCAAGTAGGTGGTTTGCCCACTGATTGCTCCTGGGGAGTGCAAAGCCACAGTCTCTCAAGTAGGTGGTTTGCCCACTGGTTCTGGTGCTTCATCCTGCCAAGGAGGGGGTGAGTGGATGCCTTCTTCCACTGGTTCTGGGGGGGCTTTGTGCCCAGTGTGCTTCATCCTGCCACGGAGGGGGTGAGTGGATGTCTTCTTCCACTGGTTCTGGAGGGGGCTTTCTGCCCAGTGTGCTCCATCCTGGATGGGGCAAGGTCACAGTCTCTCACCTGGGTGTCACACCGACAGGTGTTGCAGGGGCCAGGATGCACTGCAGCCCATGTAGTCATTACTACACACTGCTCACCGGTGGTGACGGCTGCTTAGTAGATGGCAGTTGCGCTGCAGGTGGCGGCGCTGTCAGTGGTGGTGGTAGGCTCCAGCCCTTCACCTGCAGCCTCAGACGGATGCCCACTGGGGTTGCTGCTGCTGGCAGTGATGCTGCTGGTGGCGGGGCAAGTGTTGGTGCTGGCCGTGGTTCAGGTAACAGTTCTGGCCGCGGTGGTAGTAGGCTCCAGCCCTTCACCTGCAACCTCGGATGGCTGCCCACTGGGGCTGCTGCTGCTGGCAGTGGTGCTTCTGGCAGCAGGGCAGGTGAAGGTGCTGGCCGCGGTGCAGGTAGCGGTGCTGGCCGCGGTGGTGGTAGTCTCCAACCCTTCACCTGCAGCCTTGGATGGCTGCCCACTGGGTCTGCTGCTGCTGGCAGTGATGCTGCTGGCGGTGGGCAGGTGGCGGTGGTGGCCGCGGTGCACGTAGCGGTTCTGGCCGCGGTGGTGGTATGCTCCAGCCCTTCACCTGCAGCCTCGGACAGCTGCCCACTGGGGCTGCTGCTGCTGGCGGCAGGGCAGGTGGCGGTGCTGGCCACAGTGCAGGTAGAGGTGCTGGCCACGGTAGTGGTAGGCTCTAAGCCTTCACCTGCAGCCTCGGGCAGCTGAAGTGCCATGGCTGGTGTTGTGTGCCCCTTCCTGCCCTTGGAAGATGGTGGTGCCTCTTTGCTTCGGCCAGCTGGTGTTTTTTTCTTGCTGGCTGGTGGTGCCTCCTTCCCCTTGCTGGCTGGTGGTGCCTCCTTCCCCTTGCTGGCTGGTGTCCCCTTCTTGCCCTTGATAGGTGGTGGACCCTTCTTGGCCTTGGCAGGTGGTGCTGGCACACTGGCTGTGCTGACAGGTGCCTCCTTGGAGCCTCTCATACCTGCAGTAGCTGCAGAAACCACAGTGGCCGTGGACTGGGTGGCTGAGGTGCTGGGCTGGGTTCTGGCCACCCTGGCCCGAAGTGAAGGATGGGGGAGGGGTAGGGAATAGGTCAATGGTGGTGAGGAAAAGCTTCTTAGGGACACTGGGGCAGGAAGAGTGTGAAGGTTTGTGAGTGGAGGAAGAGGGAGTGGTTGTGGGAGTTGTCAGTCTGCTGTGTTTGTGTGCAGGTGCATAGGCTGGATGCTGTTGTGAGGTGGATGGCTGTTGGGTGTCTGTGTGCTTGTGTTTGTGTACTTTGGGGGGAGGGGTCAAAGACACAGTAGGAGAGGACACATGGGACATGTGCATGGATGTGGGGGTGGTGACTGCCAGTGAGGGGCATGTAGTGATAGGCATGCTGATGATGGAGGTAGTGGATGAGGATGTAGTACATGCAGGTGTGAGTGGAGACGCTACTGGGAGGGAGGTGGACGAGGAGGAGGAGGGGGACACAGTGGAGGCAGTGGATGTTGGTGTGTCTGCATGTGGATGGTGCTTGTGTGAGTGCCTGTGAGATGAAGTGTGGTGCTTGTGTTTGCCTGAGCCACTTCTGTGTGTTGATTTATGTGATTGCTGGTCTGAAGGTGTGCTTGGGATAGGCTGGGGTTGAGGGGATTGGGATTGGCTAGAGGAAGTTGGAGGGGGGAGGCTAGAGACAGGGACAATGGCTGCCATCAGTGAATTGGCCAGAGCCTGGAATGCTCTTTGTTGGGCCGCCACGCCAGAGTGAATGCCCTCCAGTTATGCATTTGTTTGTTGCAAATGCCCTGCTAGATCCTGGATGGCATTCAGTATGGATGACCGTCCAACAGAGAGGGATCTCAGGAGGTCAATAGCCTCCTCACTGAGGGCAGCAGGGCTGACTGAGGCAGGGCCTGAGATGTCTGGGGCGAAGGAGATGCCCACCCTCCTGGGTGAGCGGGCAAGGGAAACATGCTGAGAGGCTGCTGGGAGGGCGGTGCTGGTATGGTGGGTGGCAGATGTACCTGTAGTTGGAGTGGGCACAGAGGTGTCCACCACTGCCAGGGAGCTTCCATCAGAGGAGGAGTCGCTGTCAGTACTGTCCCCTCCTGCCTCCCTCGTGGTGCTCCCCTTACCCTCCGTCCCAACTGGTGCCCTCACCGTCGGCAGATTCGCCCTCCAGGCCTATGTGGGATGCAGCTCCCTCTGTCGCCGGTGCCTCGGCTCCTCCGCCAGATGATGCTAATGCACACAAGAACAGGGTGACAAAACAAAAAGGGGGGGTAAGACAGAGGAAACACTTGGTCAATGCCCACAACAAGACTACTGTTAGCGTACACAACTCACAGGGAACAGCCCTATGCACTAGGCCATGCACTACCAGTTACAATGTTAGTCACCAGCCCATGGGGTACAATGCGTATGCGGGTAGCTGCACACCTGAAACCCACAGGACCCTGCCAAGTAGAAGATGCCCACCAACATTATTGTGGTTGGAGTGCTTCTGAGCTTTCCCTTCATGGAACATACCCTGCCATGTTCGCCCTGGCCTAGGGGCACCCACAGCCCTCATCCCCCACCCAGGTAACACCTTAACGTGCGCAAAGCCGAGAATCTGAATCTGTACTCACCCCCTTAGGGCTGCTGTGATGCCTTCAAGCGCCCAGCCAACTACGGATAGGGCACCGTCAGGATGTGGAACATCAGGGGGGTCAGGGTACGATGGGCACCCCTTCCTCGTTGGGAGGCCAGCCCCAGCTGGGTCTCTGCCGTCTTCCTTGCCCAGCAGTGCAGGTCCTCCCACCATTTGCGGCAGTGGGTGCTCTGCCTGCCAAAGACCCCCAGAGTCCGCACCTCCTTGGCGATGGCACGCCAAATACCCTTTTTCAGATGGGCTCTGACCTGCAGGAAAAATACAGCAGAAAAGGTATTAGTCATACCGTGCGGACTGTCATACTCATGGCCCACCATATCCCTCCCATCGCCTTACGCACAGACATTGACCACCATACATGCAGAACTCTGCCCAGGACCCCTCAGAGGCTTACACACACAGCACTCTATACATTCATGCCCCACGCATCATGCTCACAGTGAACTCACCTGTTGGTCTGGAGGACCATAAAGTAAAGGATACTGGGCTAGGACCCCATCCACCAGTCTCTCCAACTCCTCCAACGTGAAGGCAGGGGCCCTTTCCCCAGACACTCGAGCCATGGTCGCTTCCAGACACAGGTCACAGCAGCACTTGCAGTGTAGGTCCTCTCCTGTTGAAGGTCAGGTAGCAAGTGAGTGAACAAATAGAAAATGGTGATCACATCTGTGGTGGTGAATACCGTCACCGCCGGGGTACATCGCCATTGGCTCCTGGAACCCGTAGGCCCCAATGATAACCAATGCGGTGTTGCAGAGAGGTCGTCCACCGCCGACCGCAAGGGCGCACAACACCAGCGGAATTACCTAATTTCCAGTTGTCCCTCCTCACAGGTCAGGCAGCCGCCATTTCAGGGGGGCACAGGCCATGGCACCTAACTGCGTCACAGCAGACATAGGCACATCAACTGGCTTACAAGTTCACATACTGTTTCTGTAAAACAAAAATTGCATGTTAATCTGAGTACGTTTGAATATGACATTCTGCTCACCGTTTTTCACTCTAAAGTTCAACCACTGAGGATGAATAGGAGATGGAGACATCCCCCTGTGTACAGACCCCTGGTGGACCTGGCAACAATAGAGGGCAGGCACATTATCCTAACCTACAGACTGGGTAGGACCACAATCCAAGAGCTGTGTGCCCAATTGGAGCCAGACCTGATTTCAGCTATCCTCCACCCTACAGGTATACCCCCTCTAGTGCAGGTCCTGTCAGTGCTCCATTTCTTGGGAAGTGGCTCCTTCCAAGTGACTGTGGCCATGGCATCAGGGATGTCACAGCCTATGTTCTCAAACGTGCTGACCAGAGTGTTGTCTGCCGTGCTGAAACACATGCGCATCTACATCGTATTCCCCAGGTGGAGGATTTGGCCACAGTGAAGGCTGACTTCTATGCACTGGGACAAATCCCCAACATCATTGCTGCTATTGATGGTACACATATTGCCTTTGTTCCCACTCCCCTCCGGAGAAATGAACAGGTGTTCAGAAATCAAAAGAGCTTTCACTCTCTGAATGTGCAGATGGTGTGTTTGGCGGACCAGTACACCTACATTGTCAATGCAAAGTATCCTGGCTCTGTGCATGATGCCTTTATCTTGAGGAATAGCTGCATCCCATATGTGATGGCTCAACTCCAGAGACACCAGGTGTGGCTATTAGGTGAGCCTATTGTCCCCACTCAGTTGATGTAGGTATACAGGTGTGGGGTTTTCCCTAATGGTGAATGTGTGGCTAACAGGTATCCCTCGATATTTACATGTGACTCTGGTCACCCCAACCTCTCGTGGCTACTGACCCCAGTGAGGAATGCCAGGACAAGGGTAGAGGAACGCTACAACAAGGCACATGGCCGAACAAAGAGGATCCGTGAGGGCACCTTTGGCCTCCTGAAGGCCAGATTCCGGTGCCTCCTTCTGACAGGTGGATCTCTGTACTACTCACCCAAGAAGGTGTGCCAGATCATCGTTGCATGTTGCACAACCTGGCCTTGAGATGCCAAGTGCCTTTTCTGCAGGAGGGTGAGTCTGGGGATGGTTGTGTGGCAGCGGTGGAGTCTGTGGACAGTGACGATGAGGAGGCAGAGGAAGAGGATGTGGACAACAGAACTACAATAATCCAGCAGTACTTCCAGTGACACACAGGTAAGACACTGTAACTTCACTTTCCATTTCAGTTTTGTGTTGGACATTGTACATGGCAGCCTGATTTCCCTATTTCTATGGCCACTTACTGTACCCTTTGGCATCCCTATTTTCAGATATCTGTGCCCCACTCTGGCTCCTGGTGTAATTATGCTGCCCACTACAGGTCATACCTATGTAAATAAAACTGTACATTTGAAATGCGATATTTACAGCTTATTTAAGTAATACATATTTCAATCAATTGGCAGACTCCATAGTCCAAGGGTGTTTATTTCTGTTAGAATATGTGTAGGGGATATTGCAATGGGCTAGGTTGATGGTGGAGACATGTCCAGGATAGAGTCCAGTCTATTGGTATCACAGGTGCATTGTCCAAAGGGGCAAAGGAAGTGAAGCAATGTCAGTTCAAGATGGACAGGTTGACAGAGTGGGACACAAGGGTGACAATCAGGTGAGTCCTATTTCCTGGCAGGGGTCTTGGCAATGTTCTCTGACTTCTGCCTGGATTGCAGGGACCTTTTGTGTGGTGGTTCTCCTTCTGCAGGGGGTAGGGTGCTGGTGGCCTGTTGTTCCAGTGGCGGGGCCTCCTGTCCACTAACGTCAGTGGAGGTGGATGGCTGTTCTTCGGCGTGGCTAGTGTCAGGGGGGTGTTGGTGTGCCACTGCCTCCCTCATGGTGTTGGTCATGTCTGCCAGCACCCCTGTAATGGTGACCAGGGTGATGTGGATGTCTCTCAAGTCCTCCCTGATCCCCAAGTACTGTCCCTCCTGCAGCCGCTGGGTTTCCTGCAGCTTGGCCAGTGTCTGGCCCTTGGTCTTGTGGGAATGGTGGTATGCTCCTAGGATGTTGGTGAGTGCCTCGTGGAGAGTTGGTTCCCTGGGCCTGTCCTCCCCCTGTCGCACAGCAGTCTTCCCAGCTCCCCTGTTGTCCTGTGCCTCTGTCCCCTGAACCGTGTGCCCACTGCCACTGATCCCAGTTCCCTGATCATCCTGTGTTTGTGGGGTTGCCTCGGGTCCCTGTAGTGGTGGACACTCTGCTGATTGAGGTGTCCTGGGGACAGAGGGATGGGTGCTCTGCTGGTGCTTCCTGAGTGGGGGTGCTCTGAGGTGGTTTGGGATTGTGGCTGGGTCACCGACTGTCCAGAGGTCCCTGATGGGCCAGGTTGGTCATCCTGATCCAGGAGTGCAGAGCTGCTGTCATCACTGTGGGCCTCTTCTGGGGGGGACTGGATGTTGCTGGCACCTCCTCTCCGGTGACGTTGGGTGGGGGTCCTGTGGGGATGTAAATGCAGTGTTATTGTTTCTGCGTGTGACATCTTGTGCATGGGTATGTTTCCCTCTATGGTTGTTATTACCAAGGCAGCTTTGGCTTGTGCGAGTTGTGATTTAGTTGGCTAAGTGATTGTCACTAGTTTGCATGCTGTGATGATGGGTGTCCATGCAGGTCTGTGATGGGGGTCCATGCATTGGTGTTGCCTGCAGGGCTTGGTAGTGGGATGGGTGGGTTGTGATGGTGGGGTATATGTGAGGTAGTGGAGTCATGTGGGTGAGGGTAGGGGTAGGAGTTTGTGATGGCATGCTGGTGGGGGGGGATAAAGTAGTAAAGATTTGCCTTACCAGAGTCCAGTCCTCCTGCTACTCCTGCCAGGCCCTCAGGATGCATGATCACCAAGAATTGCTCCTCCCTTGTTGTTAGTTGTGGGTGAGGAGATGGGAGTCCACCACCAGTCCTCTGTACAGCTATCTGGTGTCTTGCTACCACGGAACGCACCTTCCCCCATAGGTCGTTCCACCTCTTCCTGATGTCATCCCTTGTTCTGGGGTGCTGTCCCACGGCGTTGACCCTGTCCACGACTCTCTGCTATAGCTCCATCTTCCTAGCAATGGACGTCTGCTGCACCTGTGATCCGAATAGCTGTGGCTCTACCCGGATGATTTCCTCCACCCTTAGCTCTTCCTCAGGGAATCTGGGGTGTTGTTGTGGTGCCATGGGTGTAGTGTGAGTGGTGTGTGTGAGGGTGTATGGGGTGATGTGTTGGGGTGTGTGCTGTGAGGTGCCCGGATGGTGTATGAGTGATGGTGTTTTGTGGCTCAGATTCAGTGGGTGCTCGTGGCTTGTCTCTCTTGCTCAGTTGTCAAATTCTTTGGGTCGTAAAAGGTTGTGGGTAGTGTGGGTGGGTGTTTTATAGTGTTGTGGGTGTGTGGGTGTGGTGTATGTGTGTCAGGTGTGTGTAGTTTGAATTGTCCAATGTGGTGTTCTTTTGTTACTGTGTGTGTATTTTGAGCACGGCGGTCTGTACCACCAATGGTTTACCGTGGTTGAATGACCGCCACAGTGATTCGTGGGTCATGATGCTGTGGGCGTATTTCTGTTGGCGTAACGGTATGGGTTTTGGTACTGCCAGTTTATCACTGACCTTATGGCTGATGGACTAATGTGTGTGTCTGTATAATGGCGGAATTTTATGTGTGGGTCATAATACCCGTAGTGGTATATCGCCGCTGTCGCGGTATGTTGGCAGCAGTCAGCATGGCGGTAAGCGGAACTTACCGCCAATGTCATAATGAGGACCATAATGTACTGTCATGCATTGAAGTGATGGGATGGAGTGTCAAGTAGGTGCTGTTTGCTCAGTCTGCAGAGACCAGGCCTTGTCAAATGTATCTCCCGATAGAGCACACAGTCCTGGCTGTAGGAGAGTCACTATGGCTATGCAACTGTCGCACTGTGCCCACTCCCTGAACCCCAGCTGATCCTGGCATGTGACCAGTATGATGCTCTAGTAGCAAAACCTACCCTGAATGTATCATTCCTTTGACTAGATTAGTAATGGGTACAAAGGTAAATCATTAAACTAGTCCACATATGCATTTTGCATCATTGTCACTGTGTGTCTTTGACTCATGACAGGTCCCTTACTCCCACAGCTGTGTTGTCACCTTCACACAGGTCATATTTGTCCTGTATTGGCTTATTGCATAAATGACAGTCCACTTGGAGCACAAGATATGTGACTCTGTGGCTTAGCCACATAGCAGAAACTGCGCAATGCATGCCTTTGTATGTTAGATGCCATCTTTGTACGATAAACACATTTGTTCAAAGGACTGTTTTGTGGTACAGGTACATAACACAGGACCCACCCCTGAAGTGGCATGGTCTTCATTTGGTATTCCACATGTCCACACATGGACAAGGAATACACTTTCTGTACCCACCATGCCAGGCCATTGATTGTTACTGAAGTGTGATTGTGAAGTTTGTACTATGGCAGTTGCCTGTAGGGACGGCATGCAGTGAGTGAATCTCACCAAGTGTGAAGGTGTTGGTCCATTCAGGCCTAAGGAGTTTACCCTTCAAAAGCCACATATGTGTGTAGTGGTTCATTGTAGTTCATATCACAGTACATGTTGCTTGAGCTGGGGCTACCTGATGTCAGTAAGCTTGCTTAGCCATTGTAGGCCATGAGCAGGGTAGTGGGTTAGTCTGCAGATGCAAATGCATATGTCTGTACACATGTCCTTGTACATACTGGCTTGTGTGTTTCACACTTGTGGAGTGTTGACACATTGAAAAGTTCTAGCTTGGTGTTTCTTACATGTATGTGACAACCATTTGTGACAAAACTTGTGATCTCTTGATTTGTATTTTGCATCCATGCAGGTCAACACTCATTATAAGACGGAGCTAGTGAGAGCCATCGCCAAGAAGGTGCCGGCCCTGGCAGTTCATAGCCGGCAGAGCGCCCACTGTCAGAAGTGGGCTGCATGTGAGACTATGGGACCAGAAGATCGCAGTGGTACAGCTTGGATGTCCTCCCAATGTGGAAAGGGTGCCTGGTGGCCTACCCAGTTCTCGATGGGCATTTGAGGACAGCAAAGTAGCCACAAGAGGGTGAGTACAGGGCATATTCCTGCCTATCACATTGCCAAATGAATTTGTTAGGTTCAGACAGCTACCCCAGACGATTAGGGATGGGGCATGTGTAACACAGTAGAAGAGTGATTGTTTTTGTAGACATGTCATGTGGTGCATGCTGATGTGCCTTGCTTATTGACCAAGGGACCAAGGGCACAACTGTTTACAATCCACAAACAATTTGCTCTCCAGAAACAATATATGGCTGCGTACAGTGATCAATTAAGCACTGTTTGTTGCTGTAGTGGGGGTAATTTCGATATAACAGACCACTACTCCCCAGCGTTACAGGCCAAAAGAAAGGTAGTTTTGGATCACTGTCCTCAGCCATGTTGAAAGGAGTGTATTGGCCTCTGCCACCCAGAGGGTACTTGTGTTCAGAGTATGATGGGTGCTGGTGCCTCACTACTGTCTGTATTGTGAAGATGGCCATCATACATGTGACAGTGCATACATTATTTTTGGGGTGCAGCTGTAGATCAATACTTTCCCTTGGTAAGTGGGGAATGTCCATTGAGATGATTTATGTGCCATGACTGTTGCCAACATTCCTTGTGCCTGCATGTCAGCATGTCCCTTTTTCTTTAGAAAAACATTTGTAAGCTGCTGTTTCATGTCCGGTCTCTCTGTGCTAAGGGGATAATTTCTGTATTCTCTCACATATAGGTGCATGCCAACCTGTGAATGGAGTATGACGTTTACAATGGGGGTACATTTCAAGTTGTGCCACAGACCAGACAAGAGTGTGTCACCATTGATTTTTTGCTGGCACATACCCTCACCCGTCAATGCATGTCATTTGGCATGTACAACTGCAGTAGCAATGATGGTCATGACAGGTAGGCCTAGATTTTTCACCCACAATGTGCATGTCCATGCCATTGATGTAGAATCATGTAGCAAAGTGCTTAGCATTTGTGAAATGGGAAAGGTTTGCAACATGATTGTTGGCTTGCATGTTATGTTTGAATCATATGTGTTTGGGTACAACCATCCATCCAGAGACATCTGGGTTTGCATGACCAAAATGGGGACAATGATGTAACTTCTAACTGGAGAACATGTTGAGGGCCTTCTATAAGTACTTGAAAATCTCTGGGCCTCTCCACCATCTAATGAGTAATGGTATCTACTCATGCACTCCCGGGTATGTCATTGTATGGGGTGGCAGGCATTATTGGTGACTTCCCTGGGACTTGCTGATTTATTTTGTTGTGAAGTTTAGGCCCATATTTATACTTTTTTTGTGCCGCATTTGTGCCACTTTTTGACGCAAAAATGGCGCAAAGTTACAAAATACAATTGTATTTTGCAAGTTTGCACCGTTTTTGCATCAACAAATGGCACAAATGCAGCGCTAAAAAAGTATAAATCTGGGCCTTAGAGTCATATTTCCCTTACATTTTACATATTATGTCTACAGTGCACATTTCCATGTCAAATGTGTGGCATATCTGAGCAACATTAGTACTACCTTTATGACTCCATTAGGACAACTGTCACTTGATGAAGTGTGCATTGTTGATATGTTTCCATTGTGACATGAGTATTTCCATGTCACCTTCTCCTGGCTATTGTACTGTTATCAGCAACATGGCATGTTATGGGAGCATCAGTCCGTATTGTTGTGTTATTGTGTATGTGCCAAATAGATGTCTGCATGACCTTGTGTAGGATCTGTGGGAATGGAGTTGGCACTGGCCTACTATTGTATGATGTGTGCTCCATGAAGCAAAGCATTGATGTGATGAGGTCTCCTACTTGTTCAATGGTTACTGTTATGGCATAACTTCAGCTATGGAATTATAGTTGTCTGAGGTCCTGATTTTCTTGTGGGCAACAGTTGACAGTTCATACAGCATGCATGCATGTGGTATGGTACATTAATGGGCTACTTATGTGGAGTTTGTTGCTGGGGCCTGCTTGACATAATGTTAATGTTTGTTAATCACAACTGTTGATCAAGTGTGATCATGGACATGTGATGACTCTAGTTCTCTTTGTCTTTGCAGCATCAGACTAGGGAAGCAAAGGAGAAAGGGCACAGCCGAGTGGGTAAGCGTCTGGCCACAGACCTCGGGTCAAGATACCACTGACACAGAGGAACCCAGTGGCCAAGAGGGAGTGCCACAGGGGCGACCAGATCTACAACTTCATCACCATCGGATTCTTTTCTCCATTGGCCACTCCCAAGTGGTGGTGGATCCTTCAGGGCCTACCTCTGTACCATCTTTGTCCACCTCCCCCAATTCTATTTCACCCTTCCAGTTGCCACCGACCCAGATGGCCGTGCCCACTAACCCAAGATGGTGAGTGTCTCCTTTGCTGCAGGCACCTTTGCCGCACCCCCTGCTAACCCTGCTGCCCTCAGTTAGGAGGCTATTGACCTCCTGAGAAGTATCTATATGGATCAGACAGCCATTGTGAATGCCATCCAGGGGTTGTCCTCCCAACTGCAGCACACAAATGCGTTCCTGGAAGTCATTCATAGTGCAATGCCTGGCCTACAGAGATCTTTTCAGGCTCAGGCCGCCAAACTGATGGCAGCCAGTTACCCCCACTTTCTGCCCCCCCTCCACCTCCCTATTATAAATCCATATCCCCCATTTCCCTACCTATCCAAAGCACACAGACACATCCACACGCACTCACCTCAACACACAAAAGCAGCACACATAAACACAAATACTTACACGCAAACACTCAACAGACACCCGCACACACAACATCTGTCACCACCTCCCCAGGCCCCCCACAACCTCCACATCCCACACACAAAATCAGGCATACTCACAGGCACCACCACAACAGTCAGTGACACACCCACCACACCCACCATACCCGCAGACACATCCCCAACAGACACACAGATATCTACCACATCCACCATATCAGTCACACAAAGATCCACCACATCCATCAAACCTGCAGGCACCACCCCAACATCACACCCACCCTCCACTACAAGCATACCTGCAGACACCACCCCAATAGACACACACACACATCGACCACTCCATCCCCCAGCACCTCTACCTCTCAGCCCCTGACATGCAAACGCCCACACTCACACACGCAACAGACACCACCCACACATAAGCTACCTCACCCATGCACACACCCAAAACATCCACGTGGGCACAGCAAACAATCACTCCCTCGACCTCCAAAGCCCCACCCCCCTGCTGCTGACCATCCCTGTGTTCCTAAGACAGATTTTTTGTTCGAGCTTGCCATTTCCCCTGTTCGCTCCACCCCCTGTCCAAAACCCAAAAAGACCTGACCCACAATCCAACCTATCCCTTTCTCCTCCAAGTCCTCTTCAGTCACACCTGCCCCCTCTGCAAGCAACCATACCACCCCCCCCAGAAGAAGCCCACCACTCCAAAAAGCAGTCCACCCCTCGCAAACCTAAACCGATATGAAAGTGTTTAGTGAAAATATACCTGCCCACCTGCACAATTTTAGTCAGGGCTCATGGTGAGATGAAGGCATGAAGAGATGGATCTTAGTCTACAATTGTCAATAAATTGATCTCATCTGTAAGTAGAAGGAAGTAGGTTCGGGTAGGAGTAACACACATCCACTACTACACCCAGCTGTAATCTCATAGGTCATACTATGAATATCCATACAGCTGTGCAATCACACATACAAGCATGTCTGTAATCACTCTACACTCATGACAGCTTTGTGCTAAACAAATACTGGAAAACACAACAAAAGGAAGTCCTGTAGTACTTGATGAGAGGATCCGATTATTAAGAATGTCACATGCCGTTCATCAGGACTCCATGCCAGAGGATCCTGGCTTCAGATGGTGAGAGGAGGCCGAGGCAGTAAGCCTTTCTCTCCTGTTTGTAGTGCTCTTGAGAGCATTTCACTCCCCATGGAACGGGACACCGTACTTTGGAATTCTGTGTCCGAGGATCCTGCAGTACTTGGTGAAAGAGGGTTAAAGCAAAGAGCCCTTCTCTCTTGTTAGAAGCACTCTTACGTGCACTTCATCCCCTGTGGCTTGTGATGCGCACAGAATGTGTCCAGGTACTGTCTGGGTGAAGACCTGGCCAAGAGCAGGCCAATCTGTATGCCCGTCCACAGTCAGCTGAGGTTAGGCAGGGCCTTTCTATTGATATTTGTCTTTAACAAACATCAAGTACTGCATGACTGCTAG
Organism: Pleurodeles waltl; assembly: GCF_031143425.1. Taxonomy (NCBI): domain Eukaryota; kingdom Metazoa; phylum Chordata; class Amphibia; order Caudata; family Salamandridae; genus Pleurodeles; species Pleurodeles waltl. The sequence continues at coordinate 165,707,753 of NC_090446.1, read as the reverse complement.
CCATGGGCAAGATAAAAACAACTCAGAAGTCTGCAAAGGACCCAGAGGCCCATTGTAAGCAATGGAAGCCTCCTTGTAACGCCTGAGTTCTTTGCCCCGCCCCAACGGGGGGAAACCCCTCTTTGCAGACATTATGCCTGGTGAAGGCATAATGTAGAGCAAAGGGTTACAAAGTGGCGCAATGCATGTATTGCACCACTTTGTAAATATGGCATTGTGTTTTTGGCCTTCTGACAACACATAAGTGCCAACAATGGATGTTAATGTAGCGTTGGGATGGCGCTTGGGGCTCTTAAATATGCCCTTAAATCTTTTATGTGAATTTTTTAAGAAAGAAGATGGCGAGTGGTCTGCCCTTCAACAAGACTCAGAGACCAATCAATTAGTAATTGACCCGTGCACTAACTCTTGTGTAGCACACTCTCCTCTAAATGTGATAACTCCACCTCCAGTAGAAAACTCCCCTCCCATTAAAAGGAAAAGAATGCAATCCAGACTCTCACGCTCAGAAACAGTACTGCATGCCTTTGGTCACCCTAAGGGCAATCCTTAATTAGGGGCTACACAGGATGTGTCGAACCCCTTGGTCTGTAGTGTATGGTTGTGACTCACTTACAAAGCAGCTGGTCTCACATAAAATTGATTTAGTGGAGTGTTATATTAAAACAACATCAGTTGGCATAAGGAGTAAACAAAAGACATTGACTCCACATCAAAGAATGTTGCTGCCTCTGCTAAGCCTACGCCGATTGACTTTATTGAGAAAGACAATGTAGTTAAAAAAAAGGAGTATGCAGATTTGTCTCCAGTTCAAAATAGCAAAAGAAAGAGTGGTATTATAAACAGTGAAAGACTTCAGAAAGCAGCCCCACAAAAACATGTTTTACTACATTGCAGACGTCCCTGTAAAGAGGTGAAATACAGAACTTCAGAGGGTCACAATAGATCACTTATAGTCTCGTATTAAGGCCCCTAAATGTGTGCCAAAGACATATCAGATGTATCCCATGATGTAACTGAATGTGTGTTCATTTTGAAAAATATTCCCCCTGTACCACTTCAAGGTTAGAGTCCAAGGTGGGACTTGAAAAATAAGACAGTCCACTGGTGTTTGCAAAGGGTCAGTTCTGCACAGGTCTTATTTAATAAAATAATGATGGTAAGGAGGGTAAAGTGGCTAGGCAAGACACAGACAATGACTAGGGGGATTGTACTGATTTCAGTTTTTGTTCCCTTTATTTTGGTAACTATTTGTTATGAAGATTTCTCTTATTGCATTGTCAAAATATTTGTATGGAGAAAATATTTAGGTTGTCCTGTTGGGCTTTTTCTATAGACCTTGACAGCCAGTGGAGTTGCAAGAGAAATATTCTTCTAATGCTAGAGTCAATTGTTTTCCGCAATTTGAGGGGGGGAGCAGCAGTAACAGATTTTCTCCCCTGGAATCCATAGATGATATAGACTGACATTTAAAGTTGATAACAAAAGACCATATACACAATTAGGAATGCAATACTAATAATGTTGGCATACAATGTATGGGTAATATGCTTTTGTCAATGAGGTAAAAAGTAAACCATTTATAATTTGTGGTAGGAGTCCTACAAAGTTCATAATAGTTTTGTGGAATGTAGCAGACATCACAGGAAGAAACAACTTGAGAGATTGGCAGATTTACAATCAGCCCAGATAGTATGTTTACAAGAAACCTGGTCCACGGACCACATTTTTATAGAAGGTGTTGTTTCTAATAAGATCACCTGATGGACTTTTCATATTTTCTCTTAAAATGTTTCCATAAATAAAAGCAAGCATCTGACTGAGGCCTTATATGGGGCAAGTCTTTTGGGTTTTAGTGTAAATGCGATCATTGAAAAATAATAAAATACGTTCCTGAGGCGATTAGTAGCCTTGCCATAATCAATTTCTGAGCCCACTATCCATAAGGAGCTAGGTATGTTTCATAATGAAGATATTATATACCTCAAACAGCTCCTTTATGGAGGGTGGTGTGGTCTAAGCTAGAGATGTTGTTTGCTAGAGATATCTTAAAACCTTGGACCATGCCCTTGAGGTCCCCTAGGTTTATTCAATTCAATTCAAAGAAGCTTTATTGCGGCTACAAGAGCCAAAAAAGCGCGAGCAGTAATAAATACAAATAAATGCACATGATAAAATAAAATTGCAGGTAAATATGGTGATAAAAGGGAATGAAATATAAATAAAAATTAAAATGGAATAAAAATGAGATAGAATAAAATGGAATGAAATTAGAAAAAATGAAATGAAGTGAAATGCACTCTGCAGGATGTTGGGACAGTCTTATTTGGAGTCTTTGTCCAGGAGAGTTTTCCCTCTAATAAGCCAACTAGCTCCGAGGAATTTGGCGATAGCGATCACTAGCGTTGGCCTGGTGTCTGATCTAAGGATTCGCAGAGCTAGCGCAGAGCAGCGTGCTCCCAGTAGTCTGCATGCCGGGGCCAGCCATTTCCTACGGGGGGCAGTATACGCGGGGCATGCAAAAAGGAGGTGAGGGAGATTCTCCACGGGGGCGTTGCAAGCAGGGCATGCGGTGGATTCGTTGTGTGACCAGCTGCTGGTGAAAAGTCTTAATGGGAGTGTTCCAATGCGGAGCTGGAAGTACAGTTTCCTTTCCCTTGGGGCCGTGATTAGGTCCCAAAAAGTTTCGTACTTGCATGACTCTTTTAGGTTGGCAAAGTCACAAGATAATGTAGTGTGGAGTGCAGCCCGAGTGTCTTCGTTGTTGGCCCTTTGCCAGTAAAGTTTCTTTAGTTCGCTTTTCGAGGGAAAGACTGACGTGGCTGGTGAGTTCCAGAGATCATCGAGCCCGATAGAGTGGAGTAAATCCTTGATGGATCGTAGCCAGGGGATTCTGTGCAGGTGGTCGGCTTTTAGGATGACCTGTAGAGCTTCGGTGAAGATGACAAGTTCCGGAGTGGTCCAGAGACGCCGCCAGTACAGCAGAGGTCGCAGGCGGGCTTTGTGACCAATGCGTTTGATGCCGAGGTCCTTGAAAAGAGGGAACAGTGGGGTGCTTAGCGGAAGGGACACAAGGTTTCTTAAGAAGTTGTTTTCAGCGGTGGTTAGGTCTTGGGTTTTGGTATAACCCCAAAGTTCAGCCCCGTAGAGCGCTGAGGAAACTGCCTGGGCTTCGTATAATTGTAATGCTGGGCGAATTGGTTTTGTGTGTGAGAGGTGGAAGTTTTTTAGTAGAGCCCCAGTTGTTTGTCTTAATTTAAGGGCTTGTTTTCCTATGTGTGGCTTCCAGGACATGTTGTCAGTGAGTGTTATGCCCAGGTAGCTGAAAATGCCCACCTTCTCGAGTGAGAAGCCCTCTAGAGTAAATTTCCCTTTGAAAGATCTGTGGGGATTAAGGGTCATTAGTTTGGTTTTCGTTGCGTTGATTTCGAGTCCCTGGGATGAACAGAAATGCTCGAAGCACGCAAGGAGTTTCCTTAGACCACTAGGGGTCTTAGATATCAAGAGAGTGTCATCGGCAAAGAGTAAGACTGGGATTTTTTGTGTGCCAAGTGAAGGTGCGTCAGCCTGCAGTCTGAGGAGGGAGGGGACAATTTCGTTGATGTACAGGGAAAAGAGGGTCGGGGCAAGTACGCAACCTTGCCGCACACCCCTAGAGACGTGGATTCTATCGGTAAGTTGGCCCTTGTTGCCCCACCTGACTTGTGCGTAGTTGTCCTCGTGGAGTCGTATCAAAATGGCAAGGATGTGTTCCTAGGTTTATAACATCTAAGCCCTCTTAAATAAGTTGGATGATTGCAATCTTTGCAGACCCTGATGCCAATAACCTGCTACTCGAAAAAAACTTAAGCTATTACTCATTCAAAGAAGGGAACAAGAGATAGCAGGTTTTGAGAAAAATGTAGCATAATTCCGATATTTACCACCTATTGAATATACAGACGGAATCAAACTATTTTTGTTTATTGTTCCAAATTTGAATCATCATAGATTTATTTTCACGTGGTTTTGATTTGGCCTAGTTTATCATATGGTAGATTTTCCTAAAATGAGACAGTGGAGCAAAGGTTGCATTCCCCTGTGGTGTGGTGGCAGTCGGACTGCCACACTACAGGTTGTCTGACCACCATATTATGACCCTGGTGGTTGGACAGCCGTCCCTACCAGGAAAATAGTTCAAGAAGGACTGACGGTAGTCTGACTCTTGCTCAGCCGCAGCATTGCTGAGTTCAGCACCGCTGTGCTGAGCACGAGTTCCCTGCCGCTAGCCGGCCATGGAAAAGTTGGTGAAAAGGTGATGCAGGCGGCCAGCGGGGGAATCCCTGCACTAACGATGCCATCACCCTCAGAATGCGCCGTGTCTGCTTTGCAGAGAGTGCGCATTCCAAGGGTGCTGCTGTGATACAGTATTGGCCTTGGCTCTGACCAGTACCGTAGCACTGTTCATGCAAGGCTGACCAGCAGGAATGTCGTAATACAATATCCCAACCGATCAGCCCGGGGGGGGACATCAAAATATGACAGGGTCAAGACAGCAGGGTTGGCGGCTGCCTCATTCCCACAAGTTTGGCCGTCGGCTTGTTATGAGCCCCTAAATTCATAGCTCATATGTATGGTTGTGCCTTTTGTATGTGAGAGTAAAGGTTTGCAACTGTACCCATGTGTAGTAAATGTTGGTTTCTCCAAATGTGTGAATGCGCTATTTAGGTCCTGGGTAAGTCACCATTAAGGGAAACCTACCACATTCACACATTTTTAACGAGGTGAGTCCAGAGTGGTGTGGTGTGTGTGGATATCAGCATGTTTTCTTATCTAACATGCCTAGCAAAATTCAAACTATGCCTATAAAAAGAATTTTCACTTCACATCCAAGGATTTTGGTGATAGTATTTGAGTCCAGGTTTGGATGGCACTCAATTAACCATAAGAGCCAAGTGCATTCTGAAAATGTAAGAGCTAATGGAATTTAATGATGTTGACTTATATGTATTGGAACACATTTTCCTTCCAGGATGCATACAGTTAATGGTAAAACTCTTCCTATTCTGAAATCCCTCACTTAACCCTAATAAAAATAGAAACTCATATGTGTGATTGAGCCCATTGCACATGACAAGGACCCAAAACTGTGACTGTGGGCCAGATGTATCAAGGTTTATTGCATTCGCAAACGGTGCGAATGCCCGTTTGCGAATGCAAAAAGCCAGTTCAGAATGTATGAAAGACAATTTTAAGGAATCGCTAAAATAGCAATTCCTTAAAATTGCGACCCTGTTTAGAGAGTCGCAAATTGCGACTCTCTATATAAGAAATCGCAAATAAGGATTCCTTATTTGTGATTTCTTAGCATATGTTTGAAGCCATTCCTAAATGTGATTTGGGCATTTAGGAATCGCTATTGCCATGTGCAAAATTTAAAAATGCATTTTCAATGCATTTTTAAAATGTACATGTAAAGCACACATGCCCTTTTGGCATGTGTGCACCTTACATGTCCCAAAAAATAATTTTGGGGTGCAGCAGAGGGGGCCTTAGGCCCCCAGCACCCTGGGGTTTTGCATTTCCAAAATTGCGATTTCTGGTTAAGGAATCGCAATTTTGGAAATGCAAAACATTCGCAGATATGGGCCAACAGGCCCATAGGTGCGAATGAGGCCGGTATCGCAATTTGCGATTCGGTAATAGCATTTGCGATTTTTAAGAAATCGCTATTACCGATTCGCAATTGTGATACATGGCATTTTGCGAGTCGGAAATAGCGATTTCTTAAAAATCGCCATTTCCAAATCGCAAAAGGCCTCCATGATACATCTGGCCCTATATGAAGACTATATTGACACAACATCGACTTTACACGTTCTCAGTTTTCATCTATTCCTGTCTGGTAGGATATGTTCAAATAAAAGAAGTGTGGAAATACAGAATCGTATAACTGTTGGTATTGAGTGGAAGTTCCAAAGTTTTCAGTCACAGAATTACAAAGAAGTTTAGTCCTTCATCCACAGTTTGGTATTTGAAAAACACCCTGCATTTGAAAATATGCTGGGAAAAACACAAGCCAAAACACCCAAGAATTCTTTGCAGCTGTGTTTCGTTAATGCAATGGGTAGGTAGGATTCCCTGAATGCCAGCTTCCCAGTACCCAATTAGCACTGCTGCCTCCTGGAAATGGAGGGCAAATACTTTGTTAGGCATAGACCTGATGCTTGCCATGCATCCGTTGCAGGAATAAGTGCTGGGAATCAATAGACTTACAAAAACCCGGAATTCCGCTTTATCCCAATTTTCAGAAAATGCTCCAGGAAGGTAGATTTCCCAATGTAATAGATAACCTGGGACACGGATACTGCTGCCCTCCCCAGTGAAACGAGTGAGGATACTGGGTATTTTCTAGGCATAGTTTTGATGTTTTTGGGGGACTTTTAGAGAAAAAAAACATACAATATCCATGCAAGCCCTACCACCCTGGACACCCACAGAGTCTAGTGATCAGAAATATCTGAGTTTTGTATTTTTTACTGCAAACTCAAAAACTGAAACTACCCACATTCCCAGGTTGACTGTAAAGGAAAATCTTGATGTGTTTTGGGATATTATTGGTCCAGGGCTATAGGCCTACCCACACAAGTAGGATAAAGCTTCCACTGTGGGAAATCTGGGAACACTGGGTGGTAGGACTGCTGACATTTTTCACGAAATCTGGAAATGTCCATCACGGAATATAATTTTGCAATTTTACCTAAAGTTTGATGTTTGTGGAGCATCTGGTTTAAAAAAAACGATGTGATCCAGGCACGCCACCCCAGCCTAGACTCCCCTGGGTCTTTATTTTGAGAAATGACTAGGGATGGTGGATTATCATCAGTGCTAGCCAATCCCATGCCCACAGATCGCAGACAGCCACCACCACAAAAGCCTACCATAAACATTGCTTCCTCTGTTCACATGGTTGCTCTTGGGACATCCTTGTAGCATCCTTGTAGCATGTGTAGTGTAATTCATAAGTGTAGGATACCGTGTTTTATGAGGAGAACCGTGGAAATTAAGAGTGATAGGACATTTGTTATTATTTATTGAATTTTTCTACATTTTAGGCTTCCAGTTGTAAGTCATTGAGGGCAAAGAAAATAATTTTGAAAATCAGTCTCAGAAACAACTACTATAAAGAGTAACCACAATCCAGAGTTATATAAATATTCCCTACTCCTCACCTCAAATTCATGGGCATATTTAAAAAAATATCATATCTGTTCTTGGCACATATTTTAATTCAATATGTTTTCCTTATTGATGCATGATCCAAATACAAAGAAGAATCATTGTAAGCTGCAGCTTGGTTGAAGGGTCATAGTATTGCATATTTTTGGATGACCAACGAACACTATGTATCGCAATCAAAAACATCTGATGTAAAAGTATAATACTTTTGTATATCATCCCGCAGTGCAAAGACGTATAGATGAAAAGATCATCACCTATTTCTCGTTTCTTCCTATTAACATTCACTATTATTTTACTTCAATAATTATGGTTCTATTCACAAATGTGCAGATTCATTCATGTGTAACTCTAATCCTGCACCTGGGTGTAGGTCTACACTTTTCCACTATTCACCATTTCCAAGTGTAGATTTAAATGTGTCCAGCACTCCCAAGTATATGGGGTGAAGAGATTTATGACTGAATATATGGGTGTAAAGTTACTACTAGAAATGGTTCACATGTATGTGGAGATTGCCCCCAACACATCGAAGATGTCCTGACTGAAAAGTATAGGAAAAATTAATAAAGTGTATTTTTAAAAAAAAGCATATATTTTAAAGCAAGAGATGAACATAAAATAAATTAAAACACTTTTCTACCCTAGAGCTAAAAAATAAAAGTTTAAAGCATATTAACTCTTCAGAATAAATGTTCATTAAGTAATGGAAATAAATGATTTTATGTTCTTAATATTAATTTAACATAAAAGAAACTAAAAGAAACCTCAATCGAATTGTTATTTTTAGTAAATAGATCATAAATTCAATTCAATTCAATTTAAAGCTGTGTTAAGTTAAAGTAAATTAATCTTTAATTTTTAATTGTAATAGAAATGTAAAGATGTAATGGAATGATTATTTGTCTTAAAAATATACACAATAGGTACATATTTTAAAATATCAAAGAGTAATAGTTTAGCAATTATTTAACTATTATAAACGATTAATAATTAAATAGCTCGTAATGTTAAAAATCTAAAGTTATTTTAAATAAGTAGTGGGCACAGACAGTGCACCATCTAGAACACGCTCTGAAGGCGGTAAGGCCGGTTCCATGGACCCTCCAGAAGTCTCCTATACTCTGAAAGATGGAGCAACTTCTCCAAACAGCCTAGCTTCCTTTCACTGATGCGCTGTTCACAGGGCAGGCACAAGTGTCAGGCAATGCATTCAATAAAATAGGGGCCAGTATCCCTGTTTTCACCCGGAGCACCTCGTTAAAGGTGCCCCACAGCAGACACAGGGACAGTGCATTCTAAGTATAATATAGCCCCAGCAGCACATCAAAAAAGATTTGTTAAAGAAATTAAGTTATACATTTAAAAAAAATAGCAGAAGGCTCTGATCACAAATTTAGGACGAATTTGATTTTTATGAAAACTGAGGTTTGCGTCTGTAATAAAGGCTCACATCCATGCAGTGCTTAATTTGTAAATAAAAAGGTGCCGGTGCCCAAAGCCCTCCGCTTAAACACGCGGCTGCTGCAATTAAATGTGGGAACACGGAATACTGAGGTCGTAATCCTGAAACCATCTCGGGCCTCTTCAATCTGTATAAAGCCACTCCCTGCCCCTTCAGCTCACTCTTGCAGCTTTCTGCTTTCTACCTTTGTGATGCTTTATCGTTTTCCCCTTCCTTTATCTTTCCCATATGTGTTTTGCTCGCAGCAAATGCTTGAGGCAGAAGAATAAGCCCCGGCCCTCAAAAATAAGTGCCGGTGGTCAGCACCGGAAACAACAAGCACAAATTAAGCACTGCATCCATGGATAGTTGCTCAAATACTAAATGCACATGGGCTATTTGCCGTGTGAAAATGTTATACCCCACACTATTTTCATATACATTTATGGAAGGTGAAAGAGTAATTTTGGCAAATTAAGTGTAATGATATTTTTTGTATTTTACCATTCCAAATAACAGTAGCAGTAGTAGAGGACCACAGAAATATGTTCACTCCAAAGACACCTTCATATTCCTGTAGCCTAATTTTCAGAATGAGATCATCACTGTTTTTCACACTGTGAGTAAAGCTGAAAACCTGTGCCATAAAGCAGTCTGCCAGGGAAGCCTGACTGGGAAAGGTATTCTACATAGTTTTGGTACACATAAAATGACCAGATAGTGGAGTGTATGGAGAGTCTTTCAGAAAAGTTGAACTTTAAGCATGTCTACGACCACTTGAATGGTGAGCAAATGTGAAGCATAAGCACAATGATCACACCTAGGAAGCTGCAGATCCCACATTTCTATGAAAGAATCTAAGAAAGTGAATGTAAATGAATAAATTACCTCTTTAAAGGTTGTTGAAACCTAATTCCAGGAACAACTACTACACTTTTGGTAGATCCGATCATAAAACCAGCACCGGAAACCCTTTTCTCAATCCCAAAAGTCTCTATTTACTTTGATCCATTGGCTCAGGGAAAATGCTGGATGCCATTTTAGTAAAAAGTATCATGTGGTTGTCAATGGTTTGAGGAGGGCTGTAGGAAATAGCTGTGTTATCCAAAAAGGCTGGAAGGTCTTACTATGCAAAGAAATGATCCTTGCAAATATACCACAAAGAAAATAGGTAAGGGTACATTACTTGAAATTGTGATCTTTCTGATGCTAATGAAATGTGTGTCTTCCTACGCTGGCAAGCCTCTAAACTGTCAAAGGATTAAACGATACATCAATATGAAACATATGTCAATGACCAAGATCCCGTAGGGCCACATATGTACAATTGTCAACCCCAACTCCCCTAGTACTTGAAATTGACATATATGATTGTACATGAAGCTATCAGCAGGGTCACTGGAATTATGCGTTTCTGTAGCTTTGGCGTTGTAAGCATAATTATACATTGCGAGCATTTGCCACAAATTCCATCATCTGCTGTATAATCTGCGTATTTTAACAAAAAATGTTTCTTGCCTTCTTGAAAGACTTATATATTTTAGTGTGGTGCGTTAGAAATGGGAACAATGGTGGCATGTACTGCCGAAAAGTGGGTCAAGAATTATTTCAAGTAATGCAGGAAATGTTTTCTTAATAAATTGTAAACAAATAAATTGTACATGGTTTCGACAACAATATATTAGATGCCTATACAATGTAAACAAGTAGATCTCTAATAATCTTGGATTTAAAGGAGTGCCTTGTGACGCTAGTAACTTCTGACAAAAAGTTATGAAGCCCCCAAGATTTCTTGCAATTCTCCATACTTCCTGTAGCAATGCACCCTATACAACACGCAATGGAGAACCTGTGATCGAAGCAACAGATGAAGCAACAGGGGAAACCATGTGTAACAATGTGTTTTGGCAAATCTTAAAATCCTGTAGAGTAGCACTTGATTCCTATCCTGGAAATAAAAGATGGCTGTGCTTGTTGAATTGGTGAAACAATATGTGGATGCAGGGGCCAAGCAGCTGTACTCTCCGAGGTAGTTGAAATACTCGTCTGCTGTGCCTTTGGAGAAACATGGATTTCCCCTTGGTTGCAGTGAAATCTTCAGGACGAGAGAGCACTTCCAGGCTGGGGATCCAGGAAGCAGTACATCATGAACAGCATATCTGTATGTTCATAGTGATATGCCACATGCCTGTGTATCTGATCATAAAGAATTACCTGCAGTAGTGATGATAGTTGCTGGGAATATGTGCACTTATCTGGGCATCTGAAGTTGTTTCTTGCCGGATGAGGCTGCACATGGATGTTTGAGAAGGTATCTTCAGGTATGCGGCTGCTCCTGGCCAATTAGGTTTATTTTTCACCATGAGAAGTGGTTGCTGTGAATGCGAGTCTATGCCTGGATATATGAGCAGGGACAACGTAAGGAGTTTGGGGACCATGGGCCAAACATATTTTGTGGGCTCCTGTTCAGAACAGCTTTGAATTTATGATCCAGTTGAAGCTCTTTCATGCCCTGTTCTACTAGGTCACGCACAGGCACACCAAATTCAAGATGTGTTCACATCTCACATTTAGGGATAGTGACGTGTTTTTAGGGTCGAGCGTGCAAGTGCTCTAGACTGCTGTAATCTCTCTGTGGGCTCTTAACCATGCCCACCACACGCCCATCAGTTTCATTGGTTCGTGGGCTTGCCTTTTAACCCCTTTGGTGAGGGCGTCGCCACTATTTTTTTTAATAAAGGTAGGTGTCCCTTGGGGGGGGGGGCGATTGCACCGGATCGGTGCCCCCCAGGGGCTACATTTTTTAAATAAAAAAAAGAAATTGACAGGGGGTCGCCCGTGGACAGGGCGACCCCCTGTTGGGGCAATCATTTTTTTAGTAGTTGCATTGTTTCCCTGGGGGTCATTATGGCCCCCAAGGAAACCATACACCTACTAAAAAATATATAGACTTTTGTCTAGTGGCAGTTTTGGTGCAATAAAGAAGCGCAGAAGGTTTATATACCTACTGCAAAGAGCAAATCTGTATTTTGCGACTGTCTACGTAGGCTAATGTTTAGCCAGTAGCAGAGAGGGCATCTTGTTGGATGACTGCTGCTCTCGCCCTCACTCGGGTTATAGAGAACAGCTCTGACATAGGATCAGAGACTGAGAGAGCAGTTACCGAGACAGCATCTGAGGGATAGGACAATGGCGCAGACTCTGGGAGTGATATTTCAGTTGGAGGAGTCCCATTCGACAACTCCTCTTCCGGTAATTATAAGGGAGGTGATGAGGACAGTCCTGCTGTCCCTTCGCAAGCACAGTCTGTGCAACGGGACAATAGCGGGTTAGCCCAACCCAGAGAGCAGGTGAATGCAGCAGCAAGCAAGGAGAGAGAGAGCTATCTTGGGAGCTCCCCATTTTAGTTCAGCCCCAAATTCCAGCGCCCAAATCGTATTGTGAAGACATCAAAATTATATATCACAAAACAAACTGGTTTTATAAGGCAGGCACCTATGTTTTTGGTCCTGGGCTCGGCGGCCACATAGGGAAACATACTAAACCCAGACATTTCTGGAAACTAGACATCCAGGAGAGTCCGGAGAGGTGTGACTAGTGTGGATTCCCCAAAGTTTTTTTACCCGGAATACCCTGCAAAGCTGAAAAGTTGAATAAAAACTCTATGTTTTCTTGCATTTCTGTCACACAAACTACAGGAATATGCTGGAATCCACAAAATTTATATCACCCAGTGATTCCTCACCTGTCCTGATAAAAGCACTACCCCACTGGAGTGCCTGTACCTAGTGCCTGTGTCAGGAATGGATCACCCCAGGGTCAACAGTTGCCTCATGTAAGGACCAACATTGACCGTTGTGTGATCTATTCCTGTTGTGGGCACTAGGCCTACCCACACAAGTGAGATACCATTTTTATCGGGAGACTTGGGGGAATGCTGGGTGCAAGGAAATTTGTGGCTCCTCTCAGATTCCAGAACTTTCTGTCACCGAAATGTGTGGAAAAAGTGTTTTTGGGCCAAAGTTTGAGGTGTGCAAAGGATTCTGGGTAACAGAACCTGGTGAGAGCCCAACAAGTCACCCCATCCTGGATTTCCCTAGGTGTCTAGTTTAAAAAAATGAATAGGTTTGGTAGGTTTCCCTTGGTGCCATCCGAGCTAGAGGCCAAAATCCACAGCCAGACACTTTGCAAAAAACAGCTCTGTTTTCTTTGAGAGAATGTGATGTGTCCACGTTGTGTTTTGGGGGTATTTCTTGTCCCGGGTGCTAGGCCTACCGACACAAGTGAGGTACCATTTTTATTGGAAGACTTGGGGGAACGCTGGGTGGAAGAAAATGTGTAGCTTCTCTCAGATTCCAGAACTTTCTGTTACCGAAATGTGAGGAAAAAGTGTTTTTTGGCCAAATTTTGAGGTTTGCAAAGGATTCTGGGTAACAGAACCTGGTGAGAGCCCCACAAGTCACCCCATCTTGGATTTCCCTAGGTGTGTAGTTTTAAAAAAATGCACAGGCTTGGTAGGTTTCCCTAGGTGCCAGCTGAGCTAGAGGCCAAAATCTACAGCTAGGCACTTTGCAAAAAACACGTCAGATTTCAATGTAAAAATGCGATGTGTCCATGTTGCGTTTCCTGTTGCAAGCATTAGGCATACCCACGAAAGTGAGGTACCATTTTTATCGGGAGACTTGGGGGAACACAGAATAGCAAAACAAGTGTTATGGCCCTTTGACGTTTGCTACATTTGTTCTTTCCAAATGTAAGACAGTGTTTAAAAAAGACGTCTATTCGAGAAATGCCCTGTAATTCACATGCTAGTATGGGCACCCCAAAATTCAGAGATGTGCAAATAACCACTGCTCCTCAACACCTTATCTTATGCCCATTTCGGAAATACAAAGGTTTTCTTGATAACTATTGTTCACTCTTTATATTTCAGTAAATGAATTGCTGTATACCCAGTATAGAATGAAAACTCATTGCAAGGTGCAGCTCATTTATTGGCTCTGGGTACCTAGGGATCTTAATGAACCTACAAGCCCTATATATCCCACAACCAGAAGAGTCCAGCAGACATAACGGTATATTGCTTTAAAAAATGTGACATTGCAGGAAAAAGTTACAGAGTAAAACGTGGATAAAAATAGCTTTTTTTCAGCTCAATTTCAATATTTCTTTGCTTCAGCTGTTATTTTCTGTAGAAAAACCTTTTAGGATCTACACATATGACCCTTTGCTGAATTCAGAATTTTGTGTACCTTTCAGAAATGTTTAGCTTTCCGGGATCCAGCATTGGTTTTACACCCATTCCTGTCATTTACTGGAAGGAGGCTGAAAGCTCAAAAAATAGTAAAAATGGGGTATGTCCCAGTAAAATGCCAAAATTGTGTTGAAAAATTTGTTTTTCTGGTTCAAGCCTGCCTGTTCCTAAAAGGTGGGAAGATGGTGATTTTAGCACTGCAAACCCTTTGTTGATGCCATTTTTAGGGAAAAAACACAAGCCTTCTTCGGCAGCCCTTTTTTTCCATTTGTTTAAAAAAAACTAAAATTTCTCTGTATTTTGGCTGATTTCTTATTCTCCTCAAGAGGAACCCACAAACTCTGGGTACCTTAAGAATCCCTAGGATGTTGGAAAAACTGGATGCAAACTTGGTGTGGATAGCTTATGTGGACAAAAGGTTATGAAGGGCTAAGCGCAAACTACCCCAAATAGCAAAAAAGGGTTCAGCACCTTGGGTAGGGAGGCCCAGCAGCTAAGAGGTTAAAAATTGAATGATTTAATTTGTGAAAGGCATGCATACTCATGCCTTTTCTGTTGGTTAGCCCTCCTCAGGTGCAATGGCCAACTACTGAAAACATACAAGGCTCCGTGTTTTCAGCATGATTTCTGGACTACTTTTTCTTTTTATTTCCTATGCAGCGCGATCCCGCTGCTTATTTGCCGATACGTTTGACTGCGAGCGAACTTCTGTTTAATTTTGTGTGCTACTTCTCGCTCATGGCGTGGCACTTTAAATCTGCTCCCTTATATAAAACTGTATTACTTTTCGTTTTCATTTTATGTGGCAACAAAAGTCCAGTTACGACTTTACAACGCTAATAGCTCGAAGTCGAGCAAATTCGAGAACCATTGCATTGCAAATGCTTGGTTTTTTTTGTAGCACAGCAGCAGCACACTATTATTACACCAAATAATCTCTGTGTGATCCTCATATTTCTCATATGTGAGGTCCTGTTTTGATCTAGAAGAAACTTTTTTATGGATGTTAAATAAAACATAAACACAACATTTCTTTACAAAACGACTGCAATAGACTCTCACACATTGCCCATATTAAAAATAGGTTAAAGCAAAACAGCTTTTAAACAATCTGTTTAAGAAATATTCAAAGTAATTAAGGCAAGGCTTGCTCTATCAGGGGGCCCCACAAAAGGCTGTGGCTGTAGTGAATCCTAGTTTGTTTTAATGGGATAACAGGAGTTAGCTTAGCCTTCGGCTTGCAGACTCGTGCCCCCGTAACCTAGTGACTTTTAACCTACTTAGTTTGCTCTGTCTTAGCCCATTTAATTATTGAATTTCTTTAAGATGGCTGCCTTGTTTATAGTTTGGCCACTTGTTATGTTTTGCATTATCAGTGCCACTGCATTAAGGCGTCAAGATCAAGTGGCAAAGACAAACAAACAGTAGGTGTTCACTCTTAGGGACTTTCCCTCTCTATCCTTTCAAGGGAATTGTTTATATTAATTGCCGCCCCAAGCATGCCTGTTATCTATTGTTTGGGAACACACCTACGTCAGGAGTCCAAGTAGATCTGTATAAATACATCACACTTAAGACAGATAATCATAAGGATTGGACCAGAGGGCATTGCCATCATCGCTGATATCAATGCTGCACGTCATCTTGACGCTGACCCAGTCTTCGT
Organism: Pleurodeles waltl; assembly: GCF_031143425.1. NCBI lineage: Eukaryota > Metazoa > Chordata > Amphibia > Caudata > Salamandridae > Pleurodeles > Pleurodeles waltl. The sequence goes on along the minus strand of NC_090446.1, from coordinate 165,692,171 downwards.
GTCCCTACGGAGTTTGAGATAGAGACCTCATTCCAAGGTAACAAGGGTTGTGGCTCCTCTAATGGACATGGCATTGGCAGATTAGGTTTAACATACCCAGCTCTGCTTTAGGTAGGAGGCTAAGCCTATTATGATAGGGTATTAGGACATATTACACACCTTATGTCTTTTCATGTTATTGCAAGATGGTGGGTGTCTTTGTAATATTGACTCTTGTCTTTACAATTCTGTTTCTTGCACTGTTCATTATCCTAATCATTGCAGCCCATGCAACATATCGCAGATTGCAGTTGTGTTAAATAAAAACTATTGAAACTTTACTGCATCTTCGTTATTGCCTGTGTTTGGTTGAGACATGATAAATCTGTGAGAAAGGGGTAATCTCCGTTTCACCACAACACTCCCTGAGATGTCACACTCTTGAGTCCATGCGTAAAGGCTGCCACAAATCACTTTTTACTGTTTGGGTTTTTGGTGAGGTGCTGCTAGTGAGGCGGAAGGGTTGGGACGACAGCTGCAACTTGTTGTAGGATAAATGCAAAAGGAACAGTTGATGGACGGAATGTAGACCAAATCAAACATTCACCCCCAGTCACAGATCTGGGTTTAATCCATCAGTTTTTTTTCTCACCATGCCGTTCCAGTTTGGACCCAGCCACATGCTAATCAGTCTTGACCCTGTTCCCCATGGGAACAGTCCAGCCCGAACTGCCAGGGCAAGTCCTCCCTCTACCAGAAACAAGCACCCTGGGACCGGTTTCGGATGTCACCCCTCTTCAGCCAGGCTAGCTTGAATCTGATGGCATAGTGAGCATGGGACCCACGTCTGGGCATACCCTTCCCACTTGGGGCGACAAATGCAAAAAGAACAGTTGATGGACGGAATGTAGACCAAATCAAACATTCACCCCCAGTCACAGATCTGGGTTTAATCCATCAGTTTTTTTTCTCACCATGCCGTTCCAGTTTGGACCCAGCCACATGCTAATCAGTCTTGACCCTGTTCCCCATGGGAACAGTCCAGCCCGAACTGCCAGGGCAAGTCCTCCCTCTACCAGAAACAAGCACCCTGGGACCGGTTTCGGATGTCACCCCTCTTCAGCCAGGCTAGCTTGAATCTGGTGGCATAGTGAGCACGGGACCTACATCTGGGCATACCCTTCCCACTTGGGGCGACAAATGCAAAAAGAACAGTTGATGGACGGAATGTAGACCAAATCAAACATTCACCCCCCAGTTACAGATCTGGGTTTAATCCATCAGTTTTGTTTTTTTTTTGCTCACCTTGCCGTTCCAGTTTGGACCCAGCCATATACAAATAAATCTTGACCCTGTTCCCCCTGGGAAAAGTCCAGCCCAAACTGCCAGGGCAAGTCCTCCCTCTACCAGAAACAAGCACCCTGGGACCGGTTTCGGATGTCACCCCTCTTCAGCCAGGCTAGCTTGAATCTGATGGCATAGTGAGCATGGGACCCACGTCTGGGCATACCCTTCCCACTTGGGGCGACAAATGCAAAAAGAACAGTTGATGGACGGAATGTAGACCAAATCAAACATTCACCCCCAGTCACAGATCTGGGTTTAATCCATCAGTTTTTTTGTTCACCATGCAGTTTCAGTTTGGACCCAGCCATATGCAAATCAGTCTTGACCCTGTTCCCCATGGGAACAGTCCAGCCCGAACTGCCAGGCCAAGTCCTCTCTGTACCAGAAACAAGCATCCTGGGACCTGTTTCAGGGTATCACCCCTCTTCAGCCAGGCTAGCTTGAATCTGGTGGCATAGTGAGCACGGGACCCACGTCTGGGCATACCCTTCCCACTTGGGGCAACAAATGCAAAAAGAACAGTTGATGGACGGAATGTAAACCAAATCAAACATTCACCCCCAGTCACAGATCTGGGTTTAATCCATCAGTTTTTTTGCTCACCATGCCGTTCCAGTTTGGACCCAGCCATATACAAATCAGTCTTGACCCTGTTCACCATGGGAACAGTCCAGCCCATACTGCCAGGCCAAGTCCTCCCTGTACCAGAAACAAGCATACTGGGACCGGTTTCGTGGTATCACCCCTCTTCAGCCAGGCTAGCTTGAATCTGGTGGCATAGTGAGAACGGGACCCACGTCTGGGCATACCCTTCCCACTTGGGGTGACAAATGCAAAAAGAACAGTTGATGGACGGAATGTTTCTGGTCCATGGAAGACCTGGCCTGGCAGTTCTGGCTGGACTGTTCCCATGGGGAATAGGGTCAAGACTGATTTGCATATGGCTGGGTCCAAACTGGAATGGTATGGCAAGCAAAACAAACTGATGGATTAAACCCAGATCTATGACTGGGGGTGAATGTTTTGATTTGTTCTGCATTCTGTCCATCATCTGTTGTTTTTGCATTGGTTGCCCCAAGTGGGAAGGGCATGCCCAGATGTGGGTCCTGTGCTTGTTATGCCACCAGAATCAAGGTAACCTGGCTGATGAAGGGTGATACCCTGAAACCGGTCCCAGGATGCTTGTTTCTGGTCCAGGGAAGACCTGGCCTGGCAGTTCGGGCTGGACTGTTCCCATGGAGAATAGGGTCAAGACTGATTTGCATATGGCTGGGTCCAAACTGGAATGGCATGACAAGCAAAAAAACTGTTGGACTAAATCCAGATATGTGACTGGGGGTGAATGTTTTGATTTGTTCTGCATTCCGTCCATCATCTGTTGTTTTTGCATTTGTTGCCCCAAGTGGGAAGGGTATGCCTAGACGTGGGTCCCGTGCTTGCTATGCCACCAGAATAAAGCTAGCGTGGCTGATGAAGGGTGATACCCTGAAACCGGCCCCACGATGCTTGTTTCTGGTTCAGGGAAGATTTGGCCTGGCAGTTCGGGCTGGACTGTTCCCATGGGGAATAGGGTCAAGACTGATTTGCGTATGGCTGGGTCCAAACTGGAATGGCATGGCAAGCAAAAAAACTGATGGATTAAACCCAGATCTGTGACTGGGGGTGAATGTTTTGATTTGTTCTGCATTCCGTCCATCATCTTTTGTTTTTGCATTTGTTGTAGGATAGGCATAGTCACCTACAAACATAAGTACTGTAATCCTTAAACCAGCAGTCTTGCCCAGAGCAAGAGTCCAAACTACGACATGGCACCACCAACGATGGTGTTTAGGCACTAATTTACGGATACCCCGACTATCACTGTCTCACAGACAACAGGTACCCTAAGTGCCATTATACGGATACGTCTGTGGTCTTTGGGAAAATCCTCCTCAGATGAAAGAGTAACACCTGATCAAGCTGTAGGTTGTTCGAGCTCGAACTCATAAAAGGACTTTACTCCCCATTTGGTGTTCCGTTTCTCTAAACAAATATGGCTAATGCCATAGAAATTCCTGCGAATGCTAGACATGCATTAACACAACACTGAATAGCACATGGACTTGCAGAAGAGGGCAGGGATGTTACTCTTATAATAGAAGCTAATGAAGCATACCAAACAGAAACATTTTACTGTTGGGTCACCTTTCCTGAGGTAGACCAAAGAACACATACATTCCACACACACGAAATTGCAAATGTACCTTACCGGTACCAAGCATACCAGTATCATGAAATATCGCTCATATATCAAGAGCATCAGAACTGGTTTGAAGGCGCCCTACCACATGTATTACAAAGAGTGAGACTAGGGCCCATATTTATATTTTTTGACGCACAACTGCACCAACGCAGCTGTGCGTCAAAAATGTTAACGCCGGCTAACGCCATTCCAACGCGCCATGCGGGCGCCTTATTAATGGAATGAAGTTAGCCGGCGCTGGGGACTGGTGTGCGTCAAAAAAATTACTCACACCAGGCAGCGCCGGCGTATGGGAAAAGAGGGGTTGTGCGTCAAAAAATGGTGCAAGTCAGGTCTGAGGCAAAATTCAGGCCTCAAACCGGATTTGCGCCATTTTTTTTTACACCCAATCTCCATTGACATGACTCCTGTCTTAGCAAAGACAGGAGTCATGCCCCCTTGCCCAATGGCCATGCCCAGGAGACTTATGTCCCCTGGGCATGGTCATTGGGCATAGTGGCATGTAGGGGGGCCCAAATCAGGCCCCCCTATGCCACAAAAAATATCGGAAAAAAATACTTACCCGAACTTACCTTTACTTCCCTGGGATGGGTCCCTCCATCCTTGGGTGTCCTCCTGGGGTGGGCAAGGGTGGCAGGGGGTGTCCCTGGGGGCAGGGGAGGGCACCTCTGGGCTCCTTCCGAGCCCACAGGCCCCTTAATGCCTGCCCTGACCCAAGCGTTAAAAAACGGCGCACATCAGGCTTTGCGCCGTTTTTTAAGGCCCACCCCCTCCTGTGCGTCAAAATGACGCCAGAGTATAAATAAGGGGCACAGGCCTTAAAGTCATTTTTTGGAAGAGAACGCCTACCTTGCATATAATTAACGCAAGGCTGGTTCCCCCTTCCAAAAAATGCCGCACATGGTGGAATTTTGACGCCCGCGCGGTCGGGCGTCAAAGTTTAAATATGGGGCAGGGTTTGCGCCGATTGTGCGTCAAAATTTTTGACACACATTCGGCGCAAACAGAGTATAAATATGCCCCTATATCCTTTAAGTAATGATGGACCAATGTGGCCTATGTTTTCCACATACACACCTCACCCAGGCGTACCAAATATGCCAATAGCAGTTCTGCGAACTTTATATAATGAATTAGTGACATTATATAGACGACTAGTTCAGTTCGTAATGTGAACTTTGAACACAGCACCAGTGCGTCCAGCTCCACCAGCACCTGGTAGATACCAATTGGCTACTGGGATTAATCCACTAACAGTGCATACTATCATGGGTAAAGTACCCACAGAACTAGAGAAAATACAGTTCTGGATAGCCCAGAAAACAAACCAGCTGGAAGCTGTGTTTCCCCATACGGGACCACAGGGAAAACATAGACTCCTCACTACGTGCTTGCCCTTCGGGAGGGTTCCCTCGGTGGATGACTGCACCACATGGGGTACAGTCTTCGCTGCTGTATATACTACCACACATGGTACCCCGACACTTACCGGAAATGTTAAAACAAATACAGAATGAGCACGGGGCTGCACCAACCTTAGATTTGGGGATGAAGTTAATGCGTAACTTTGACGCAGTTTCCTCAATAATACTCAGTAATATTAAAGGGTAAGCGGTTGCACTGCCTGCACGCGAGCGTCTCCGAGAAACTCAACAATTGGAACAGGAGATAAGGCTACCGAAAATAATTTCCGACACCTATACAAGTATAGGGCGGGATAGTTTGGGAGCCAAGCCAAAGAAATTAGAATTACAAAGTACCACCCTTAAGGAAGGTACAACGCAGGCACAAGAGGGCTCTAAAAAGTGCTGGGAAAAACAAAAAGAATTTAAGGATAGACAAAATAAGAGAGCTGATTCTCTACACCCGGAGAACTCCGAAAGGAGATACAATCTCAGAAATAGGGAGAATATCAAAACTCCTGACAGATATACTGATTCACGTTCCTCTCGTTCCTTTAAGGACGCACCGGATAGACGTAGCGAGAGAGGAGGCCGTCCTGATAGATGTCCTGAATCCGTGAAACAAAAGAAAGACTTGCTGCAGTCTACAATTAAAAAAGAAGAAAAGACTCCTCAGCAAAAGCCACAGTTTAAGGAGAAAAAGGTGGCAGCACTGTCAGCTAAAAATGCCAGTACACGTGAGAACACTGTTGAGGAAGAAGACGTGGGCAGTGACACTGTTAGACAGCGCAGCAGAGGTCACTATATGTCGCCAGAGTCTGAAAGATCATCTGGATGCGACAGCAACTAGTGATTTTATTGCAGTTGAGACAGCGGACGGCCGCGTTCTCCCACCCAACAGGGTTTATGATTTAAAAATTCAAATAGAGGGCGACGTGGAGCACACAATTGGTGTAATATTCTGGGAGGAACTTACTAGTAATATCCTATTGGCTGAAAGAGATTGGCCACCTGAGCACGTCCGTAAGCTCCCACATGGGAAAGATGTAATTTTGCCTTCTTTCTCTAATCTTGTTGCAGAAGCAGAAAAACAAGCCTATGCTGTTGAATGGGCTTTAGCGCAGGCACCTGCTTAATACCGCAATCATGTAGGTTGGGACAAGGAGTCTCCATGTCATGTTATTCCCATTAGGTCTACACCTCAACCTCAGCCACAATATCCTGTTAAACATGAAGCAAAAGCTCCGGTGAGGGAGATCCTCACCCAGCTCGAGTACCAGGGAGTAATTGAGCCCTGTACATCTGCAATGAATAACCCATTATTCCCAGTTGCAAAGCCAGACCATTCTTACAGAATAGTCATTGATTACAGACATTTAAATAGTCATACACGTAAATATGCTATACAAAACTCACATAGCATGGCACTAATAAATAATATAATGCTCAAAAAATATAAAACAACGTTAGATACTTCTAATGGATTTTTCTGCCAGAATTTAGCACATGAAAGTTGGGACCTGAGTGCATTCTCATTTGGCTCACAGAAACGCTTTTGTTGTTTACCACAAGGCTATAAGAACAGCCCAGGGCTGTTTTCAGCCCGTGTAACATCAATATTACATGATATTGATCCTGAGGCGTTATCCTACATGGATGACATATATCTCACGGACGACGACCTCAACATTCATTTTGTAAGGGTTGATCGGATCATTTGGGGATTTGCATACCTCGGTTACAAATTCAACTTTAAGAAAAGTAAGATTGCCTTTCTCAGTGTATTGTTCCTGGGATACGAGCTATCGAACGAGGGGAAGACCATGGGCCGCACTTTCTAGAGAAATGTGCACAATTGCACCCTCCCAACACTCTCAAGAAACTACAGTCACTACTAGGTTTCTTCAACTTTGGCTGAACATATATTCCAGACTTTGCACAGCGTATCAAGCCACTTTATGACTTGGTACAGCCAAACTTTTCTAGCAGACACTGGACAGTTGAACACACATGCATCCTTAGGGAATTGCAACAGGACATGCTAGAAGCTAAACACTTGCACACACGTGACAATAAAATGAACTTTGTCATCAGAATAATTGCTGGTGCCATTGGATTTACTTATGTCACCTTCAATGAAGGCGACACAGTACCCATTGCATATAGATCACATTTATACTCAAATGCAGAAGAACGTTTTGCACCTACTGAAAAGATTCTGACTGCAGTTCAGATGTCTGACATTAAGGAGAGACCTCTTGCCCAGGGGAAACCCATTATTGTCGTTACCTCGGTGCCGGCCTTAGAGGCTGTCACCAAAGCAAGCGTTCCCAACGCTAAAGCATTACATCCACATTGGATACAGTGGGCAAAGTCTCTAACCGCCACTGATGTTGATTATATCTTTGATCCAAAACTTCAGACACAAGAGTTTCTCCAGTACGAACAAGAGTACCCCACTCCTCTAAATATCTTGCCAGTTGACAGATATCATACTGTCCTCTACACTGATGGTTCAGCACAACCCGCTGTAGGTACTAAACATCAGTATTCAGCCAATTGCGCAGCTGTGAGCAGAGTGATGGAAGATGGAGTCTTCCACCCTCACAATACCCACACGCAGACCCTAGGGGACTGCACAGCTCAGTTGGCTGAACTTAAAGCTCTTATACTAGCGCTAGAACACACAGAGCCAGGATGCCTGACTTTAATAGTCTGTGACTCATATTACTGCGTCCAGTCATACAATGTTTATCTTGATCATTGGAAGCTGAACGGGTTTAGAGATTCAAAAGGGAACACCATGAAACACAAGACATTGTGGGGGAGGGTGGCAGGTCTTAAGGATAAGCTACATGTAGTACATACATTGGGCCACCAACGTGTAGGAGTACACGTTACCGACAACACTTAGGCTGATGAAGAAGCCAAATGTGCAGTAGCTGCGGCTTCTGTGGCTGCAGTGACTCGTTCACAGGCGAGATTGGATAATGAAATATGGATTGCTGTGAAAGCTTCGGCTACAGGCAAGTCTCTTCCGAAAGGATACCGTACAAATTATTCTTATCAAATCAGTGCACAGAATGTTGCCTACGCAACAATTCCTGGGGTTGGAGATTGAGTGATCCCCAATGAAGGCCAGAGATTAGATCTAATAAAAGCAGCGCATGAGGGTGTCGCTTCTGCACATGCTGGTATTTCGGCCACAATAACACTCTTACAGAAACGCTTCTGGTGGCCTGGTCTGTGGAGGCGGAAAAAGAAACATGTCTTTTGTTGTGAAATTTGCCAGCAAATAAAGGGCTCCAATATCAAACGCCCACTACAGACATCCCTCTACAGTGTCCAGCAGGCCACTACAATGTGTGTACCTGGATCATTGTGGTCCACTTCAACCTGATGGTGCATACAAATACATCTTAGTCGCTGTAGATTCTTGTTCTGGATTCCTTTGGGTATGGCCACAGCGGTCGGCTGACGCTCAAACTGTGATGAAAGAATTGCTGATCTTTATCGGTACATATGCGGTTGCAGCATTCCATTCGGACCAGGGCCCTGCATTTGCCTCTAAGGCATTCAGGGACACTATGGGGACGATGGGTGTTGAACTCCATTACTCCTCACCATATCATCCCGAGGGAAATTCGGTCGTGGAGAGGCGGAACCGTGATCTAAAGCAGTCCTTAACAGCTCAGGTATTGGGTTCAGGCCGCAGTTGGCTTCATCACCTATATGGGGTCCAGAGAGCACTGAATAATCTGCCAAGACGGTCCTTGGGGACACACACTCCTTATGAGGTTCTCTTTGGGATACCTGTGTATGTCCCAGTTCTTGATGCCTCTGGTTTGGTGGCAGCAGAAACACCATTTGACATAAATGAACATCTCACAGTCTTACAGGAGCTTCAACAATTTTTGTGATGATAAATCATCTACCAGTGCTGCCACTTTAGGAATAAGGGATTTAGCGAAAACTTCGACTGGCTGGATTCCTAAAGTTGGGGATCTGGTTCATGAGAAGATCGCTGTGAAGAAGGAATTCGGTCCATCATACAGAACACCTGTCCCGGTCTTGGGAATTCAAGGTACCAGAACTGTCATCTTACCACCATTGCCTGGTTCCAGAATGAATAGATTCATTTCCATAGATTACATCAAATGGGGAAATGTTCTGTTACAACAACTGGGGACATTACTACCTACACCGTGCCACTAGACACAGGCCAGTGTTAAACTATACACAGTAGGAACACTGTTCAACACCACCAGTGGGGAGTCCAAAACACTATACAGATAAATTTACATATTTCACTGGGCATGACACGAAAAATGCGGAGTCATATTACTTCAAATTACCTCCTTCACAAATTAGGAAGATTTTGCTAACTAACACAAAACTGATTTATTCAGATCCCTTTGTTTCCCGGCTCGCAGTTGAAGGTTACGAATACTGGAAGAGCACTATTGACTTAAAAAGTGGCTGGGGAACACAAGATTGACAGATACAGGGTAAAGAAGCTTTGTTTAGAGCATGCCTAATTCCTGTGCAAATGATCTTTTTAAATGACACGATCTTACAATGATTGAATGAAAATTAAAGACATGAACACGCCCAGTATCCCCACACCGGCAAAGTTTAATGATTGGCAATATTTCCTTAACATCACAGAGGAAACTCTAGATACAATGGTTAAGGCTGGTACCTATAATCTTCACTTTCCAGTCCCGGTGGGTGGCTAATATGGCCAACTGACACCAATAGATGTCAAGCATGTTTTTTTAACTCTTCCGGGTTTTTTTCAATTAACAGGCCAGACCCTCGCTTTGTTTCGGGTCAACACACAGGTATAATTACAACATACAGTGTGGGTAGACTGTGCCAACAATGGGTAGAGACGAACACGTTAGCCGCAGTTAAAAAACATCTTACCATTCTTTCTGAAGATGTAGACTTGCAGGATTTTCTGCTAGCTCCTAGGAAACAGCACTCTAAAAGGTTCCTAGATGCTATGTATAATGAGATCTGGAAACTTTCACAGATAGAACCTGCTGCACGTTTGAGGCAATTAGATAAGGAAAACTTAGAGAAGGCTTTAGTGGTTGTCGACAACGGCATGAACACTCTGTCCAACAGGATTTATTCACTATCAAATATTGTGTCATCTGCTATTGATATTACTCGGACAGACTTGTCACGGTTATATCATGGACAAACACAGCTATGTTCCATCATGCAGCTAGGTTGGACATTGCAAACACTGAAAAATGGCTGCATTCCATGGAAGTATATTAGCGGTAGTGAATTGTTCACTGCTTTTAACATTACTGTGGAACAACAGACAATGTCTAAAAGGGAAGCTAGTTTCACCATGCTTCACATTGAGAAGTTAGATAAGTTGCCCTTCACGGTAGCAGAGAGTCCTTCAACTATTTGGCTCTTACGTGGCATAATTAACTTTCCCATTTTTACCTTTTGTTTCTCAAGCTGCTTGAAACATCTTGCAGTGGGCAGGTTTGAGTAACTAGGTGATAGCTATATAAAGGAAGAGTGGGAGCTGCCCTTTGATTATAAATGTTTGAACAGCGAAACAGAGGTTTTTCTGAGCGGAAGCGAATGTGAGACTACTGTTAGTCATTCAATGATATGTAAGCAATGTGGGGGTCGCAAACTTGGCCTGTTTTCTGAAGGGTACTCCCGTCCCTCTGATTCGACTGGTATTTCATGTACTTTCCAATGGAAGTTATGTGGTACTGAACAATCAAAGTTGTTGCGGCATGCAACCAGGAATTTCCTACGCAGTCTCGGTCTCGAAAGTCGTTACGTGTTGCAGACATGTTTTATTCCCCCCACACAAGAGATAAAAGTATCTGATATGTGGCCCCACATAGATACTATTAATGTAAATTATGACAAGTTGAGCAGACTAAAGGCGCCATTGTTTCAAAAACAGGTCGCGTTGACATCCGCCAGGGAAACGTATGCTTTCCAGATAGCGAGATCATCAGCCGAGATGCAATCCCTATTAAATACGAACTTCCCCAAGCACTTTGGAGAACTGGTATCCAGAATATTCAATGCTTCTAGCACCACTGGGATTGTCTATTTCTTTAAGGCTGTCGGGTCTGGTTTCGTGTCCATCTTCCAGACTGTTTTCGGAGTCATCCCATCAGCCATCCATTCGCTCTTTTCACACATGTTTGGTGGTGTTCCGATTATTTTGGCATTGACTGGTGGACTGCTACTGCTATTTCTTCTGATTCTCAGTGGTTGTTTCTTTAAAGCTACGCAGAGCTATGGAGCCGCTCCCACCAACTCAACTGTGCCATGAATGCATGGTTCGGATGTTTGGTGCCCCCTTGCTGAAGGAATTAGAGCGTGATCGGTCATTGTCATTTTGGCCACTTCTCTGGTGCGTACAACCAGTTTTCCTCTGCGTGTGGTGCCTCTTCGAACACCTGCCTAAAGTGTGTCTTGCTGTTGCACCGGCATCTCCTGTGGACCACGAACTGCTGATGTCCCCGATGAGGGTTCATTCACAGTCATGCACCTTGAGACTGAGGTTGCTCCGCCAGGTCACTTATGAGCCTTCCATTCTAATGTCTACCATGGACGATGGCACTGCTGCAGATGGCTCTGCACAAGAGACTGACATGCACTACTGCTCTGTGGATCCGTTTGCCCACCCAGTGATCGATTTACCATCTGATGATGTGGACTCATTTTTAAGGTCCTTGGTTAGTGACTTCGATGACACTCTTCGAAATCATGACTATAGCAAATAATTTGACGAATTGGCTTGCCATTCCCAATTAAAAGTAGGCATTCAAATTGCCTTTACTTTGGCCTGCTGTGCTTGTCATGGTTGAAATTAACATTCTCTGTATGTATTTTTTAGCTAATATTTTTACTATCTTTTAACAAATTTTAAACGTTTTTTAGCTAGCTTTTTTGCTTTTAGCCTTTTAGTCCAGAGCAATTTTAGCGTTTGGATTCATTTACTTTCGTGATACCTGTTACGGCAATGGGGAGGGTGTAGTAAATCCTAGTTTGTTTTAATTTGATAGCAGAAGTTAGCTTAGTCTTCGGCTTGCAGACTTGTGCCCTCATCACCTAGTGACTTTTAACCTACTAAGCTTGCTCTGTCTTAGCCCATTTAATCATTTAATACTTTTAAGATGGCTGCCTTGTTTATAGTTAGGCCACTTGTTATGCTTTGCATTATCAGTGCCACTGCGTTAAGGCGTCAAGATCAAGTGGCAAAGACAAACAAACAGTAGGTGTTCACTCTTAGGGACTTTCCCTCTCTATGCTTTCAAGGGAATTGTTTCTATTAAATGCCACCCCAAGCATGCCTGTTATCTATTGTTTGGGAACACACCTACGTGAGGGGTCCAAGTAGATCTGTATAAATACATCACACTTTAGACAGATAATCAGAGGGATTCCGACCAGAGGGCATCGCCACCATCGCTGATATTGATGCTGCGCGTCGTCTTGATGCTGACCCAGTCTTCGTGTCCCTATGGAGTCTGAGATAGAGACCTCCTTCCAAGGTAACGAGGTTTGGGGGCTCCTCTCATGGACATGGCATTGGCAGATTAGGTTTACCATACCCAGCTCTCCTTTAAGTAGGAGGTTAGGCCTATTATGATAAGGTATTAGGCCATATTTCACACCTTATGTCTTTTCATGTTATTGCAAGATGGTGGGGGTCTTTGTAATAATGACTCTTGTCTTTACAATTCTGTTTCTTGCACTGTTCATTATCCTAATGATTGCAGCCCATGCAACATATCGCAGCTTGCAGTTGTGTTTAATAAAAACTATTGAAGCTTTACTGCATCTTCGTTATTGCCTGTGTTTGTTTGAGACATGATATATCTGTGAGAAAGGGGTAATCTCCGTTTAACCACAACACTCCCTGAGATGTCATACTCTTGAGTCTATGCGTAAAGCCTGCCACAAATCACCTTTTACTGTTTGGGTTTTTGGTGAGGTGCTGCTAGTGAGCCGGAAGGGTTGGGAGGACAGCTGCGACTTGTTGTAGGATAGGCATAGTCGCCTACAAACATAAGTACTGTCATCCTTAAACCAGCAGTCTTGCCCAAAGCAAGAGTCCAAACTACGACAGGGCCTTCGGACAGGGCCGACTTGCGTATGAGTCTGTAAATGGTGCATATGGGCCCTGAAGTCGGCATGTGAGTGTTTGCGATAACATGATGCTGCTCTTCATAGAGGTGCATTCTTTTGACTGTGAGGTATTCCTTGAATATATGGGACACTGTGCATGTGAGGCTGTCTCATACATTTCTGACTGTTCATGGGTTTCTGAGGGTGTTTCTGTGCATGTGAGTGTGTATTTTGGCATATGGTATTTCACCTGGGCAGAGGAGACTATTCCTTGGTATGAGGCTTTGTGGTAGTTATTGTGTAGATGAAACTGCACCTAGGTGCGAAATTAATGGAACTGGCCATATATGATTGTACTTGAAGCTATATTCAGGGTCAGTGGAATTATGCGTTTTCCTAGCTGTGGCGTTTTAAGCATAATTATGACCTTTCAGCATTTGCCACGAAATCCGACATCTGCTGAATAATCAGCAGATTTTAACTACAAAATTGTTTCTAGGTCCAGTGTATGTTAACATACATTCCCACACATTTGAAGGCCCTACACAAAAGTGGACTGGTCATCTTTCATTTGCTTATTGACGTGTATGGCTGTTAAACTATTACTAATGAGATTACATTCTTGGCAGGATGGTATTGCCTTTTGTGAAAATTACAAAATAATGAATTAATACTATCACAAAATGTAGCACATTATGCTGCATAATTTGCCTTTTGTGCTGCATAATTTAGTAAACTTTGCAGCATAATTTGGTCATCCCCTGGTGCATAATTCCAGTGGCTCCGACTATCAGTGGGCATATAATAGTTGCATCTGGTAAAATGAAAAGATAAACATACAAAGCTGTCCATGGCATTTGATTTTGCTCACTGAGGTGAAGAAATATTTGTCATTTGGGACCATTACTGGTCACGTGAGGCAAACAGCGCTCCCACAAATACTGTCACCATCTATATCAATCTTCCTTCTCAGCAACAGCAGAAAATAAGAACTGAGGGTCAGGATGTGTTTTTATCGTTGACAAATGTGAGTGTTCCATAGAAATAATAATCTGCTAATTAGGAGCTGGCAGTCGTTTATAAGACATTGGCAGAATTCACTGGCTTAGCGGTTCCTGTGCATGGATTTTCCTCTTTGATGCAGGCTCAGCACGACGTCATTAAATCGCACATACGAACTATCAGGGTAAATGCAATATCACAGAATATAATGCTCCCCTTCCATCCTCAGAGAGGGTTCCCATCACTTATGAACATTAATTAGCCACAGTGCTTTCGTCTAACTGGTTCTGTAGGAACACAGAAATATGTTGGGACAGGAGCCATTTTTTCTTCCCTCAAACACATCCAAGATACAGATGCAAGAAGGGGAATTTGAGTTTTCCTGTAGCAGAAATACGAACAGGCAGACTCACAACTCCTCATCTGGTTTCCTCCATTGTAGGAAGTTCCTTAGCTCACCATCAATAGGCCATGGCTGTAAAGAAGGGGTGGGAAGCCTACGGGTTGTTCTTGGTGGGCTTTTATATTAAAATCATCCCGGGGGGGCGTAGATCCCCTGTAAACTCACCTGGACAGAATTGGTCTCATTTGGCTATTGTTGAAGTTCTGTGGGATCTAATGAGTGCCATTTCTGGACAGCATACACATCGACAGTTTTTAAATGAGTTTTTCTGAAAACAGTTTTATAAAATTCACTTATTCCCCTTTGTAAGAAATTGGGTTATGTGTTGAGGGAGGTGGAAGCAACACTAAGGCAACAATCACATTCCTTCTCAGGGTGAACCACAAAAGTCACCAAATTAACCCATGCTCAATCCTCTGGTAGCCTGGCACAAAAGCAGTTAGGTGTTACTTTAATGTGTAAAGTATTTATGCAGCACACAAACCAATTTTGAAAAGGAGAGTAACTTTTAATAAATAAGATGATACCAGAATGAGAAAAATCCATTCAGCTCAACCAGAGATATTCAGTTTAGAGAGTTTTAAGTGAAAAATAGCAATTAGCGCCACACGCAGTCATCTGTTTGTGCTGGACAGGGTGAAAGTCAGGAAGACCGCAATGAAGCGTGGGACCAAGTTAGTCCCGCTGAAAAGTTACATTCTCAAGTCTTTGATGTGAAAAATTCCATTTGCATCGGAGAAGGCCACGAGGAGGACCTGAGCTCTGCGAACAGACAAAGCTGTAGCATGCAGAGCAGAGTGAGCATCACAGTCGGTCACTGATGGACAGCAAAGAGCCAGTCAGGGCAGATGGTTGTTTCTGAAGATTGCTTTGGCGTTTGTTGTGGGCTATTGCTGCTGTAGCATGAAGAGCAGGTCATGCATTTCCAGTCATTGCTGGCAATCACTTTATGGAGCGAAGAGCAGATCTCACTGGAATTTCGCCTTGGTGGTCATCACAGACGGCACAGTCTTGGTGCACGCTAGCCCCAAACTTCAGAATTTCAACTTTTCTTCAGGAGGAGTACACTCTGTTGCCGGCCAAGGGTCCAGGAACTTGTGAGGCACTTCTTGGGGATCAGGACTCAGTCCAGAAGGGGGCCAGAAGCAGGGCTCAGGCAGGTATAATCACAGGTCCAGGCAGGTCGAATTGCATCAGGTCAGCTGGGAAGGTGCAGGGATGCCTTTGAAGCTTGTTGAGTCCCAGTAGCTCACACAGAATGCCAGCCAATCGACCTTTGGAGTCACTCTGTAAAGCCCAGGATGAAAGCAAGTGGTCCAATCTTTTTCTCAGGCAGAAAGGCAGTCCTTTAAGCAGCAGGGCAGTCATCCAGTGACAGGACAGTCCTTTTTCAGTAACTTCCACAGGTACAGGAGTCTCTTAATGAGTAGCTTTGCAGGTCCAACATTTATGGTGCCGGCGTATGTGTGTTTGGTGGGGGCAGCTCCCTGTCCTACCCCTACAATATCTGGTTCTGGAAAGTTTATTCCTTGTCCAGGCTCCCAACTGTCTGGGGGTGACAAAAGGCAGTCCAGGCCTGGTGTCATGTTCCTACGTGTGTGCAGGAGGCAAAGCCCATTACAGTGTAAGTGGGGATGGGTATAGTGCCACTTCAATCATGCTGCCAGGGTAGCCTTTCTGACCATACCTAATTCCCCTTTGTGTTACTGTCAGGAACCAATACACAAACTTCAATAGCAGAGCCATTCAAAATCATGTGACCCAGAACACTGGTGATAGGCAAAAAAAAGTGTCATTTTTAGAATTCTAACTTAAAATCTGATTTCACCATTAAAGAGGATTCTAAATTGCAAGTCGTTTGGTTGTAAACAGCATACGTCTATCTGCTCCCAATCCAAAGTTAGCACTTATTAAATTTAATACGGTAACTCAGTGTTAGTCAATGGCAGAGATAGTCCTTACAACAGTGAAAAATGACTTTAAGAGTTTTTCACTACCAGAATATGTGCTACACTTTAAAAACAATGTACACTGCCCTATGAGTATTTATGGCCTACCTTAGGGGTGACTTATAAGTATTAAAAAGGAAGGTTTTAGTCTGGTCAAAGGTTTATTTTGCCAGGTCAAAAAATCACTTTAGAACTACACTACAGGTTACACTGGCTGGCCTGAGACATGTTCTAAAAGGGCACAATGAGTGTTGCAGCCCCACTAGTGGGAATTCATTTCTGGGCCGTGGGTACTTGTAGTAGTATCTAGTGCCAAATAGGTGTGGGCCAATTTTACCATGGTGGAATGAGAGTTAATTCAGCAGACAAGAGGAGTGAAGGCAAACGGTTTAAGCAATATCACACCAAGGATGTAGGGTAGTCAGATCCAAAACCTTTTTTTTAAATAAAATATCCATTGGGCCTCTGACTGCCAAGCTTTTCTGGGGAGGAGCTGGCCCCCTCACTTATAAACGTTATTGATTCTCCACTTGTATGAGATCGATCACCAGCCACAACTCATCTCTTATTTTTGATTATAAATTGCTGTGCATCGTATTTTTAAGTGTAGATGAGAACCATTTCACTTATCATAATCATTCAGGACGTACATTGCAGGAGAGGCCTAATAGTGAAAGGACATTTGCCTATTAACAATCTCTCCTGTATATCCTACAACCTTATCTACTGGAGCAATTATATTTCTCAGTGTTTCAAGGAAGCTGGTAACCCTCAGGAAAATGAATGGACAAATTACAGTAACCTTTGTATTCCAAATTTCAAGAAGAAATACCTACACACTCACACAGGCACACAATGTTGAAAAAATGTTTTTGACTAGCTCACACACAGATGCTAGCAACTAGAAACAGTATTCCAGATTATAATGCTCAAAACATTCTGTCCAACCTCAGAGAGACTTAGGGCCTCATTTAAAAGCCACTAGCGCCGGCGCTGCATCATTTCTATTTTGATGCAGCAGCAGCGGGATCAGTGCTCTACACTGCTCCATATATACAAACTGCCGTATTGGGCCCAAAGCGTCACGTTGTGAAGCCCTGAGTCACATTTTACCTGCCCCAGATATAATGTATGCAGAGTAGGCATTCCCACGTAAAAAGCCACTTAGAACTGAAGCCGTGAAATTTACAACTTTTCACTGCATCACTCTACAGATTTACTGCGCCAAAATCTTAATACCTTCTCAGACTAGGCATAACATTGACACAGGGCTTTTTACAATATGACTCTCCTCTGTGTTCTGACACATTGCTGGAGTTGCATCAGTTTTATGATGCAATTCCAGCACTTGTCCCTTTAGCGTAAACAGATGCATCTGAATTTCTGACGTACCCGTGAAAAAGTCCACCATGGAACTCTGTATTGCAAATGCAGTGCATCTATGGAGTAGTTAGGGGATTTGGGTCAGGCGCAAGAAACCTGACACATCAATGCCAATGCGTCCGTTTCTTGTAAAAGAGGTCCTTATTGTTTTCTGTGGGCATGCTGCACAGTCAATGTGGTTTCCCCTTATTACGTGGTGGCTGCACATGAGCGTTAGAAAATGCACCACTCCTTTCCCCATCCACTGCAAATGTGTTACAGGTGCAGGACAGCAAATGCTGTCTTGGAAAACACAAAAGTGATGACTGGAATGCATGCAAATGGTATGAGCCGCTGGCAATTACCTGGTCCACAATCCAGTCTATAATATTTTCCACACTACACAAAGGAGAATTTGCTCAAGTGGGCCTACCTTCCTACAGCTAAGACTTATCCGTCAGAGGGAGTTACTTGGCCAATATCCCTGGGCTCTACATGTTTGGGGCATAATGTGCAAGGATTGGCCCTGTAGGGTTCTTCATGTGTTTCCTAGAAATCAAGTGTACATATCTCCCATGAAGTGGTACTCAGGGCAGATGGTACTGCCATATACAGCTTGGCTGTCCTGGCCATTAACTTCTTCTCTTATTAAGAGGTGTTCACAGAAAATCAGATGGTGGCCAAGTTCAGGCAATGGACATGAGCGAAAAGCTGAAGTAGAGGTTGAAGCACTATGGCAAAATTTAAGCAGCATAATTAGCTTTCTGCCCTCAATATCTATACAAACCAATGAGTGTTTTACCAGGTCAGCACTAACTGGTACTTATAAAAGTAATATCAAAGAAACAGGTTCACTACTTACTGACCACCTAGATAAACAGAAAAGTGCCCACACAGTTTGGAGAACAACTATCCCCTACCATAGCAATGAAGGCACTATCCAAGCCAGTTATGCAGTAAATCTCTGTGAGTGACATCTGGGCAGGAGAGGTCAGGACTAGAATTGACCTTGAGGGGGGAATAGGGGAAGGTAGATAGATTGCAGGGGATGAGAGAATGCTGCATGTGTGGGAAATAGAGAGACAGGATGTGAATAAAAGAGACACACACTCATTGTCTGTGTCAGCTTTGTTATTCCATCAACATAACATTTGGCAATGAAGGTGGTAAAATACCAGCTAGTAAGTCCAAGTCCAACTGAAGACCCTATGTTGTTGGAACATGTGGACAAGGGACAGACAGAGCGGGAAGCAATAAACTCCTCCCAGCATGCCAAAGCCCAGAACCCCGGACCCACTGCCACCACCTGTAAAGCTATGTGTATTTGACCACCAACTCCATCTTGACCATTGGCTCCATTTTGTGCTTAGCTTCAGGTGCCGCCAAAGCGGCGGTGCAGGGTTTTTCCACACTGAGCTTGTTTTCCACACAGAACGTGTTTTTGCTTTTCTCACCAGAACAGGCTCATATACCGTGTTGGAACATTAAATAGGGGATGCGGACAAGATAAGAGAGTCTTAGGGTGGGAATGTTTTCATCAGGCAAAGGCACATCTATGCCTCAGGAATGCGCATTGGGGCCTGGCCAGTTCTTTTATGTGTTTTCGACACAGGCCAAGTACAGCCAGCGTCTAAATTTCATACTAGACGGAAAGGGTGTTACTAGAATCTTCCTCTCGAGTTAGTAAGGAATAAAGGACGGGGAAACTTGGCACTAAAGTAGGACCCCACCTGTGGAGGGGATGCAATGCCCAGGGAAATCCCACTTGGGGAAGGTCTCCTGCCCCAGCAGTTGAGGATTCCTCGCTTGGCGCTGGAAAGGATGATGGATTTAACCCATATGGGGATGCATTTTAATTCTTAATTATTTAGCTTATATATATACATATACATTCACAGCTGATGTATTGCACATTTTTTCCCATGATTGTTTAACTGCTGTGAGTATTCTGGGCTATGCGTGTTTCACTTCATTTAAGTTCCATGCTTATTTTCATATACCTGTGTGCTTTTTTTTTTATATCTGGAAGTGCCTTAATAAATTCACTACTCAGACTTCGGCCTTGCGCCACTTTAACACCACGTTAGCATCACGTTAATGTGGTGTTATAAGGTCAAAAACGCCACGCCATATTTACAAAGTGGCACAATGCATGCATTGCGTCACATTTTGTAACACTGTGCGCCACATTATGCCTGCACCAGGCATAATGTATGCAAAGTGGGTGTTCCCTGTTAGAAGGGGCCAAAAAAATGGCGCAAGGAAATCTAAGAGATTTCCTGGTGCCATTTTTTTCGGCCCTTTTAAAACCTGTTCAGAGCAGGCATGAAAAGGCTTCCATTGGTTTCAATGAGCCTCTGAGTGCTTTGAAGGATTACGTCAACATATTTTATTCTAATCCTGCAAAGTACCAGACTAGCGTTATGACGCTACTACCCCTACATCGGGCCATGGTGCACAATATTTCAAATGCGGCTCACACATGGTGGCGTTAAGGGAGCTCGAAGGAGCGCAAGAAAAGTGGCGCTGCACTAGATCTACCCCTAAGAGTGCTGCATTCTTCAGCCTTGTTTCCTCTTAATTTTAGCAAGAGCAGAACTCTACCACTACCACACATATGGCTGAACACTATCCATCATGCCACAGCAGCAAGTGTGCCTGGCATCACAGATACACTCAACTGCCTCAAAGTGTATGGGAAAAAGGGAGGCAAACGAAAACTGAAGTGACTGCAATGCCTACCACAAACAAAGAAAATGAAGCAAACAAGTACCAAAGGAAGGGACCCTCTCCCACGAGAAGGTGCTCCACCACTAGTGGAAGCTATTTTGGATTGGTCAGGGAGCCCCATGTGGCAGCCACTAACTGTAACCATTTTAAATAGAAAACAGACAGTTCGGATCTGGCAGAGAGCCCCACTGCAGCTACTGAAAGTAACCATTTTCAAAATGGGAGACAACCATTTCAACGTGGGTAGTAGGTCCCATACATTGAAAGTGGCCTAAAAGATGTGTCCACCCACATCCACAAGTTTTTTTCTGAAAGCAGAGATGAGCCATGCCAAACAAGCAGATTAAGCACTTAGGCAGAAACAAAGAGTGAGGCATCCTGAAGAAGAGCCAGGCAGTCCAGACTGACACACACCAATGCAACAGAACACCACTTACTCCAACCAACTCACCAAGGACTATGTCAAGTGATAGGAATAGCAAGCATGATGCAGCATCCTTCTTAACGCCTCCACCACCATTTGACATGACAAAAATAAATTGGTGCCAGGTGCATAGATTTGGCCAGAAAACTGGACATCATTAACACATTGGAAGAGACAGAAGACACAAAGATAATCAAACATCTCAGAAACCTGGCAGGCAATGGAGTCAATGAAGCTCAGAACTCAGCAAGGAAGAAACTATTACATGTCAGAATGTGAACAACACGCTTGCCAAGAAATCAGACCCAACAAGTGACACTGAGAATGAGAGATACACATTCAAAAAAGCAAAGCAGCAGCCGGGCGAAACAATGGATGAGTTTGTAGAATGACTAGAATCACCCCCCAAACACTGCAAATTCAGTGAGTTAAAGAATGAGGATGCCTGTGAGACTAAGGATGACTGATGGATGCAAGTTTGAATTCTTCTGGAGAAAAATGCTCAGAAAAAAAGCTCTTGGAACAAGAAAATGGCTAGGGCAAGAGCAGAAGAGAGGGCTGAAAGGCAAGTTGCTACTATGGAAGCAGGACCCAACCCCAAAGAAAACACACTTGCCATTGGAAGCCAAAGCTACACAGGCAAAGACAAACAATCTTCCAGATTCAGTGGGCCAGCACAGGTGTGATACCAATGTGACTGTTCTACCTCATAGGTGGAAATGCCCAGCCACAGGACAGATCAGCAAGAGCTGTGGAAAGGAAAACCTCAGCAACACAAAAGGATGATGGATGGACCACTGAAACTTTTCAAACACTAACCTCCAGTCATAGATCTGGGTTGAATCCATTGTTCATTTGCCCACCATGCCACCCCAGTATGGACTCAGCCATATCCAAATCAGTCTTGATCCTGCTCCCCATGGGACCTGTCCAGCTGGAACTGCCAGGCCATGTCTTCCCTGGACCGGAAACAAGCTTCCTGGGACTGGTTTTAGGCTATCATCACTCATCAGCCATTCTAACATGAATCCAGTGGCACAGTGACCAAAGGACCCACATCTGGGTATACCCAGGTGAAATTATCTCTCTCCACAGTAGATTGAGTATATAGTTCTTTTATTCCATAAAATTCAGTTTCAAGAGAAAACGTACATACAACGAAAGGGGCACAGAGCTCTCAAACCCTTCAACTGTCACCTTAGCGCACGGAATGCCGTGACATCATTATCATGATGTCACAACATTCCCTGCTCCGAGAATATCACGATCACCACATTACTTCCCTTTTTTTTTTTTTTAACAGAACTAAATAGTGTAGTACACTACTACAACCTTCCTATTTACAATAACTGTACTGTTACATATATTATGTGAATATTACTAAGACGTGATAAAGTCTTGGAATTTCTTTGGTTTGTAACAAATTCTAGTACTTGTTCTACTTCTGTGACAATCACTAACCGGTTTGCTCATTCTACTGACTTGAGTATTCTCAACCTTTTTTTTCTTTTTTACAGCTGGATCCAAAGCTATGCGTGAAGTACTCCATCAACTCCCATCAGATAACATCACCGCATTTTTACGTACTTCATGTATTTGTTGAGAATCTTTAAATTTAGATAAGCCTTTTTTAACTAACACAGGGTTTTTCACTCTCACCCAATCACCCACCTGCAATTCCCTACTTCTGTTATTTTCCTCTGCTCTCCGTAACCCACACAAATTAGCATTGTGTTTGGCAACCTGCCAGACCTCCTTCAAGTCACTACCATCATGGAACAACTTCACCATCCAAAAAGGACATATTTCCGTAGATGCCAACCTCCCTCTCATTAGTTCAAATGGAGTTTTTCCCGTGGCAACATGAGGTGTAGTGCGATAAGACCACACTAGTTCCTTTATAGCCTTGTCTACAGATGAGTGATTTCTGTAGGAAGCCTGAATACAGTCTACTAAAACACGATTGAATCGCTCTACCATGCCATTACTATGTGGATTATAAAGTGGTGTTCTTATGTGCTTGATTCCACATTTACTCAAGAATTGAAGCATCTCTGACGACACAAACTGAACCCCATTGTCAGTTAGAATTTGCTCTGGGAAACCTTCATGACTAAAGATTTTCTTCAAGCAATTAATCACAAGACGAGTGGTGGGAAACCTCACTGGTTCAACTTCTACCCATCTGGATAGATGGTCAACTATGACCACAAAATATATCATGTCAGGAGGTAAAATGTGATAAGGGCCAAGAAAATCAAGCCCCAATTTTTGCCAAGCTCTTGCAGGTGACGGAACAAAGGTACTGGTCACCCCTTGAGTAATCAAAACTTTGTCACTGGTACAACACCTTGTACAGTTTTTTACAAAATCATAAATTTCTTTATCCAGACCTGGCCACCAAAAATCAGACCTCAATCGTCTTTTAGTGATCGTTGCCCCCAGATGACCAGTATGTGATGTAGCAATTAAATTATTTCTCAAACACACTGGCGGAACAAGTTTTTTTCCTCTGACTAATTTGCTACCCTCAATAGACAGTTCGTCAGAAACTTTCCAATACGGTTGTAACTCCAACGATAAACACTTTTCCTTGGGCCAACCTGCTTTGACCATACGCATTACATCGCACAAAACACCATCATTTAACACCGCTTTTGTCCACTCTTCTTCATTCAAAGGCATATCATTCTCGGTGACACAAGCTACAAAACATTCTTCAATTTCAGTTTCCAAATCTTGTTCTTCACAATTTTCAATAGGTAACCTAGATAGACAGTCTGCTCTCCTATTCCTCCCACCAGGAATGTATTCAGCTGAAAATGTAAACTCCAGTAACTTGGCAGATAGTCTAGCTATTCGTGCCGTTGAACGTTTTATTTTTTTTCCAGATAGTATTTCTACCAGAGGTCTATGGTCAGTCTTCAACGTGAAAGGTCTGCCCCATAGATACTGTCTGAATTTTTCAATACCCCACACACAAGCCAGGAGTTCCTTTTCAATAACAGAGTATTTACGCTCGACCTGTCTTAGTGTTCTTGATGCAAACCCCACAGTGCTTTCATGTCCATCATCGGACAATTGTGACAGAACAGCCCCAAGACCATATTCACACGCATCAACAGTCACAACAGTATTTTTTTTTCTGAAAATGGTTGTAGGGCAGGAACGCTTACAATTTCACGTTTGATCTGTTCAAACATATCGTTACACTCATCCGACCACAAGAATACAGAATTCCTCAATGCTGATCTAAAACATTCAGTGTTTTTTTGCGAAATTTTTAAGGAACTTAGCATAGAATTCACACAATCCAAGAAACGACAACATTTGATCCCTGGACTTGGGAGCAGGAGCTTCTAATATACTTTTGACTAAACTTGGCTTAGGTTTAACGCCACCCTCTGAAAAGACATGACCAAGATACTCAATTTCCTTAAGTTTGAAAACACATTTGTCACCTCTTAAAGTCACCCCTCTATTTTCTAGTGTACAAAGAACTTCTTCTAAAATCTTATCATGTGAAATTTCATCACCGGTAAAAACTAAAATGTCATCTTGAAAGACTGCAACATTAGGGTTATCAAGAAACATGTCTGACATCAGTCTTTGAAATGCTGCGGCCGCCGAAGCTAATCCAAAGGGTAATCTGCAGAATTGAAAGGTTCCATCCGGAGTGATGAACGCTGTCAAATGTCTTGAGTCTGCATCTAAATCCACTTGATGATAAGCTGACTTTAAATCTAGTTTGGTAAACTATCTGGATGAACCTATTTTTGCAATGAGATCGTCGATTCTTGGAAGAGGAAAACTGTCCACCCATATAGCTTCATTTAAGCTTCTCAAGTCCACGCACATTCTTAAATCACCTGTTTTTTTCTTGGCTAAAACTATGGGAGACAACCACAATGTTGCTTCAACTTTTTCTATTATTCCTTGTTCACACATTTGTTTCAACAAATTAGACAATTCGGACCTTACATTTAAGGGTACATTCCTTAGTTTGTGTTTAACAGGGACAACATTATGCTTGAGTTTTATTTTATGAGTGTAGTGAGTAATCTTACCTAACTGTTCACAAAACAACTTCTTGAACTTTTGTTGCCAATCATATACATAGTTTGAAGCAACATTAATTGGGTAAGGACTCTCTCTCTCTATTACCACGGGTTTGTCTCGACCTGGCATAATTGCAAGATTGAATTCAGCTTGATGAAGTAGCCCTAAAACATTGATGCCTTTCTTGGCAACATAAACTTTTCCTCGTAACGTCTTATCTAAAATAGTCACGCCCAGAAATAACCTAGCAAATCAATTTTGCTACCTTCAAATGCAACCGTGGCTACATCTGGAGGAAAGAGAATTTTGGAGACCCAATTTTCCTTATAATTATCTTGTGCTATAATGGTTATTCTAGCCCCAGTATCAACTAATAATTTAATTTTTGTCTCATCGATCATTACATCAATGTTTGGATCATTGACAACCTTGTTTGTATTAGCAACATCTTTGACAACTAAAACATACTCATTCATATGTTCGCCCGTAACACCTTCAGTATCATCACTCAATACACAACGAACATTGTTCTTTCTGGCGCTCCTACATACTCTTGCAAAATGTCCGGTTTTGTTACAATTGTTGCACTGTAAATGAATTGCTGGGCAATTCTTGAAGGATGACACATGTGTTGAAGAACCGCATCTGTAACAGGTTAGTTTCTGATTAAACTTATTCCGAACAAAAGTATTGTCTTGTTTCTTATTGTTGCTGCCTTGTGCATTAAGAACTGCTCCAGAAATGGTTGTTTTGACCATAGAAGCTTCTAGCTGTTTGGCATCTTCCATTGAGCATTCAATGCTCTTTGCAATGTCAATGGCTTTGTCTAACAACGGATCCTTGCAAGTTAGTAATTTCTCTTGAATTCTTTTTGAGTGACATCTAGCAATTAATTGATCTCTGATGAGTTGCGAAGTAAAGTTCTCGAATTCACACTTGGCTGCTAAAACCTTCAAAGCAGTTATAAAAGTGTCTATGCTCTCACTGGAGCTTTGTGATCTTGTAAAAAATTTGTAACGATGTACCACAATGTTCTTTGTTTTGATAAAATATTTATCAAGTTGGGCAATGGCCATATCAAATTCATCCAATTTCTCCTCTTCAGCTAATTCAGGTAGATGATCAAAGATGTTTTGGCCTTCAACTCCCAGATGATAATACAATAAACTTTTTTTTCTTTCCGGTCTAAATTTGTGGCCATCTATAGCACCAAGATATGCCTTAAAAGAACGTAGCCACAATCTCCATTCAAGAGGTGGATCACCAGGATCTTGTAAAAAAGTTGCTGGCGGTGAAACGTTTTGCATAATTAATTATTGTTGTTATTATTTTCTTTTAGATGTTATTTTCTTTTAGATGTTGTAAAAAAAAAAAAAAAATATGTAATGCATTACATCTTGTTTATTTCTTCTTGAAATACAAGTCAAATTACCAACTAAAAGATGGCTGCAAATTTTTTTAAAAAACAAGCTTCACATAATTGTCCTTCCTCTATAGCAATGGTGAGGTTAAAAGCTGAAGCCCTTTTCTATGTTGTTGTTTTTTTTTTTTTTTACTTGTATGAAAGACTCGAAAACACTCTGATCGTGGAGACGTCAGGTAAGTTTACTTCTTTCTTCTTCCTTTTTTTTTTTAAACGGAGATATGTTTTTGTAATACAGAGCTTACACGCGCTCGTCCTGTACAGATTAAAGCTGCCTGCGCTCGTGAAGACGCGCGTGTGACAGCTGCTTGAGCTCGTGCCGTCGCACGAGCAAATCTGAAACCGCTTACGCTCGTGCTATCGCACGAGGATATACTCAACAATACAAACAGCTCTGTGCCCCCGATAGCGCGAAATATAAATAAAAGAAAAAAAACGGCTCACGTGAAAACGTTCAATTCCAGATGACCAATTCCTCCACTTTTAGCGTGTTTCAGTTCCAGACGACCGATTTCTCCACTTTTAGGGTGTTTGGAGTAGCTTCCTTTCCATCAGACGGCCGATCTCTCCACTTCTAGCGTGTCTGAAGTAGCTTCCTTTTCAACCTCGTCGCCACTGAAATGATCTCTCTCCACAGTAGATTGAGTATATAGTTCTTTTATTCCATAAAATTCAGTTTCAAGAGAAAACGTCCATACAACGAAAGGGGCACAGAGCTCTCAAACCCTTCAACTGTCACCTTAGCGCACGGAATGCCGTGACATCATTATCATGATGTCACAACATTCCCTGCTCCGAGCATATCACGATCACCACACCAGGCCACTTAGGGCAACTTTAGAAACACAAATGGATGATGGACGGAGTGCGAAATGTTTCAAAGACTCCCCCCAGTCACAGATCTGGGTTAAATCCATTATTAATTTGCTCACCAAGCCACCCCAGTTTGGACCTAGCCATATGCAAATCAGTCTTGACCCTGCTCCCCATGGGAACAGTCCTGCCCGAACTGCCAGGCCAGGTCCTCTCTGGACTGCAAACAAGCATCCTGGAACTGATTTTGGGGTATCAGCCCCCATTAGCCAAGCTAACATGAATCCAGTGGCACAGTGAGCAAGGGACCCACTGGGCATACCCTGGCTACCTAGGACATCTTTAGCAACATTAAAGGATGATGGATGGGGTGCTGAGGAAAACTTCTTCAAGTCTGTCTGTGGAGCACAGGAAAGGCAGAGGAAAATGGATTGGTATGTAGTGTAAAAGAAGCCAGAAGATCCTTACAGGCTCTGCTTCAGGTCAAAGGACAAAGAGAGACACCGCATAACAACCACTGAAGCTAAATTCAGATGATGACCCTCCACTTCATCTTTCTGCCTGTCATCAACATCAGCATCCAATGACAGTGATGATGAAGGATACCTCCTGATGATGTCAACAATCGGACCAGGGAGCCAGCTGGCTACTGCCAACCTCAAAATGGGGAACCACGAAGCAGAAATCCTGGCGGACAGCACAGCATCAGTGAATGTAATAGGAACCCAAGAGCTGACATGCATGCAGTGCAAACCTCAAGTAGGCGAGACACGGTGCAAGATTTACACATGGTAGTAATGAAGTCTCTGACATGCATAGGCAACATATTAGAAAGATCAACACAAGCGCAAAGTGTCTTGGACCTGGTCTCAGCAACCAGCCCTGGGCTATTAACTGTATAATATGCCAGTCAGGGGATACACCAGGTGAAATCAATCTTGGTGGAAAGCAAGTGCCCAGTAGTTTTCACAAAAGTAAATGGCCATGCAATACCTTTCATCATTGACAGACAGGCATTCATCAATGTAATGACCATAGAGAAATTCAAAGAACTGAAACTGACCCCAGATCTGGACAGAAATACATTGAGAGGTACACATGGGCTGTGCCCAAGCCACTGTGTAGCTAAGGGACATTCAAAGCAACTCTTCTGCACAGGAACCAGACATGCTCTTCAAGGAAGGTGTTAGGAGCCTGTGTCATCAGCTTTACTATAGTAGTGAAAAAGGGACTGATCTCAGTCAACTACCATGTCCAGACCAACCATAGTGCGACTCAAAGATTTTCCCAGGCTACTCAGCGAGCTTGGGAAATTTAAGGACATCAGCATCAAGCTGCACAGAAATGAAAGCATCGTCCCAGTTGCACAAGGACAATGGTGAGTAGCATTTCACCTCCCAGAAGCAGTGGAAAGAGAGGTCAGAAATCTTCTGAAACTGGACATCAAGTATTCAAGGGCCTCACCCCAAGGGTCTTACTGATAGTGTTAGTGTTGAAGCAGGGCACAAAAGGAGATATGAGGATCTGTATTGACATGCCCCAGCCAAATAAAGCAATAGAATGTGGGCCACACTCCGTCCCCATATCTAAGTCATGAATATAAAGCTAAGTGGGGCAAGGATCTTCTCCAAATTCGACCTGAACAAAGGCTACCACCAAATAGAACAAAACAAAGAAAGTTGCTAGATCACTGCTTTTTCCACACACCTTGGACACTTTCTGTTTAAGTGACTCAACTCTGGCGTATCCTCAGTGGCAAAGATCTTCCAACAAATCATTCACCAAACTATCCAGCCGGAATTAAACTCATTCAACTTCCATGATGACATAATAGTATTCAGGGACACACAGGAGGAGCATGACACAACACTCCACAGAGTTTGTTAGATATTCATAGAGGCAAGAAGAAACTGATGTTCGCTGGACACATATAATCGGGGATCAAACAGACACCACACCTGGAGAAAATCAAGGCCCTCATAGCCATTGACTATTCACAAGATATCAACTTTCCGTGATCATTCCTAGGGTTTTACAACGTACTGTGCTAGATACAGCAGAGACTACCTGACCATCAGTGCAGCCTATTAGCACCTGACGAAGCAAAACGTGGGCTTCAAATGATCACCCCTTTG
Source organism: Pleurodeles waltl (assembly GCF_031143425.1). NCBI lineage: Eukaryota > Metazoa > Chordata > Amphibia > Caudata > Salamandridae > Pleurodeles > Pleurodeles waltl. The sequence continues at coordinate 165,662,770 of NC_090446.1, read as the reverse complement.
GGAACAAAACTTTTGAAGCATCAAGAATTAAATTAAATAGGCAATAGTGATGACATGGTTTGACCCAAAGCTGAACACAATAGTGACTTTGATGCCAGCCTGGAGGGACTGGGTGCCACACAGATGGCATAGATCCGACATCAGTTGGTAGTGTACACCAGCAGCAGCCTCTTGGACCTTGAAATAGCCTACTTGCAGCCAGAAAAGGAGATCCAGGCAGTGTTGAGGGCTTACAAACACTTTCACATGTTCTGATACAGGAAGAGGTTCACAATTATAACTGATCTCCAAGCTCTGCTTATGATATTTATTAATCCCAAAGTGAAAATGCCCCCGAGGAACGAAAGGTGGTGAACAAGCTTGCTAAAGCATCACTACGTAATCATTTACAAGCTGCTGAAAGAGCAAAATCCAGCTGACTACTTCTTGCCACACCCATTACAGTCAACAAAATGGAGCCCACTTGTCATGTGTCATGGATTTTCATTTCAAAGTCAGCACCAGCATACCCATGACACTATCAATCCTCCAAGTGGTCACAGTGACAGAACATTTGTCAAGCACCAAATCAAGAAACATAGGTGGACAAATGCCAAAGAAAGGGAAGGTAACCCAGAGAAAACTTAGAGCTCAAGATGATTGGAACCTTTTATGTCCCTGATACTCTGAACAGGAGGCCAGCCAATTAGAACTTGAAGTCACTCTGGTAGTCCTGGGCTCAACCAGTGTAACAGGGCTCAAGCAGCAGGGCAGGCCTCTGAGGGTTCAAGTTTGACTTCAGACAGCAGAGCGTCCTTCAAAGTGTAGCAAAGCAATCCTCTGAAGTACACAGCCGGCGCCAGCAGCAGCATAACAGCAGACAGTCCTCTGAGAGAGTCTAGAAAGTGAAATGAAGAGTGGATCTGAATGTCCTATTTTTACACCTGGTGCCTTCTTTGAAGTAGGAGAAGAAGTTTCCTGCCATGACTAAAGGATGGCTGCATGGACAAAACTGCGGTGACAAGTCCTTTGTGTGAAGGCATGACAGCCTATCCAGTTGCAAATGGGGTTGTGCCCAGCTCTGCCCTTCCCATGCTGCCAGTGATGCCCCATCCAGGAACACCAAAACCCTCTATTGCGTGTCTGTCTAGGAGGATTTAACAAAGTCCAACTGATAATAGCACCCAGTCATGTGACTCAAGAATAGGCTGCAGGCACCAGGTGGTTAGGGCTGAAAAATGCCAACTTTCTAAAAATGGCATTTCAAAATTGTAATTTAAAATCCAAATTTACAATTAAAGAGGATTTAAATGATAATTTCCAGACAACAAACAGGAAATGAATACCAGTTCCCAATCAAAAGTGAGAACTTAATACATTTAATTAGGCAACCCAATATTATCCTAAGGTAGAGGTGGGCCTCACAGTGGTGAAAAATGAATCTAACAGTTTTCACTACGAGGACACGTAAAATTTCAATATACATGTCCAAGCTTTAATTACAATGCACCCTGCTCTATGGGGTAACTGGGGCCTACCCTTAGGGGTGATGTTTATACAATAAAAGGGGAGTTTAAGGCTTTACAATGAGGTTATATTGGCAAGTTGAATTGGCAGTTTAAAACAGCATACAGGCTGCACTGGCAGGACTGGGACATGTTTTAATGGACTACTGAAGTGGGTGGCACAATAAGTGCTGCAAGCCCACTAGTAGCATTTAATCTAAAGGCCCTGGGTATAAGGTATACCACTTTACAAGGGACTCATAAGTACATTAAATATACCAACCAGGTGTAAGCCAATTTGATCATGTTTTAGGGAGAGAGCACAAGCATGTTAGCACTAGTTAGCAGTGGTAAAGTGAACAGAGGTGTATATCCAGCAAAAGCAAATTCAGCAAAATAGGAGGGTGAAGGCAAAATGTTTGGAAGAAGGCCACTCTGAGGCTGACACATCTAATAGTAAGGATGACATGTTTGGGGTTCAGTGGACTGAATACAGATATCACATGAAATTTTAGCTTTAATTCTTAAAAATTCATAATCATAAATAAATCCTTTTTGCAACATTCTTGTGGGGGCTCTAGGGAGAGACCTGAAATAAATAAGACAAGAAAAGATAGCCCAAAGGAAAGATACAAAGAAGTGAAAAGCGGAAGAGGGAGTTAGAGAAACAGGTAAGGTTGGGGTGGAGCACTAAAGCTATGGAGAAAGAAAATGCAAAGAGAGGTATGGGACACCAGGGCTGAGGTAGAGAGAAGGAAATGGAAGAAAGGAAAGTGAGGCAAAGAATGGTGGAGGCAGACAGTTACTAGGTAAATAATCCAGAGATGAAAGCTAGCGAAAGTTGAGGTAAATAGACGAAACAGAAGTAGGAAGTAGAGTAGGAACAGACAGTGGCAGAGAGAATTTAGGTCATTAAACAGAGGTAGGGAGAGCAAGTTAGAGGAAGGTTATTGAAAGAGGTGTGTTGTAGACAGAGTTGAAGAGATGGAGAGGGAGATGTGGTAGACTCGGAGATGTATTGAGGAAGGTAAAGGTAAAGAGTGCCAGATGAGACTGAAGAAGTGAGGTGAAGTATGGCGAGAAATGGTAAAGATACAGATAAGACAGAGAAAGAGAAGTCCAGTATAGGAGAGTCAGGTGGCAAAGATTGACAGACTGGTAAATAGAGAAATGAGGCAAATAGAATGGTTAAGATTTAGTGATTGGCAAAGTAGACAGGTAGTATTCACAAAATAGAGAGGTAGTGAGCTTTGAACTATAAGAGGTGAGGTACGAATGGAGACTAAAGGTAGATAATGCAGTAATGTAGACAAAGGGACCTCAGAGTAATTTAGAAAGTGGTACAGAAAAAAGTCAACAGAGAGGTAAAAAGAGGTGAGTAAGACAGAAAAGAGGTATCAAAGAGTGGGATATAGGTGAGGGAGAAAAAAAGAGGTAGCAATAGGTAGAGAGGTATACGGTTAGATGTAGAGGTAGGAAAATATATTTTGTCATACAGAGCAGATATAGAGACATAAAGAAGTGTTCTTCAGACTGTCCCAGTCACATTTCCAGGAGTTGCCTTGGAAGGTGGGGGGTCCTCAGCAACTGCCTACTTTGCCCATGTATTGAAACATTTCTGGTTTTGGTGATCATCTATGTTGCAAGTATGCCTTATATTTAGCCCCATCAAAGAGCTTTTTGGCTGTTTGGCACCAAATTAAGAAAATCTTGCTCTACAATGAACTCTGCATTATTCAGATGAAAAACAAAACACAATGGTTGCAATGTTTAAATTAATCTAAGCCACCAGTAATTACTGAGGCTACGTTCCAGTTGATATTTTTGCCTACTATGAGACTCTACACATGGACCAGCCATGTGCAAACCTATTTAGGGCATACCAGTGTCCCCTAGAGTCTCTCACTCAGAAAAGCAAACAAACATGATCTTGCCAACATGAGGTATTGGCTTTGTCAATGGTGTACAAACGAGTGGCTACTCTGCAGTATGATTGAAAGTTTAACAAAGCACTATGACAAGGCCAGAGCTGACTGCGTCATAGCACTTTTTAAAATTGCTGCCGTGAGGGAGGGTGTGGTCGGAGGCAACAAACATGGCAGGTGGGGGAAAAAGCGATATGTTGCAACCAGCGCTGTCTGAATGCTTTTGATTTATTAAGGTGAGTGGGGGCAGTGCGGACAACAGAGTGAGGGCAGATGGGTGGCAAGGCAAGCAACAAGGGCAACAATGGATGGGACGGCGAGGGCAAGCAACACGGGTAAGAGACGAGGGTGGGGGTGGGGGCATGAACACAGCCGGCAGAAGATGGAGAAGCACATAAGGGAGACAGCTGAAACTGACACTGCTAGAGGGATTAAAATAAAAAAGTGACGCCTACCAAAATGAGCAGTAGAAGGACAGAATTAACACGTACATGCTCCAGGGAAGGGACAAACACATGAAGAGGAAGGAAGTCTACAGTAGCTGACCGATAAGAAGCAAACACATGAGAGCGACAATAAAGCCAATCACTGGGAAGCAATGAGTGGTCTATGAGCTCACCGATAGAAAACAAAAGGTCTTGAGAAACTGCAAATGCACTCTGTAGGTGAGATCTACAAATTATGAGGTGAATGCTTGAATTATTCTCAGCTGCTGGTAATTATTCAGGCTGCATTGGAATCCACAATTGTTTTGCCCCATCCCACTCACAGAAGCGTCCAGCACATGCAATATAATTTTGGTCCTACTTCAATAGCACAAGTGTTCCTTGACCGGCCAGTCTAGGTTCCGTCCAGATGGGAATAAGAAACAAGCATAGATTGGGTTTGACCTATTTAAGCCTCAGTGAATTCACTTGAGGTACTTGTATTGTGTCCTTGCCTGGAGTGGACATGGTTGGCAGTCTGGCCTGGACTGTTCCCATTGGACTTAGGATATTTTTGTTTCTGCCACAACGGGTGAAAAATGATGGAGAGGAATGGAACCCAGTGACGACCGATGGATGGGACTAATTCAAGCATACCTTCTATCACGCTGTTCTTTATTGAAAAGCAAATTGCTACGTTCACAACAACAAATTTGAGACCCACAAGCAAAGTCTTACCAACACTACCTCTGCACTGAAAATAAAAATAAAGAAAGATCGTAAATCTTTTACTCCCAGCAGCTGCTGTAGATCAGTAGAAGAAGTGGAATGTATTTACAGATCTGCCTTTGATTTGAGCAACACAATCTGGATACAATTGTGTGTACAGTACAGTCGAAAATAATTATTCATTTTCTCTGTGAGTATACAGAAATCTCTGCTCTCACCATCTTCTTCTCTTTCAGTGGCACGCTCGGCAAAGATTAAATATTTGCTATGTAGGTCTGCTGGTTGCATAGATGAAAAGTACTTCAGTATTGCAAAATTGTAATCACATGCTAAGCATTACAGCATGCAAAACAAATAAGTATAAAGAAAAAAACATATCGGAATAAATAAAATGTATTATTCACTTTGGATGGCAAAAATATTATTTCCCTCTACAAAATGATGGAACATTGCTCTAAATGGGTCAGTTGCAGAAAAAATGCTCTGACAGAAAAATTGGTGAATAATGCAAAGGAAATGTACAGCCAACATGAAGTAGAATATCAGGGCCACGCTCTGAAGGGAGCCTTTGATTATGTGGGCTAATTAAGCCAGGCGTCGCAGACAAGTCAGGCACTTCCAAATCCCAGCCGAGTCTTTCTGACACGTAAGTTAGTATTCATCAAAGAGAAGAGCAAACCTGAATACTATTGGCCGCTCAGCAGTCTCCATCAACCCCTTGTTATGGATAATGGGGACGCCTGACTGCTTGATCTGATTGGCTAGGAGTTCATGAGGTTATACCCTTTTTCATTCAATTCTTGGAACTTTATTTTTTTCCTTTCAAATGTAACCATTTAAGAATTTGTTCCTTAGAAATGGTAGTCATGTGCAGCACAGAAGACAGGAATATTCACTTCTGACAGCTTCACGAAAAAGAGAGGCATGGATATATCATGACATTATTAGTTAAATGCTCTTATTTAAAATGAGGTTTGAAATGGCCTGTTTCAATTCTACCCGTCAAAGTAAGAAGTAAAAGACAATGGGTGATGTTATGATCGAAATATGAGCATGCATAATATTGAGGGGTTGACTTCTGTGAAATTGAGAATAGACTGTGCCTTTGTAGATCGCACTTGGGCCCTCTTATGAATCTGTGAAGCTGCACTGAGCAAAGGTACTTAGGACCATATGTACGAAAGCTTTTTCCCATAGACACAGAATGGGTAAAATCCTTTGGTACATCTGGCCCTTAGAATCTGTTGCTCAAGTACTCTGTGTTGGGAATCATTGCCTCTCTGGAAGAGGTAGTAATGTACTTGTTATGTATGGTTCTCTTAGAAAGCCTCCATCGTTTATTTCAGACTCTGAATCTCATAACCCAGTGTTATAACACAACAGTTGATAACAAAACTTGTTGCCAACTGTTATGTCATAAAGGCCTTTCAGGCCAGACTGACAGGCCTCCCTGAGAGCTTGTCAGAGCAGAGCTGCTAGACTGAAAGCACAGCTGGAGGAGGGGGAAGGTGATGGGGTTTGGTGATGGATGGCAGGTGGGATTTTTGTTTAACCCGTTCTGTGCATCAGGTGGCTGGGAGCCATCCGATGACACAATGGGTGTGTGCGTAGGAGAGCTCCCAGCCAACCTGGCACCCACCCAGGGAGGAAGCACTGGCGCTCCCACCGTGGCCACTCTTCTAATCCCCCCACCTGGGATGGCAGCGGAAGCCACCCTGCCCCCCACAACATTTGATGTCATCAGGGTGCACTGTGCAACAGCATCACAAGAAGTTGCTAGGGACGCACTGGAAGCCAATTGCTTCCAGCGCATCAGAGGGGAAAGAGGTAAGTTTCTTCTTGAGAAGGGGGGAGGGAAGAACAAAGAGGAATCAGGGGAAAGGAAAGGGTTTTCTTCTCCCCGATGTTTCTTTGGAGTGCGTTCCTGCTGCGTGATCTCACATGGGTCGCAATTGTGCAGCAGGAATGCCCACTAGACACCAAGGATTTCCTTTTTGGATCACATCATAGTTGTGGGGAGCAGCCACTTGGGCAAGGGCTACTCCTTTTTTGGGGGTGATTGTTGTGGCTGTTTTTGACCCACTGGGGGCAGATGATCCATATATTATTAGGCCCATCTGCCCCCAAGGAGGGCAGAAGCCACTAGAAACCAGGGATTTTATTTTTGGGTAAAAGTGTTGTTTTGGGAAGCTGCCCTTGGGAAAGGGTCAGACCCTATTTGGTGTAATTTTTGTGGCCATTTCTGCCCCCTTGTGCGCAGATTAGCCATATATTATAAGGCCCATCTGCCCTGATGGAGGCATAAGCCACTAGACACCAGGGATTTTGTTTTTGGACAATATTGTTGTTGTGGGGTGCCACCCCTTGGTTAAGGGTCGCTCCATTTTGGGGTGATTGTTGTGGATGCTTCTGCCCCCTTAAGGGCAGATTGGTGTTATAGTCTGAGGTCCATCTGCCCCAAGGGGGGAAGAAGCCACTAGACACCTGGGCCCTGATTTATACTTTTTGGTGCAAAACTGCACTAACGCAGTTTTGCACCAAAAGGTTTAGCACCGGCTTGCACCATTTGTGTGCACCAGCCGGGCACCATATTTATGGAATGGTGCAAGTCGGTTCAAAGGGTAGGCTAGTGTAAACAAAAAAGACGTTAGTCGGGTGGGGCTGGCGTATGGAATAAGAGGGTTTTGCACCAAAAAATGACGCTAGGCAGGTTAGAGTAAAAAAAAAATGACTCTAACCTGCCTGGAGTCATTTTTGGATGCAAAACCATCCATACCACATGACTCCTGTCTTAGAAAAGACAGAAGTCATGCCCACCACCCCAATGGCCAGAACAGGGGACCAGGGTCCCTTGGGCATGGCCATTGCACCTAGTCCCATGTAGGGGGGCCCATTTCAGGGCCCCCAATGGCACTTAAAAAAACAAATACTTACCTGTATTTACCTATACTTACCTGGGATGGGGCTCCCATCCTCCACTGTCCCTTTGGTGTGGGTGGGGTGATCCCTGGGGCATGGGGAGGGCACCTGTGGGCTTATTGTATGGTGTTTCACTGTAAAAATAGGCCCACTGGTCCCCTAACACCTGCCCTGACCCAGGCGTTCAAAGATGATGCAAAGCAAGCTTTGCACCATTTTTTGACCCCTCCCGTGCATGATTTTAGCACAGGGGGATAAATGTGGTGCTAAGGCCATAGAGTCATTTTTGCACAGGAATGCCTACTTTGCATCTCATTGACACAAAGTAGGTTTCCACGTCCAAAAAATGACTTTAACTCCATAAATTTGGCACTAGATGAGTTTAGCGCCAAAGTATAAATATGGAGTTAGTTTTGCACTGAATCTGCGTAAAAAAAGATGCAAATTTGGCACAAAACAAGTATAAATATGCCCCCTGGGATTTATGTATATAGCAATTGTGCTATTTTGGGGAGTGGCCCCTTGGGGAAGGGTCTCTCCCCTTTTGGGGTGAATCCTGTCTGCCCCCCAAGGAATGTTTCTGTGTTTGTGAACTGGTGTTTGGCTGACGTTCTGCATGTATTGGTGTTTGGCTGGCTGTGAGTGTGTACTGGTATCTGGCTGGTAGTGTGTGTGTAGACTTGTGCTTGCCTGCCGGTGTGTGGATTGGTGCATTATTTGCATTTGTGATCGTTATATTTTATTCTCCCTTTTTATTCTAGTACAGAAATTTTGATTCCTTTGTTGAGACACCTGCTTGCTGTTTTGGCACTGGTAGTTGTGCAGTTTGTGTAGTTGCATGTGTTTGGTGAGAAAAACATTTTTGTACTGTTTACTCCAACTGACTATCACTGCCATGCATGAATGAGATTTTAGTAAATTGTCAATTCTGTTTTATTGTATGTGAAATTCTCCCTGGATTTGAGCACACTGCCTATTGTGTTGCCTTGTGTGTAATTTTCTTTTGTTTTCCCTTTCTAGTGGGGTATTGTTGGTACTTGCTGTGTCTGTGCAGAGTAGGTGCAGGTGACCCTGAGTCTAGCTGTCTCTGGAAAGTGAGTGGTATTGTATACAAGTATAAAGATTTTTGTGTGTTTTGCTTTGAGTGACTTTTCCTTCCAGGTTAGTATATGCCAGTAGTTTTACTTTCTGCTTGATAGAGACACACTTTGTTTATTACTTCTTTGACACAATGATGGGTATTGTTGACTTATTTGTCAAGTTACTTACTGTCAAGTTACTTTCAAGTTACTTTTATTAGTAGGGTTTATGGCTAGCTGCAGGTTTACCACTCAGGAGCTTGTTGGTATGCTTTTTGATTCTTCCTCTGACCATGATGATGAAACTGACTCTGCATCTGAGGCAGATGAGGAGGTGCAAGCTTTTGGCAATGAATTATCTGTCCAGAATCATCTGATGATGAAGCCACTCTCAGTGTGATGGTAGTGCTTGTTTTAGAGGAGGACACTGATGTGCCAATAGCGCAGCAAAAGGCATCCGGATTTCAGCCTGGAGCTGTAAGGCTTCCCACTGGAACACTTGAACTCTGGGTTGCCCCAAAGATAGTGCAGTTGGTATTGCCACCGTTTACCAGTGTTGCAGGGTGTAAAGTGAATGCCGAAAACTTTTTGCCTGTAAATTTATTTCAATTATTTATGGACGATGTATTTTTGGATGTGATTTTTGAACAGACTAATTTGAATGCTGAACAGTATTTGAGGGATAACAATGCTAGACATAAGCCCCACTCTAGAGCTCCTCAGTGGACTTCCACAAATCTGAATGAGTTGAAGAAGTTCTTGGGTTTAATTTTGTTGAGAGGCTTGATAAGGAAGCCATTGTTGTCTTCACATTGGTCTACCAGTCCCTTGATGGCAATGGCCATATTTCCTGCAATCATGATTTGTGATCAGTATTTGCTTCTGCTTCAGATGCTGCATTTTGCTGATAATTGTTCAGCAGTGCCACAAGATCACCCTGATTATTACCCTCCTTTTAAGATTTGGTCTGTGCTTGATCAATTAAAAAATAGATTTTCAGTGACCTATGTTCCAGGGAAAGAAATAGCTGTGGATGAGTCTTTGGTCCTGTTCAAGGGCTGTTTGGTTTTTAGGCAGTACATTCCTAGCCATAGGGCAAATTATGGAATTAAGATGTATATGCCGTCTGAAAGTAGTATAGGATATGTCTATAACTTCAGGGTGTACACTTGTAGGGATTCTACTATGGACCCTGGTTGTCCGTCCACTTTTAGAGTTAGTGAGTAAATTGTGTAGGAACTTGGTAGAGACATTTTTTTAAAAGCTCACCATTTATATGTAGATAACTTCCACACTAGTTTGTAATTGTCCAGGGAATTTTTCAAAGTGGACACTTGCCTAAAGCACAGTCTGTAAAGGCTACCCAAAAGAGCTTGATTGTAAGAAATGTGAGAGGGGACAGCGCAGTGCCTTGCATAGTGACTAACTACTAGCTATGAAATTTACAAACAGGAGAGATGTCTACATGCTGACTACCAACCATGATGAAAGTACGTCACCTGTGATTGTTTGGGGCAAGGTTGCTGAAGTACACAAACCTGTGTATATTTTAGACTACATTGAGCACATGGGTGGTGTAGATAGAGTAGATCATAAGTTGGAACCTTGCACTGCTGTTCGTAAGGCTTAAATTTGGTATAAGAAGTTGGCTATCCATTCATTTAATATGGCAAATTTCAATTCTTTTGTTGTATTTAAAGTTCAAAGATGACATTTGTTCAATTTCAATTTCAGCAGTCTGTGATTGGCAGCCTTGTTGTAGTGAAATAGACAAGTATTCCTAGAGTTGGAGTGGTGGAGGATGTGGCTAGACTGAAAGATTGCCACTTTGCTGATTACATTCCTCTCACCCCCCCCCTAAAAAAACAATCCCTGTAAGGTATGTAGAGTCTGTATGCGAAGAGGAGTGGAGACGGAGAGTCGTGTGCGCTGCCCGAGTGTCCATCTAAACTTGGGCTGTGTGTGCCCGCATGTTAAAAATTGTACCACATGCAATGGAGTTTTGGGGAGCAACTGTGAGCATAAAAGTGAACTGACTGGTCTGTATTGTTTCATTTGTTTTGTTCAGTTTCACGATTGGCATTAGTGTGATGTATTTAGTTAGAGCTGATGTGTTTGTAGTTATTGTTTTGTATTTACTTCCAATTTGATTGTGTTTTCTTTTTCATTAAAATAATGGTGATGTAGGTGTACGTGGACTGGTTCTTGGCTGGTGGTGTGTGTGGAATGGCACTTTGCTGGCAGTGTGCGTGCACTGGCACTTGGCTGGTAGTGTGCATGGACTGATGCTTGGCTGGCAGTATGCTTGGCTGGCGCTTGGCTGGCATTGTGCAGGGACTAGCGCTTGGCTGGTGGTGTGTGTGAGCTGGCGGGTGGCTGGCACAGTGTGTGAACTGACATTTGGCTAGCAATGTGTGAGTTGTGTGTATAAAAGTGATGGGCCCTTGTATGGCATTGTCAGTTGGTGCAAGTGTTGTAATGTGCTTAGCCAGCTGCTGGTGGCCTAAATGGCCTTGTGTGTGTCACATATGAAAGGTGTGTGAATGGCCTGTAAAGTGGTTGGTGGATTGACATTGCTTTACAGCTCAGGAGCTGTGAGTCATTCTTTCAATTTTTCAACCTTTCAATTGTTAACACTGTATTTCATTTTTGTGAAATCTCTAGTTAATAAAATTTTACATATTGAACCATCAATCACCTTCGTGCCAAATCCAACCAGTATGTGTGTGTGTGTGTACATGATGTATACATGGTTGTGCAGTAATATTTGTCTTTTCCGTCTTTCTCTGCCACTGTGTAAATTGTCTCTTGATGTGAGTGTTGTAATGTGCTGGGCCCGCGGCTGGCGGTATGAATGCTCTTGTGTGTGTCAGGTATAAAAGGTGTGCGAATGCCCTGTAGAGTGTTTGGTGCCTTCATGCAGATTTACAGCTCATGTACTGTGAGTCATTGGTTCAGTTTTTTAACCTTTCAATTATTAATTGTATTTCGTTTTTGTGAAATTTCTTTTTAATAAAATTTTACATATTGAACCATCACTCACCCTTCAGCCAAATCCAGCCAGTATGTGCATGTACTTAATGAGTAGATTGTTATGCAGTAATATTTGTCTTTTTTGTCTTTCTCTGCCAGGATGTGCGTTGTCTCGAGGGAAAATCTATCAACTCTAGATATGTTCGTAAACTAGACGCCGAGAGGAGTACTGGGTGGTCTCATATTCACAATGCCCTGCAAACCTCAAAATGTGAAAAAATATCACACATTTACCTTGCATTTCTGTGCCATATTCTTCCAGAATCAGAAGAACCCACAAAATTCCTACCACCCAGCATTTACCCACTTGTCCCAGTAAAAATGCTGCCTACCTATGTGGCTGGGTCTAGTAGCCACGACAGGAACTGATCAAACTGAAATCAATGGGAGTTTTCGCAAAGGGGCGCTCCTTGACCTTGGTTTGATTTGTTCTGGTGGAGGCGCTAGGCCCTGCCACACAAGTGTGGTACCATTTCCATCAGGAGACTTGGAGGAATGTGGGTGGAAGAAAGTCTGTTGCTCCCTGTGAATTCTAGAACGTTCCACCACAGAAATGTGAGGAAAATTCAGTCCAGTGCAAACGTTGTAATACAATGTTCCCGCTGGTCAGTCTAGTGGGAACATAGTAATACACAGTGGGGGATGTTGCTGGCATGATGCCAGCATCCTCCCCACAGCTTTGGCGGTCCCGCGATGGGACCACCAAAGTCATAATAAGGCCCAGAGTCCTTGCTGCATACATCATCAGTCATCTGCTCATTCGAAATGCTAACAAAATATGGAAAAGGTAATGGAGTCTCTCGAGGTATCAAATTTAGGGCAGTATCCCTTCCCGTTCTAACTGGAAGCGTGCTCTATGCTGCACTTTTTGTGCCTCTTATCAGCTGCCCCGCCAATACACATAGAAACTTAGCAATGATTTTTAGCTGTCAGAAACCACTCTCAAGTTATCATAAGCAGACTTTTGGCTCCGTACTAAACACATAAAAAACAATAAAAACATGAGTGACTATTCCCTCCATTTCGTTTGCTTATGAGCCCTTGTTAAGTAATGAAAAACAGGAAGAAAAGACCAAAGGAACAAACACAATTAACGTTATGACATGATAGACTGGTAAATAGATCAGTAAAACAAATGGCACTCTGGCATGTAAACTGATTTTCTGCTTCAACTTGAAGCAGTTGATTTGACATCACATGATTTAGCTCCTATCCATAGGTTAATGTTCTTCTGCATAGTATGCTAGTGTGTCGTGCGCTGTTGTTTAAACATTAGAAATCGTTATAATTCTCAAGTGAAAATTGTACATTAATAGAGTAATCAAAAAATTCCGCCACTAATATAAAGCGCCCCAGACTTTTGATTAATAGTTCTTTAATTGTACTTGCTTAGATTAAGCCTTCACAACCTGTAGTTATAGAGCAACAGGGCTCTCTTGATGTCCTACAATGTGGCATGTCAGAGGATCAGTCAGTTTATTTTAATGGGGAGGGTGAGGGTCGTCGTCTGAATGGCTTTTCACTGAGGTCTTCCTCTCCCGACACTCGTTTCCCAGACCTATGGCCTATCAAAGGAAGAATGGTTTCTGGATTGAGCAGGAGGATGGTTTGAGCCACTGCAGTGATCTATTTTGGTTTCGAAAATGAGGTATATATTTCCTGTTGAAGTCCCAGATTCCGGAGAGCAGCTGGCATCTTATTGTGGGAGATTGGCCAAGCACAAGGGAAGAGGAAGCATTGTGTGCCCTTTGAACCAACGTCCCCGCCTCTGCTTTTCCGCTCTTTGGAGTGAAGCCTGAACTGATGTTTGCCAGTGCAGCTAACATCTTTTCTGGCATCCTTGCCCCAGTGATTTTGAGCCAGCAGCCAGGTTGTCATTCGTGGTTAGCCATCAGACAAGGTTGTAGTCAGAGCAGGCAGTTCATTGCACAGCGCGCAGGGATTCTAACAACACGACTTAACACAGTTATTATTTCTACTGTCAAACTTCTTTGCCTAGACCACACAGCTAAGTCTAAGCCTATCAAAGACAGTTGATGATTTGAGGTATTATGGAATTTTCAATTTACGCATTCTGGGGAAATTTTTCATAGCGCTTAAAGCATTATGGAAATGCTAGCTGAAAGTATATATCCTGACTCTGTCGTTATGGAAATGTGAAAAAATGCTGAAATTAGCACTTTCTATGATTGCAAAGTGAACTAGGCTAGGTATGATTGAAAAATTAAAAGTGTGCCACAAAACCATGTTAAGTGGACCACAAATCTTACAAAATGATGACCAATAAGCCTGGTCTAGGCTGTTTCAAAAAGTTTAAGTTAAAGGGGGCTGGGTTATTCTAAAGGCAAAGTGTGTTTTGAAATTAAAGGCAAATTGTGAATTTTTAAAGTGTATCGAGTAGTAAAAATGGAAGCAATTTGGTAAGATTGTGATATAGGTTTACAGAGGTCATGGGTTTTGTCCCCAAAGCATTTTCAGAAAATTTAGGGGCATATTTACAAACGCTAGCACCACCGGAGCATCACTTTTAGTGATGCTGCGGTGGCGCTATGCACTGCATCATATTTACAAGGTGGTGTTAAGCCACTTTTTTTGGCTTAATGCCACCTTGTAAATATGCCCCTTCACACGTAGCACTTTGTGTGGAAGGGGGGGTGTAATGCGTGTTGCTGTCGGCACTCCACAGCAACACTCATTGCTCATAGTAAATCTGTGGCAGCACCAAAGCCTAATGCCACCCGAGGGGTGGCATTATCATAGCTCAAAGAGGAGAAATGCTTTTGTTTCTTGTTTTCTGCTGTTTCTATGTGTGCTGCATTCTGCAGCACACATAGAAAGAGCACATTACTTTGAAATTGTGTCCCTTTCTGCACAAAAACAATGTCCCCTGCAAGGCAGCCATCCTTGCACCATGGCGCAAGGGTGGCTGCATTGGCGCTAGGTAGCTAATTTAGCGCCTGCGAATGGGGAAACAGAGGGATGTGCCATATTTTTGCTAATACAGCACATCCCTGCATTTCAGATCTGAAGAAGCATGGTAATGCCAATGTTGGAGCAGTGCGCGTTGCACCAGTTCCTTGTAAATATGCCCCTTAGTCCCTCAATGTGAATTGCACAGCACTAGCAGTACTGGCGTGTATTTACTGTTACCATGTGGTAACTCCCCACAGTACTGTGCAATTATAAAATAAAATCTATTGTAATAGGGAATAAATGTGCAAAATTGTTAGCTGATTAAATCAGGTCCAGTGGTCCTCAATTTGGAAAAGCTGAGTGGGGGAACACTTAGACAATCGCACTCCGTCCTACTTTTAATCAGGACCTTATTGGTAAATAGTGCATTCACTGTTATCAAGATTTGACCAATAAAACTATTTTTTGTGCTTTAAATCACAAAAATGCTATTAAGCCTTTAATTATGCTCCCGGTGGAGATGAGACAGTTATGTAAACCATTAAATACTGACACCGATCGGGAGGTATTTACTGGAACTGATAAATTCCTTTGATTCCAAAAACTTAAAAATGCATGTCCTGCTTTTAAAATACATTGCACCCCACCTTTGGGCTGGCCAGGCCCCACCCTGGGGATGACATATGTATTCAAAGGCAAGGCTTGAGCCTGGCAAAAAGTTTATTTTGTCAGGCCAAAGTCGCAGTTTCAAACTGCACATAGGCTCTTCAATGGCTGGCCTAAGGCAGGTTTGATGGCCCACTTAAGTGGGTGGCACAGTCGGTGCTGCAGGCCCACTAGTAGAATTTAATTTACGGGCCTGGGTACATGTAGTACCACTTTACTGGGGACGTATAAATTAACTATATATGCCAGTTTGGTATAAGCCAATCTAACATGTTTTAGGGAGATAACAAATGCACTGTAGCACTGGTTAGCAGTGGAAAAGTGCACAGAGTCCTAAGGCCAACAAAAGCAAATTCAACAGAAAATATGAGGCTAAGGCAAAATGTCTGGGGATGCCCCTGCAGAAAGAGCCAGGTCCAATAGGCACAACTCAAAACTAGAAAGACGAAAACATGGACAATCAAAATGAAAGACTCACTTGAGGTAGTCAGAGACAGTGATAGCATCTTTTGAATCATATGCTGATCAGGTCCACTTCCAATATTACTTTGCTGGAAGTGGTTCAGGTCTTCCGGGTACCCAATACCACGATGATGTCAGAGCACACCAAAGACAGAAGTGAGCTAGTCTACAATGATGCTCTTCTTTTTGAATGGATGTATCATACCTCAGTGGATGTTTTTAAACCATATTTTGGTGTTCTATGACACTCTGATTGTCACTGTCCTGCTTTGTAATATTCTGTACACCAGTTGAACCTATTTTGAAGGCTGCCTTGACCTTCAAGGCCTTCCTTCCTTCAGGTTTTATGGTCTCAGTCTCTATTTGAGCATTTGTTGCATACATTTGTCCTTGTAGTACATTTCTCTGAACTAATTTTCAGTAGTCTGGTTAAAGGTTCCAACGACTGGAATAAAAACACCCCAAAAAAACAGAAAAAGACAGAGATTTTCTGTGTGAAGTATATACATAGAATCTAAACAGCGATTAAATTCGGTGACAAAAAGCAGTATCTGCATCATGGCCAGGTGGTCCAGAGAAGACATAAGGCATCATTACGAGTGTGACGGTCTTCAGACTGCCGCACTAGCGGTGGCGGTGGGACCGTGGCACTCCTGGCGGTCCCATCGCCATATTACAAATTTGGCAGGTGGAACCGCTTAAAGACTGCTATCACCGCCAGGACCTTGGTTCCCAACGGATAGACGGTAGTCTGAGTTTTGCTCAGCTACAGTGCACTGAACTCAGCACCGCCAAACTGATCACAACTGAGCTTTCTGACAGCCTTTCCATGACAGTCACCCCACCATGGTAAGGCTGGTGGAAAGCCAGTGTCTGCCCCGCCCCTGTCCAGCACCCCTGTAATGTGCACTGTCTGCTTTGGAGACAGTGCACATTCTGAGGGTGCTGTAGAGCTAGGGTCTTAGCACTGTTGGTCGGAGCGTCGTTTACAATGTTCCCACCAGTCAGCCCGGGGACGCCACCAGCATGGCAGTGGCATCCTCCCCATGGAATTGGCAGTCTTGTGGTGGGACCACCAGTGTTGTAAAGAGACCCTAAATCATCTCAGCAGTGTAGCACCACTAACAAGTTTAAGAAACATATGCAGAGTGAGATTCACACAATTGCATGTGATGAGTCCATAAATATCCTCCTCTGTTATTCGCATCGAGGATGAACTTCCAATAAGGGCACTCATGCAGTTTTTATTGTCTGCAAAATTTGTAGGCCCGATTACAAGGTGCACAAAACTGTTTGTATTGTAACTCCACAATCTAAAAACAAGTATTGTGTGGCAACACCCCACAAGACTCTGCAATTATCTATTAAATCCCAGGAATGGGGTATAACTATGCAAAACTGATTTACTGGTCTGAATTCCACAAAGAGTTCCTAATTCCGTGGTATTGTAACTCCAAAACCGAAAAAACTGTATTTTGTGGCAACACCCCACAAGACTCTGCAATTATCGATTAAACCCCAGGAATGGGGTAAACTGTGCAAAACTGATTTACTTGTCTGAATGTCACAAAGAGTTCCTATTTCTGTGGTATTTAGTACACATATTTACCACCTGTTCTGAGCAGGTGCTAAATGTGTGCGCAGGCTCCTCTGTGTAGTGCGAGGGTAGAAGAGGTTAGAAAGGGATTGGGACAAATGGGGAAGATTTTACCTAGAGCCCTGGCTGGGGTTTGGGTGGGTACTGATGGTTACCTCTGGTCTGCAATTCAGCCCACTCCCACCAGTTCCCAAAGCTATTTTACCAGTTGGATTATCCTGCTGGTAAAATTGAACCTGGAATATTTGGGCGTGGGAATATAGCCCGTTCCGACTCAGGCAGTGCTGGATCCACATAGGAATTCAACTTTGCCAAACTCTTAATTAGAGACTTAGGGCCTCATTACGAGGCTGGCGGGCCAACCGCTGGCTCGCCAACCCTGTGGAGAGTACACCGCCAAGGAGCTGGCAGTCACCACCCTGCCCCATTACAAGGTTTCCAAAGGGCTGACCAGCAGAAACCTCAGTTTTCTGAGGTTTCCACTGGTCAGCCCAGTGGAAACTGTGCGGCGGCATGGGCCTCGGCTCCTCATGGAGCCAAGGCCAATGCCATTGCACAGAGGCCCTTGGAATACACACTGTCTGCCATAACAGACAATGTGCATTCCGAGGATGTAGGGCAAGGGGGCCCCTGCACTAACCATGTATTGGCATGTGTATTTCAGCACCCCCCCATGACCCCAGCATTGTCTTTCCACCAGCATTTTCATGGAGGGGTCCCACACTGAAAAGGCTGGTGGAAACTGGACTCATGATCAGCGGCACTGAACCATCAGGAACACTGTTCCTGGTGGTGGCGGCGACCCCCTGGTGGTCGGACGCCAGTGATGTGGCAGTCTGACCCCAACAAGTCTAAAGACCACCAGACTTGTAATCAGGCCCTTAGTTAGTAGAGGTTTTTTTAAACTTGTATTAAATTAAATTATAAAATCTAACTTGCTAAATAAGGGGTGCTGGTAAAAATTATTTGCATGGCGTGATTAAAATAAGGCAGGAAACTTGGAAAAAATTCCCAAAGGTTGGAATCTTGAGCATTGCAAATTGAAATCAGCATAACATGAGGCAAAATTAATAGAGTGAAGAATGCAAAGATTTGGGACTCCCCATGTGAGGACACTGGCAAACATTTTGCTTCCAAGAAAAGTCCTGAAAAATCTGGTCAACACTCTTCAAATATTCATCAAAATCATGGGGCAAAGCATCTAAAGTAATGCTTGAGACAGGGAATTCTTTCTCCTTCTCTGGAGTGATCACTTCCTCCCTCTCTGTGCTGTGAACGCTGAAAGTTTACTAATGAATATTCATGTAATTTGAATGTTGAATATGCATAGAAAATTAAGTAATATAGAGAAATAATACATAACTTCGAAAAATGTGCCTACTTGAGTGACCGTCAGTAATCAAAAGGGTCCTTATTAACTGCTTTGTAATGTAAAATGTTGTGCTCATGTTTAGAGTAATGTAGTAGTATGTCATATTAATGATTATGCTTTGCTTTATTAATTATAGGCCTTAAATTAGTGAGGTCTTGGGCCTATTGGCCCAAGACTCATGTCAAGTTGCATTGCTTAGACGAATCACATAAAATGGCTGCATAGAAAGTAGATTTGTAACTTTCCATTGCCTTGACCAGATGCTAGTGGCCAATTTTCTTTCCCATGAGAACTGCTTGCTAGAATAAGTTGTACTAGCTATTGATACTTTGTAGAACTGCCGCCCGCCAAGCGGGAACCGCCAGAAGACCGTACCGCGGTCAAAAGACCGCGGCGGTCATTCTGGGTTTCCCACTGGGCTGGCGGGCGACCGCCGAAAGTCCGCCCGCCAGCCCAGCGGGAAACACCCTTCCCACGAGGACGCCGGCTCAGAATGGAGCCGGCGGAGTGGGAAGGTGCGACGGGTGCAGTTGCACCCGTCGCGAATTTCAGTGTCTGCAGAGCAGACACTGAAATTCTTTGTGGGGCCCTCTTACGGGGGCCCCACGGCACCCTATACCGCCATCCTGTTCCTGGCGGGCGAACCGCCAGGAACAGGATGGCGGTATGCGGTGTCAGAATCCCCATGGCGGCGCAGCAAGCTGCGCCGCCATGGCGGATTCCCATGGGCAGCGGAAAGTCGGCGGTACACCGCCGGCTTTCCGCTTCTGGCGGTATTTACCGCCAGGGTCATAATGACCCCCTTAGTGTGTGTAAAGGCAATGTTCCCAGGAACTAACAATGGATGCACTGACTGGAGTATAAGGCGAATTATTTTTGTTACCTGACAAGCAAAACCACGGGAACAGGAGAGGAGGAGCCAATCATCGACATGTGAAAGACAGTTTAGTTATATCTTAGATTTGAGATTGTACTTTCATTGGACTAAATGTAAACGTACGATTCTTTGACCAATAGCAATGTTGGAAGACGTTTTAGAGAATCTAACTTAGCCAGACTGCACCTACAGGAGACAGCCATATTCTTTCCAAACTGCACAGAGAGAGAACACTTTTTCCTAAATCTTTACAGAGAAGTACCCTTTCTATTTTGTCCATTCCTGAGACATTTCTATATTGAACTTTATTGCTGAGTCCCGATGCCAGGCTGCCAAACAGATTTCCAATTGACGAAGACTGTCGCAGCTTTCTGAACCGTACTGAGGCAAGGTATAAGACTATGTTACTGATTGTCATGTCTATTTGCTTTTGTCTTTAGGTACCAACCGCTGATTTTGATCGAGCCATAGTTAGATGTTTTTCCAAATTTGTGCTGACTAAATTGTTTTGCATGAAGCCCAAACATAAACTCTAATCAGAAGGTTAGTTAGGAGACTCACTGATTATGCTTGCTAAATATTAACAACAGTTGATGTTTTTTCTTTGCTGAATCTAAATATATGCTATTTCTGTTGCGCAGTTATTCTTACTATTTATTTGTACTGTAACGCTGGAATGTGTAGTGATCCATGCTTTGATTAAATTGAGATTTTTTAGAAGATTCGGTCAACCAGTATTGTTTCTCTATGTGTATCATTTGATTTTGAGATTAAGTTACGTGATATTAGCATTATTAATATAGGGAAATAAACATTCTAAACATAAAGGCGTGGTTATTTATGACCAAGGGGTCACGGTGTGTGAAAATTACTGACTCCCAAGATTATTGATGGTATTGATTGGTATTGCTGTTGATTGGTATTGAAACTGAGTCTTATGATGGGAACTACTATGAATGCAGTGAAAAGGTCCATCAAACCCCTAACGCGTCCCCTTATAAATCAATGAGAAGAAACCAAACTGTAGAAAACGGACAAATTAGATTTAGATTTTGTTTAGTGCTTGCAATAATTCTGCATTAGTTGGGTGTGAATCCTAGTTTAGGAGGACAAGCCACAAGACTTTGTCAGCAGCTGTATGTGCGAGTGTGACATCATTAGAGCCGCACTGGGATAGGTTGGTTAGTGAGAAGGCTCGTGCACGGATTGGCGGACAACTGTGAAGCCAAAATTGGTTGAGAAAGTCAGTGAAAAGGATTCTGGGATTGAAAGTCACTTCCTGGTTTGATTTAGAATAACATAAAGGTCGCAGAATTGAAATTTGTCAAATCTTTAAAGAGTGCTCTAAGGGGAGATACGTATATCACAACCAGTATAAGAGACATTGCACCGCTAGAAGTTGCACCTGCTTACATTGTATTCAAAGAAAAGGGTGCTGCATCATGTCTTTGGCTGAAACAATGGTGCACAGTGACAGAGAAAGATGGGAGTTTAGCGTTTCCTGCCCATGGAACATTTAATTTGAGGAGCTTAGAGAATTTGAGGAGGTTGCTATATGATTTGAAACCCCCTCCGAGACCAGCACAGTTCAACGCATTAGCAATCTGGGAATTATTAGCCAGACAGCAACAGAAGTTTGAGAGGAGAATAAGAAAGGCAGAAAAGGCACTAGCAGAGGCTAGATGGGACAACGATCAGAAATTTTGGAGAACCAAGACTTTGAAGGGAATTAAGTTGTTTCCTGCAATTACACAGAACAGCAAGAGAGAAGAAAAGAAGGCTACCAGAAAGACAAACAGAAGTCCCTCCGAGAGTAGGGAGTGGAGATCAAAGGAGTTTAGGAGCTCTTTAACACTTGATGAAGAGTCAGATGATAATGAGTTAATTTTACAGCTGCTGAAAAATCGCCCTCCACCATATGCAGCACAAGAGAACAGTCCGAGCACTAGTGTAAACCCTTCGGCACCAACACCGGTTAACATGACTACAAGTCCAGTACAGATTCATCCTAACTTGACACAGAGCCCAATGCAGAACAGTCCTAATCTGCCATCTAAATTGGCAGCTCAAAATCCAATTCCACAGCTGAATGACCCAAGAATTTACCCTGACGTACCCATCATGGAAAATGCAGCAAACTTAATAGTGCCATCAGGACAGGTTCTCCTGAAACCAACATTGGTTCAGACAGAGCCAACTCCACTCTTACTGCCTCAACCAATGCCAAAGTACACCCCTATAACAGGAACACAGACAGCAATGTCAGTACTGATGAGTCACAATGCGGGAATCATGCACCCACAAAACCTGAATGTTAGACCACAGTGTCTGTACCTGTCACCATTGGTCTAGTCATACCATTGTTTGCCCAGGGAAATAACAGCACAAATGGACAGGGAGTCCTGAGTCAGCATTCAATGAGAGGAGGATTCAATGAGAGTACCAGAGCAGTCTCTCCTGTGGGACGAACCTTTGATGGCACAGGATCGTTGTTAGACCTTAGTCCCTTCAGAGTTCCTCCACTTCCTGAAACAGGGTCAAATATCCTGATTCCTGAACCTAGCCTGAAGTTATTGACACCTCAATCTCCAAAACTATCTGTACAACCATTGACAAATACTCAGCCCAACAACATTTCACTGCAAGGTTTGACCCCCCAACAATTGACGGAATGGTTAGATACGCTGAATAGCCCGTAAATTGCTTCTAGGTGAGAAGAGTACTTGAACTATACTAGACTAGGGATGGAAGTAGGTGAACTTATTGAATGAACTATGGGTGTGAACAGACCTGAATCCTACACAGAAGCAGAATTGTGGTACCTGTACCCAAAAATGTAAAAGTAAGCGAGTGGGGTGCATCAAAGGTTAGCCGACTTAGCAGAGAAATACAGCACCCTTGAAGAGGAGTTACAGATTAGATTTCGACACAAAAGATTTTGAACGCATGAGGTCCACAGGAATGAGGCTACCACTTAGGGAGTTACTTCAAAGCGTTCAAACATAGGGAGCATTAGACAAATGGGAAGGCAGATGGGTAAAAATAAGAGAAAAGAAGAAAAGGGATTCTGCGAATCTTACTGCAAATGTGTAGCAGGTTGAGGACCCACTGAAAATTCTACCATTGAGAGAAGTTCCAGGAGGGAATTTTGTTCATGTCCTTCAGAGCAGAAGTGATATTCTGTCATTCACCAATGATTATCCCAGGTTGAGAGAGAAACCAGTAGAATGGTACCAGCAGACAGACAGGTTTGTGAAACCCACAAAAAGCCTATGGAAAGATTTGAACACTCTGTTAGAGATAGTAGTTCCAGCAGATTTATGGATTAAATGCAAGAGGAGCGAGATTGGCCGACAAAGGAACCAGAAAGAGACCCAATTACAGGTGCACCATCTCCCGAAGTGATGAAATACTATTATAAAGTGATTGAGTTTTTGAAAACAAGAATTTCGCCCAAGAACATTGACTGGCAGATAATAGACAGAACAGCCCAGGAAGCGAAAGAATCAATACATATGTACTATGAGAGATTGTTGGAGGTGTTTAAACCTTACAGTGGTACAGAAACAATTGAGCCGAAAGATATGATTCATTTTGTGTTCAGATTTGTGGAAAGATTGAGACCAGAAATTAGCGAGATGATTAAGAGTCATGTGATTTGCTGGAAAGCGAAGCCGATTGATGAGGTATTGTAGTGTGCAAAGTACTGTAGGGACGAGATTGAGTTGAAGCAGAGAAAGTTGAAAGAGGAGGCATTGGTGATGTAGATTAAAGTGGCACAAACAGGGACGCAGGGAAATTTTCCTCAGCAGCAGCAGCAGGGAAATGTGGTATTTCAAAATCAGGTGAGAGGTAGAGGTCGCGGAGAAATGGGAAACGAAAACCATAGTCCCGATTTGAGTACTGTAGTGGTTCAGAATGATGCGCAGGAAATGAAGAGATTGTTGCCATGTCACGCTTGCGGAGGAATCGCACATTTGAAGCGGGAGTGTCCGATATTGATACAGGAAGGTGTCATTCAGCAAACAAGTGACATCAATCATTTTTCAAACATGAGAGGACCGAGAATGAGAGGTCATAATCTAAATTTTCAAATAAATGTGAATCAGAAGCAAAATATTCAACTCATTTAACAAGTGCAAATGTCAAGTAAGCAGATGGCTCAGTCACAGCCTGCAACATCAGGTTCAAATGGTACCTAGGCTGCAAATCCAAATACCTCAAGCCCCAATGGAACAGCAGCAAGTGATGCTTCCTCAACAAGTCACAGGTCAAAGGTTTAACCAGAGTATTAACACACTACATCAATTCCTGTTACACAGTGAGAATGGAATAAATGATGATTGGGTGAGCGAGAGTTCGGATGAAGAGGAATGTGTGCTTGCAGCTTCTCCAGAAGTACATCAGAAAGGACCACATGTGAAGGTAAAAATAATGGGTCACAAAGTTTAATTCTTGATTGACACAGGAGCCACACGCTCTACAGTGAGAACTGCAGAAGTTCCAAATTTTCCCCTTTCAGGAAAACCTGCCCAGAATGTAGGAGTAGTGAATCAGTATTTGACCAACCAAATTACAGAACCAGTTCTGTTTACAATTGACAACTTTAAGCAATTACACAAATTCGTAGTTTGTGACTCAAGTCCGGTATCCCTACTGGGAAGGGACTTATTGTGTAAAACAAGGTGTTCGATTACTTGCTCAAATGATGGAATTGAAATTCAGACAAATAACGATGATGAAGATGACCCAGCTCCAGAAACAGATTGTGAGACCATAAATGAAGACTACCCTCTGATTTCTTTGCAGTTTCACTGTAAAGTATCATCCTTCTGATTTACAAGGAATAGTTAAAGAGAAAGTGTGGGATTTGACAGGAAAAGACTTTGGCCTAATAAAAGGAGTTGAGCCAGTTAAGGTCCCAGTAAAACCAAATACAATTTTTACCCAGATTCCATAGTATCACATGACACAGAACATCAGTGAGAAAGTTGCTCCCATAATTGTAGAATTTGTGAACCAAGGGGTTTTGAAAGAAGTGTTGAGCAATCCATGTAATTCACCAATAAGGGGAATGAGAAAGCCCTGTGGGAAAGTTCGAATTGTTCAAGATTTAAGAAAAATAAATGATATTGTGATTAAATGTTGTCCTGTGGTGCCAAATCCAGCAGTGACTGTGTTTCAGATTCATGTGATGCTGAATAGTTCACCGTAATAGACCTGTCACAAGCATTCTTTTCTGTGCCTCTTCATCAGGATAGTCAATTTCTATTCTGTTTCAAATTTTTAGATCGAGTCTACTGTTGGTGTAGAATTCCTCAAGGGTTTTCAGAATTTTCAACCAGATCATGAAAAAGAACCTGGAGTCAATGGAAATGCCTTTCCAATCGACATTGGTACAGTACATTGATCATTTGTTGATTGCATCCAAAACAAAGGAAGAGTGCAAATATGACATTATTACCTTGCTGAACCATTTAGGAAAGAATGGTCATAAAGTGTCACCAACTAAATTACAATACTGTCAAAAAGAAGTGAATTTTCTGTCACCAGATTGAGAAGGGAATTATGAAAATATCCAGAGAATACAGCCATACTGCAGATGAGTCCCCCAGCCACACATAGAGACGTCAGGATGTTTGGGGAATGGTAGGCTATTGTTGCCAGTGGATCCCCAACTTTTCAGTAATTTCAAAGCCATTGCAGAAGCTGACTCACAAAGCAGTTACTGAGCCCCTAGTGTTAGATCAGGCCTGTATGAAAGCGTTTTTTGAATTGAGAGAGAGTTTGTGCAAAGCCCCAGCTTTGGGAATGCCTGACTACACAAAACCCTTCACATTGTTCTGTCATGAGTGTGATGCATGTTCTTTGTCTGTCTTGACTCAAGTCCATGGTGGTGTAAATTGCCCATTGGCATATTTTTCTGCTACTTTGGACCCAGTGCAGCAGCTTTACCAGGCTGTGTGCGTACAGTCGCTGCTGTTGGACAGAGCCTCGCTCAGTGTGAGGACATTGTGATGGGACATCCTCTGACTACAATGGTCCCTCATTCCATTGAAGTTTTGCTTACACAAACCAAAATGCAGTATCCTTCAGGCACCAGGCTGACTCGCTATGAGACGAGCATTCTGGGGTCCCCAAATGTGTCATTGAAAAGGTATACAGTGCTTAACCCGGCAACCTTACTCCCAAATGAAAATGTTGAGATAGAAAAACTGGAAAATGTTGATCATGATTGAACATGATTGTCTCAAAGTAACTGATCTGTGCACACAACCGAGACCCGATATCAGAGATACCCGATTGGAAGAAAATGACCAAATTACCTTTGTTGATGGTTCTTGTCTAAGGAATAATATGGGAATACTGAGAGCAGGATATCTTGTGTGCACAATTTCTTGTATACTTGAAGCGTACTGGGTTCGGAGAGTATACTCTGCACAAGTGGCGGAACTGGTAGCCCTTACTCGAGCATGCCATGTTTCTATACAGCTTAAAGTTACCATCTATATGGACAGCCAGTATGGATTTGGAATAGTGCATGATTTTGGCAAGTTATGGTCACAGACAGGTTTCCTGACCTCTTATGTTTCACCAATCAGAAATGGTGAGAGAATTCACAAACTAGTAGAAGCTATTCAAATGCCTGAGAACATTGCCGTTGTGAAATGCAGTGCACATAAGAAATCACAAGATTTTGTATCAATGGGAAATGAATATGTGGATCAAGTCACAAAGTTTTGTGCATTGAACTGTTTATCGTTCAAAGATAAATGGAAGTGTTACCCGAGGAAGATGAGACATGTCCAAGTTATGCCTTACATGTTATAGATACCTTGGAAGAGCTGAAGCATTGTAGAATAATGTCAAGAGGGAGGTGATAAGGTCATGGGTCA
Source organism: Pleurodeles waltl (assembly GCF_031143425.1). Taxonomy (NCBI): domain Eukaryota; kingdom Metazoa; phylum Chordata; class Amphibia; order Caudata; family Salamandridae; genus Pleurodeles; species Pleurodeles waltl. The sequence goes on along the minus strand of NC_090446.1, from coordinate 165,636,393 downwards.
ATATGAAATAACTACAGCATCAGGCTAAACTGTGGATTTCAGAAGAATGTCAGTTGGATTTGCCAAACAGTTTCTTAACACAAATGGCTAGATATTATCACGGTCAAGCACATGTTGGGAGGGATGCAATGATTCGATTGTTCAACAGAATTGGTTCAATCCAAAGTTCAGACAAGTTGCTGAAGCAGTTTGCCATTGTTGCTTCATTTGTCAACAAATGAACGCGGGAAAAGGGACAGTGGTCAATTTGAGCCACACTGGAAGAGCAGGAGGTCCATTCAGCAGAATGCAAATGGATTTTATTGAGATGCCTGTGTGTGTAGGATTGAGATATATATTAGTGATTGTCTGCATCTTTAGTCATTGGATTGAAGCTTACTCTACACGAAGAAATGACAGTCTCACAGTAGCGAAATTACTGCTTAGGGAACTGATACCACAGTTTGGGTTTCCGATCTCTTCAGAATCAGATAGGGGAAGCCACTTCAACAATGAAGTAATTAAATTACTATGTGCAGCCTAAACATTGAGTAGAAGTTGAATTGTGGCTACCGCCCTGAAGCATCAGGACTTGTGGAACAGATGTATGGTACCTTGAAATCAATGACGGGTGAAAATGTGTGCATTCACAAATCTGAAATGGCCCGGGGCATTACTGTTAGTTCTGATGACAATGAGAAACAAACCTGACAGGAAGACAGGACTGTCACCGCATGAGATACTTATGGGCAGAGCAATGAGGTTGCCAGTGGTTCCTGAAAATACTCTTGTGAACATAACAGATGATATGGTGTTGGACTACTGCAAAGGTATGACTGATGTGGTTCTCTCATCAGGTGGAAGTTACCACACTGCAACCGTCTCAAGATCAAGGACACAACCTTAGAGCAGGTGACTGGGTTGTGATAAAAAAGCACGTGAGGAAGACGTGTTTGGAGCCTCAATGGAAAGGCTTTTACTTGGGAATCATTACCACAGCTGTGAAGTGCGCTGGAGTTCCAAACTGGACCCACACAAGCCATACGAGAAAAGTATCATGTCCTTTGGACAATGAAGGGGAGCTGTTGAAAGTACCAGCAATGACCCGACCAACGTCTGAGACGGAAAGGGGGAAAGAGGAACTGAGACTGGATCTGAGCAAATCGATAGCGGTTCAACCACTCCTGTGAGAGACAAAGGAGAAGACCTACATGAAGGTGGAAGTGAACCAACCTCAACTGAGGTAACAGGAGAGTCTAGTCAGAGGAGGGCTTCCCCAGAAGCCGACGGCCTTGAGAGACAAACAGAGTAAACAACAGACCCCAAAGGGGAAGGAGTTGAGGCGGATCAAAGACACTGTGGTCTGACTCCTCCTAAACCAGTTGCAGGTCCATTAAGAGAAAGTCCTACAGAGCAAGAAGATGATACAAGTTTGACACTGAAAAGAGCATTAACGAAAGGTCCACTGAAAGGAGATAAGTGGCCGGAGTGACAAGCAAAGGGAAAAGAATCAATTACAGTGACAGCTATTGAGGAGGATTGAATAGAGATCAAAAGCTGAAAAGAAAATAGAATTGCAAGTCGAAGGTACGATAGTCCTGAATGGGCATATGCAACAACAAGTGAATGGCAAAGGGACTTTTTGTCTTTTTGTTTTGATCAAGACATTCCAGGTCAAAATGTTGGCACTTGAAGGAAACCAGTGAACTGAACTGTTGACACTATTCACTGAGAGGAGTGCAAAGAAAAAGAGAGTATTGAAAGTAACTGGAAAAGGCTTTTTGAAAGCCTGATTTGACAAGATAACCTGATTTGACAAGCTGCTAAACTGATTTTTTACAACCTTACCAATTTTGACAAAAGGATCCTGGAAATACAGTAAGACTGAAAGCTGTAAATAATTACTGAAGAAGATTGAAGATTTTTGTTTTGATTTTGCTGCATAGTTATAATTTTTCTCTTCTACTTTCTGATTCTTTACAGATCATGAGTAACGTTAGCCATCAGGGTAGGAAGAATATGTGCTGCAAATACTTGAGTATTGGTTTGGCGATTGTATGCATGATATTGTGTCTGGTACTGATTGTGGGTATGACTTTGTTAACAAAAGTAAAGCCAACCATACTTCAGCTTCAGAGACACCACTGCACTCACAGAAATAGAGAAGTTTAGGTTAGATGAGAAATATCTGCACTTATATAATGCACAAGGAGAGCTTTCTTCTCATGTCTTCTATCGCTTATTGACTGAGTATGTTGAGACGATGGATGCGAGAAATTGTTAAGCTTGCATGCAGATTCCTCCATCAGTCGAGGAAGGAGTACCTATCATAGTTTGCGCCTCACATATGAGATAGGTTGCAATCTGTTACTAACGAGATTCTATAACCATGAGTACATCCAGTATTCCTATTCCAATTACAATGTCATGCTTTTGTTTGTCCCCATAATTAAGTACCTGAGAAGGGTAGCTAACACTATAAATTTAGTGAGAGGATTCTTTGAACCTACATTAACCTTTGGCACTGCATATGTGCATAGAAACAACCTGACATGCTTGCTTACACCAATAGAAAAGAGCTTCTTAGATCAGACAGATGATCGGAGAAGCATTAAAGGAAAAGTTAGAAAAGGGCTTAGAGAAAAGGACTTTTAGAAATGATTATGCATTTAGTGAAATAAAAACACAAGGAAGGTTAGCTTTAGATGCGCAACACGTAGGAAAGCTTTGTGTATATAGGCCCAAATCTAGTACTCATACGTTGTTTGTGGGAAGGAGTGAATGTAGACATGTGTTTTTGTTTCAGAGTAATTGGATGTTCATGATGAATGGACATGATCCAGCAATTCCTGGAGTTTATTACATCTGCGGGTGAATTCCTATTACCATCTTCCAAAAGGATGGTCTGACACATGTTACTTAGGGACGGTTTCCCAAAGATATTTCAACTTGAGGACTTGAAAAGATTATCAAAAATGACTCAGTTACATCACATTAAACAAAAGAGAGAGTCTTCTCCTAGTATAGTGGGAGATATATTTGGAGTAATAATTCCTTCAGTGGGAGTTATCCTGAATTCTAAAAAGATTTGAAAGTTGTCTACTACTGTGGATAACATGATGACAAGTTTTTCAGGAGCCATGAACCTAATGGATACAGAAATGGCTGAGGTAAGATCTATGACTCTTCTATGACTCTTCAGAACCGCCTGCGTTAGACATTCTTTTAGCAAAGGATGGCAGAGTTTGCAAAATGCTTAATTGGAGGCATTGCTGCTCATATATTCCTGATAATATCAAAGAAATTAGAAGCTTACTTACTAATCTGACTAATGAAAGTGCTGATTTGAAAGAATTGAAAAAACAGGTGTTTGGGAGAATATTGGAGAAGGTTTTGCTCCAGTGGGAAATTGGCTCAACAACATTGGGAAAGGGATAATATTGAAAATAATACAAGGGATATTATTGTTTTTTGTGATTTGTATAATTGGAGCATGGGGAGTATGTAAATTGTATCATGTGATTAAATCAAAGAAGATGAAAAATGATCAGAGGAGGGAAGAAATGAAAATGGTAAAACTATAGAAAATTCAAAGAAGGAACAAAAAATTAAAAGGAGTAGGATTGACAAATTTTAGCTGAAGCGGAAATGTGTGTGGAAAGATGTAAGTGTGATGACATATTTAGTCATCAGAGGAGGGATTGTTAACGCTGAAGTTTACTAATGAATATTCATGTATTTTGAATGTTGAATCTGCACAGAAAAAGAATTAATATAGAGAAATAATACACACATTTGAAAATGTGCCTCCTTGAGTCACTGCCAGTAATCACGAAGTGTCCTTATTAACTGCTTATTAATGTAAAATGTTGTGCTCATGGTTAGATTAATGTGGCAGTATGTCACATTAATGACCATGTATTATGTATTTGCTTTATTAATTATAGGCTTTAAATTAGCTAGGTCTTGGGCTTGGGCCTGGGCCTTAGACGAATCACATAAAATGGCTGCATAGAAAGTAGATTTGTAATTTTCCATTTTGTTGCCCAGATGCTAGTAGCCAATTCTCTTTCCCATGAGAACTTCTTGCTAGAATATGTTGTATGAGCTATTACTTTGTAGAACTTAGTGTGTGTAAAGGCAATGTTCCCAGGAACTAACAATGGATGCACTGACTGGAGTATAAGGCAATACAAATTTGTTACATGACAAGCCTAACGGCGGGAACAGGAGAAGAGGAGCCAATCATCGACATGTGAAAGACAGTTTAGTTATATCTTAGATTTGAGGTTCTACTTTCATTGGACTAAATGTAAACGTACAATACTTTGACCAATAGCAACATGGGAAGAAGTTTTAGGGAATCTAACTTAGCCAGACTGCACCTAGAAGAGACAGCCATATTCTTTCCAACTGCACAGAGAGCATGCTTTTTCCTCAATCTTTACAGAGAAGTTCCTTTCTATTTTGTTAGTTCCTGAGACATTTCTATCTTGAACTTTATTGCTGAGTCCCGCTGCCATGCTGACCGAATAGATGTCCAATTGACGAGGACTGTCACAGCTTGCTGAACCATACTGAGTCAGGGTATAAGACTATGTTACTGATTGACATGTCTATTTGCTTTTGTCTTTAGGTACCAGCCGCTGATTTTGATAGAGCCATAGTTAGATGTTTTTCCAAATTTGTGTTCACTAAATTGTTTTGCATGAAGCCCAAGCATGCTATTCTAATCAGAAGGTTAGTTAGGAGACTCACTGATGATGCTTGCTAAATATTACGAACAGTTGATGTATTTTCGTTGCTGAATCTGAATGTATGATATTTCTGTTACACAGTTATTCTTGCTATTAATTTGTACTGTAACATTGGAATGTGTAGTGATCAACGCTTTGATTAAATTGAGATTCTTTAGAAGATTCGGTCAACCAATATTGTTTCAGTATGTGTATCATTTGATTTTGAGACTAATTTATGAGATATTAGCATTGTTAATGTAGGGAAATAAACATATTAACTTTTACATAAAGGTGTGGTTATTCATGACCAAGGGGTCATGGTGTGTGGAAATTACTGACTCCGAAGATAATTGATGTTATAGATTGGTATTGAAACTGAGTCTTATGGTGGGAACTACTCTAAGCGCAGTCAAAAGGTCCATCAAACCTCTATTGCATCCCCTTATAAATCAATGAGAATAAACCAAATAAGGTCAGACGTGCTAACAGCGGCCCTCTCTTTCACTTTCTCTCTCTGTCCATTCCCTTTTGATGTGCTCCCTCTCTCTGCCTCTCATTCCTCTTTTGTCTCTCTTTTCTTCTCACAAGTGCATGGGGCTATTCTGGTGCTAGCTTTCTTTGTGATTTGGCAAATGACAGGCCTCCCACAGAAACATGTCAGGTTTCTGTCTCATAGGTCTTGTCTTTGTAAAATATCCTCACAAGTCAAACTTTTCTGTACTGAGACCTGTTGACTATTCATCCTCCTGTAATAAAATGTGCCCTTTACCTCGCCTCCTTGGAACATAGCTCTGTTCTGCTTTGACGTCAATGATACAATGGGGAACTAATTCTAACTTTATTAACGCAATCCCCCATCCGGAAACTGAGTCCTTAAGAAGCAAATTACTACAATATAAGTGTTTCTCTTATGCCTCTGTTCACAGCCTCTCATCTATAATCAAATATGATTGTAGACATATTTTCAAGAAGTTTATTTGCTGTGGCACACATTGCATGCTTTCTTCGCAAAGGCAAACTATAGGTAATATTGCTTTCACGTTATAGTAGAATCATAAATACTAGTTTTGACTGGTGCAGCGGGAAAATGAATCGTCACCCGAGGCCCTGACAATTGAAGAGCCATCAAAATGTATTGAGGCATAAAGAGGTTAGTGTTGCCATAAACAGAAAAAATGTTCAGTCACAGGGGTATATTTTTTAAAAAGTAAAGACGATAAATCATGTTGTTTATGGACAAGTTCACAGCTGAAATGTCTGGAATAAGCGGAAATTCCCTCTCAAATGAGATGCTTTTCCTGCTTTCTCATTCACGAGCTGTTTTATAAGTGAACAAGGCATTTTTTTGTAAATAGATGTGTTTACTTTAACTTGTGGTTATATCTCGTCACGCCTTTAAAAACGGGCACTTTCTATGTTTCATTTTGAATGTGTGGACGGCTCCGAGTGGTAGAGCCTTAAGACCTGCGTTCCAAGGAATCATTTGGCAACTATCTATGTATGTAAAGGGTTGAAGTTTCAAATGATTAAAATTGCAAGTGAACATAACACATACTAGGCAATGAGTCCAGGTTTGACGGAACTCAGCAGGTACTTACCGCACCCACTAAATTCCAATTCCCTGGGCTGAGATAATTAACAGATGTGGTATATAGCTCTGATTGCATGTTTGACAGTGGGAAACGGGGAATTGCATGAAGTCATCACACCTAGTCCCAGATGAATACTTTTTGATGCAAAACTGCGCAAACACAGTTTTGTGTAAAAAAGTATAGTGCTGGCTTTCGTCATTCTTGAGCACCAGCCAGGTGCCAAATCTATGGAATGGTGCAAGCCAGAGCAGAGGGTGGGCTAACGTCATGGAAAATGACATTAGCCAGGTGAGGGTGGCGGTATGGGAGAATGGTGTTTTGCACCAAAAAATGACATTAGGCTGGTTAGAATAAAAAAAGATTACTCTAACCAGCCTAGCGTCATTTCTTGAGCAAAACCATCCAAACCACATGACTCCTGTCTTAGAAAAGACAGGAGCCATGCTCTCCACCCCAGTGGCCAGCACAGGGGACAAGGGTCCCCTGGGCATGGACATTGCACCCAGTGCCATGTAGGGGGACCCATTTCAGGGTCCCCAATGGCACTGTGCAAATTTAAAAAAATTACTTACCTATACTTAGAGTCATTTTTTGGACGGGAACGCCTACCTTGCATCTCATTGACACAAGGTAGGTTCATGCATCCAAAAAATGACTTTAACTCCAATATTGTGGTGCTAGACTTGTCTATAGTGTGGATTATTGCTAGTATCTCAGGATACAGATGGACTTTGACAATTATCACCATTTTTAGCCAATGCATGTAAATTTATCATAAATAAATATCCTGAAAAATTAGCATTGATACAGTCCCAGTGTGACGACTGTGAACACTCCTGATCTAGAATAATAATTGTAAAAGGTATGCATATTCCAATTGGTTCGTAGCTCAGAACCTGGATTTTTTTTTTCACAATTAGGGCTATCAGGGTTGAATGTTTTGAAACATGTTACTACAATTATTATATTTTGAGATTTTGCATGGCTTCTATTCAAATAACTATTACTTGGTTGTGCACTTTTATCTGTGTATTGCTGTACGAATGTGCTATCCTGCGCGAAGAGCTCCGAAGTGCATGTCACTGACCATATCGCTGCTTGCCCCATGTTCTCAAGAAAAGAAAAAAGAAAAAAACATGACTTGTTTGTTTGTTTTTTCTTTTGCTCAAGTGCTCGTGAGTTGAGATAGCATTTATTTTGTGTTGCTCCTGAATGTTTTCACAAGGATTGTAAATATCCGAAAAATATCGATTACTGATCATTTTTCTTTTATATTTAATTATTCAAATAAAATATTGATTTGTCATGCAACATGGTAGGCTACAGAAAGAGCAGGGCCCTAAACCACAGGTTAGATACACGGGAAAGCGATTCGTTTTTAAGATAGAACCACAGAGGTGAGGGAAGGTTGGAGTATAGATCAAAGTTGTTCAGATATAGCAGAAGACCTGCATCGGTGAGTGAAATTTAAGCTTTGTTCTTGACATTACATGAAAGTAGTAGATTCTGAGCAAATCATTCGCCTCTGGAAGTTGATGCCAAAGCACCTTTGTATTATTAGAGTGTTTTTGCGGTACCTATATAAAAATACTCATGCGGGCTTGCTCGTTGGATATACATCTTTTGCCTCGGCCCTGTCAGACGAAACCTATGTATGTGTGAGTATTTTCTTATTTTTCTGAATATGTTCTTAAATTATATATTCACACATCTGTATGGTATGTGATAGAAAGGAATCACTTTTGTTCACACTCTTCAAACTTTCTTATCAATTTAAACTATTAATAAAATTAAACTAATTGGTGTAATAAAATTAAACTAGTGTGAGTTTGGGCAGAGTCCCTTCAATCTTTCCTCTATGGACTATATTCTAAAAGGTATTTTCGGTAGAAACATTTGTTGATGGCCAGAAACATCAATTTTACACCTGAAAGAAATTGCATGAATTCATAATGGGATTCCCGATGGGCATAAATGCATTTATTACAGCAAATTTCTGGGGAAATTCACAGTAGTAAATCCCACCCAAGAGATAGGAAGTGAGAGCGTCAAGACTTGTTTTTTTCCTGGAAGTTTGGGAACACCCTCAAACAAGTAGGCTTGTAGCATTCCCAAACTCCTATCTGGCACTGTTCCACCATAGAAATGGTGGGAGACTTACTCAGGCCAAAACGTGGAGTAACATGCCTTCCAGAATTAGAAGTGGCAGGAATCACTCACAGATTTGTTAGAGGCACAGTGAAGACCATTCTTCCCGGGGAAAATGCTTTCACTATGGAAATAAACATACATTTGCACAAGAGACTCCTTTTGCACATTTCTACACCATGAGAACGCCACAAAGCAGGAATATTAGCTTGAAGGGATAGTCACATGATATTCTCAAAAGTGCACCTAGAAGCCAGTGCCCATCACAGCTTTCAAGGCATATGCTAGCGATGCTGATGATGGTGAATACAAAAAATATATAAAAATGCATGCATGCAGCAATACAAATCTCTACCCATACCTTCACCTTTTTATTCATGGAAAGGGCCCAATGACTTATTGATGATCACACTCTCCTACTTTATTGAGTTTGAGTTGTATGTTTGGCAATATTCAATTGGGATCTATTATCAATTTAGTCTGCCTAATGATATCTAGACTATGGTTTGAAATGATGATGGTCACTGCATTATATTATTATATAATTTATATTTGTATGTATTCAGTTAAAAAAACAAAGGTTACAGGGACATTATAGTTAGTCTCACATTTTAACCGTACCAAAGCATAGAAATTCACCTGTTATGGTTAGAGTTATCTCAGGTAACTATAGCTCATGCCCTAAGGTAACTATAACTCGTGTCCCCGCCATGCACCGTTTTCTGCTAAATCATTTTACTGCAGATGTTACGTAGATATTATCAATGATGTTATCAAAGATGTCATGAGTGGTGTATTATGATGTATTATATATATATCCTTGTTGCAGTACCCCCCACTTTTTGCCTAATATTTGATGCTAACTTGACTGACTGTGTGTTGGGATCCAGCTAACGAGGCCCCAGCACCTGTGTTCATTCCCTAAACTGTACTGTTGCTTCCACAATTGGCACACCTCTAGCACACAGCTAAGACCCTTGTAAAAGGTAGCAGTGGTACCAATTGCCCTGTAGCTAGGGAGGGTCTCTAAGTGCTGCAGAATGTAGTACACCACCCTAAGGGACCCCTTAACAAACACATGCACTCTGCCACTGCATATTGTGTGTGTTGATCGGGAGAAAAAGGTGAAGTCAACATAACATCCCTCTCTGTGTGCCATGCCTACAAAACACTGCATGTGACATAAGTAAGTCACCCCTCTTGCAGACTTTACAGCCCTAAAGCAGGGTCCACTATACCACAGGTGAGGGTTCAGCTGCATGAGCAACATGGCCCTAAAGTGTCTAAGTCCATTTTTAGACATTGTAAGTGCAGTGTAGCCATACTGAGTACATGGGCAAACTCCACAGCTCCATGAGGGCTTCACTGAATGGTGGGATGTTTGGTATCAAACCTCTCAACTCAATAAACCCACACTGATGCCAGTTTTGGATTTATTGAAAAATACACACAGAGGACACCTTAGTGATGCCCCTTCAAATTCACCCAACTCTCTAGTGTGTGGCTGACCAGTCTATGCTAGCCTGCCACCACAAGGCAAGTTTCTCACCCCATGAGGTGAGAGCCTTTGTGCTCTCAGGAGTCATGGACAAAGCCTGCTGTGGGTGGAGGGGCATTCACACCTCCTCCTGCTGGAACAGCAACACTTGGCAGCAAGCCTCAATCAAAGGCTCCTGCCTCTTGTTATGCTGCCTCAGGGCATTCCAGCCAGTGGAGTTGCCCACCCCCAGACCACGGCCCACTTTTAGCAGCAGGTCCAGCTGTAAAACTAGTAAACGCCAGAAGAAGTGTCCACACCAGCTGGGACAGAGCTGAGGTGAACCCCTCCTGGCAGAATCCTCCATCTTGTTTTGGAGGGAGATAGCCAGTAGGCTTAAGTATGTCCCCCCGTCTCCAAATTGAGTGGGCACAGGAAGGGTGTAGACACCCTCAGCGTCAGTAGCCAATGGCCACTGACACCTGTAACGCCCCTAAATCTAGGATTGCTCTTCAGATTCTTGGTGCCCTAAAGAAGAAGAAGAAGGACTGAAGAGCCGCACCAGCAGTGAAGACTCCAGACAACAACTGACTTGGCCCCAGTCTACCAGTTTCAAGACTTCTGCTAAAAGAAGACAACTTGTCTTGCACGACCAACAACCTCTACAAACCCTCAGAGGACTGCCTGCCTTCCCTAATGACTGGATCTCGCAAGGACAGCGGCCCTGTCCACAAAACAACTTCCAACAAGGACTCTAAAATCCTCCAGCTCTGCGAGTCCTTCCTACTCTGCACCCAATGCCCACCTTACCAGAGAGAGTCGCCACGTGATTCTGACAATGAGTCCACCCGGGGTTGACTACTCCTGGCCACCATGATGATACCTGCAGCCTGAATCCAGAGGCCCCCCTAGACCTCGACCGGATCCAGTCAAGATACCTGATGCCTAAAGGTACCCCTGAACCAGCAGCCCCCTGGCCTTGAGGAACCCAGCTGATGGTCCACTGATGTCCTGAGGAGCCTAAACTTACCTGTCCAGCCATTGGTCTTCTTCATCCAACCCCCTGGACCAAGCCTGCAGCCTCTTGTGAATCCGGAGTTCTTCACAGCATTGAATTGGGCACCCAATGCTGTCTTTGCACCCTGCAACCGGCAGGCCCTGTGCCACTGAGGGTGTATGTTTGGTGCTTACCTGTGCCCCGCCCCCCCCCCGGTGCCGATCTAAACCCCACTCGGCTTGTGACCTGAACCCACGGGTACTTACCTGCAAACTTTTCTCTTTTGAGTGCCCCCAGTCTCCATTGGTTTTCGCTGGGCACCCAACATCAACTTTGTCCTCTGCACCCAGCCGGCCCTGTGTTGCTGGTGGTGCACTCTTGGTGTCAAATCAAACCTTGTCCTGTGAACAACTTAACCCCCAAAGACTGGGACCGTAAGTAGAGTACTTACCTGTATGTACTAATCCTCCCTAGAACTGCATTGCCTTCAATGAAAATTGCCTTCTTTTGATATTGAGAAGTATTACTTATCTGAAAACTGTTTTATATGTGAATTACAAACACAGTGCATTTGATACTTGAAAGTGATACATTCTTGAAACTGTATTACCTGCAATGTAGATCCTTTTGGTCCTAGAAATAAAGTAGCAAAGTTTATGTTTTATATAAAAAACATTGGAGAGAGTTGTTCATCTCTATTTTATTTCACTTTACTTTTTTCAATATCTATGTAAAATTCACTTTAGGTTTTAAGGCGCATTATGAAAATTCCTTTTGTTTTGAGCAGAAGGTTTTTGACATGCAGTCTGTTTATTGCTTTCATGAGATTGTTACGTACTTGTAGGTGATTGGGACGAGAGACCTCTGTCGTATCTAGGCTTTGACAAAGACAGAAGTCAAAATGTGTCAGCCTTTCAAATAAATCTTTGGTGATTTCTTCATCCCTGGGAGTGTGAGTATTGTCTGTCGTTTATGATGACACAGCGTTGCTTGGCATTTGTAGTGGGTTCTGCCCCCACTTATTTGCTCTGACCTCGAATAGGTGTATATGATCGAAGTATTGGCAGGAAAAAACTTTGCATAAATATATATATAAATATATATATATAGATATATGTATAAATATATATATATATATATATATATATTTACATCACCCAGTCCAGCTGACGCTGATCACTTCCACCTATTGAGGACGGTGCATGGCCACAGGAAGCCAAAGACCTGCTAATATGAATCCAAACAATACCGTACCAATCCTACAAACCTCAGAGGAGCGCACTCCAGGACTGGGGTTCCGTGAAAGATTTTTATTTAGCAACGTGTTCCAATCTCTACGATCTACGTCACAGCCAAACAACAACACATGCCCCATCTCCCTTAAAAACAAGTTAACAACGTCATCACCATAAAGGATGATAACAATAAACAGACCATCGTTATGAGTAACATATCAGAGGACAGACCTACCCCACATATTCTTTATGTTCTTTGATGGGCAAGTGGCCAAACATTTCACAAAATAAATCATGAGTAACAAACATAGCAACAAGTCCGTCATTATATTCCAAAAAACTATATCATAATATGAAATATATACCCCTCCATCCTTGTTAATGGTCCAGTTTTCCTTCATATTCATCATTGTCCATGTCTTATTAATCAATAATCATCCTTCCTGACAAAAATAACAATACGAACAAAAGGTATACAGATTTAAAATGCTCCAGGGAACCAGAAACATATAATTTGGCTCATACACAAACATTTCATTCTGCTCTTTATACGTCTACGTAATAGCAGCACTTATTTTCAAGCCATTATGAACAAAAAGTTCCTGATCTATGTTCAGTCCTCCAGGTGTACGACTATTCAACCTGATTATGTACGCTGATTCTATGATCCTGAGTCTCTTTTCCCTGTCTCCTCCTCGTTTGTTGAGTACAGTCCTGTCAATACCATAAAAAGATAGGTTATCAGCATTCTGATTATACTCCACAGGCCAATGGCTTGCCATGGGATAATTTTGATCAACTTTCTTAATGGCCCTCATATGTTCCAGTATCGTCTTCCTAACTGGGAATATCGTGTTGCCCACATATAGCAGTCCACAGGGGCACCTCAATACGTAAACACAAACATTACTGCTGCATGTTCTACATTTCTTAATTTGTCTCATCCTCCCAGTAGGTAGTGAGTATGTTTTCACATTTTTACTCATTTTACAAGCCTTACAGTGACCACACTTATAAAAACACCCGTGGTTCAGCAAGCCATCGCTCTTGTTCTTTTTGTGAAGTCTTATAGCTGTGCACTAACATATCTTTCGAGGAGGGTGACTTTCTGTACATAAAATAGCGATTTTGGGGCACATCAGTTCCAATCACTGGATGAGATCTAATAAGATGCCAATGTTTACCAATCTTCCTCTTAATGGCATAAGAGTGAGCATTGTAAATGGTGATTAAATTAATCTGATTAGGTCCTCCCCTTTCCCAGTTCCCAGGAAAGAGGAGCTCATCCCTAGACTTAAGTTTAACCTTCTCCTTGGCCTGGTGAGACTTTTAATGGATAACCTATTGCCCTAAATCTCTTATTCATCCTTTTTTCTTCTTCATGGTAAGATTGTAGACCACTAAAATTCTGTTTAGCCCTCAAAAGCTCCCCATAGGGGATGCTCCATTACAATTTCACTGCATGGTGGCTTTGTCCATGCAAAATACTGTTATCAGCAGTAGATTTTTGATATTGTGAAGTATGAATCGTTCCATCCCTAATATGGACAGAAATATCAAAAAATTAAATTTCTTTATCATCAATTGTATAGGTGAAGGACAGATTCAAGTAATTGCTTGAAATATATGCAAAAAACCTTTGAAAGGTACTTTTCGTGCCATCCCAGATGAGAAATAAATCATCTATCCACCTAGACCAGAAAATTATATGCTGGGTCCACTCTTCATTTTGGTAAGTCCACCAGCCCATAAAAATGCAAGGAAAACTTGGGGCAAAGCAACTGCCTATCACAGTTCCGACCAGCTGGCGGTACCATGTACAAAATTGTTTCTCAAACAAAATTATAACATTTCCAATAACATCATAGAATGATCATAGAAACAGATGGATTAGTCTCTAAAAAAATTCTGCATGCAGCCATTCCCTGCTCATGATCAACACAAGTGTAAAGAGAAACCACATCTATGGTAACCAAAATAAACTTTGCTTGCCATGGTATCCCATTAATCGTGGTAATAAAGTTATACTATCCCGACAATAGGAGGACATAAGGTAGTGAGTAAAAGTTAAGATAGATAGATGTGAGGTCACACACACACTTTTATTTGCAGAAACTACTGGCCTGCCTGGTAGATTGCTCTTATTCTTATGCACCTTAGGAAGCAATAAAAGCAAGGGGTCACAGGTTTCGTCACATATAAGAACTGATATTCTTCCTCACAAAGAAGACCTCTGTCCCTCCATTCTTCAAGCATATATTGGTACCTGACAATTGACTGCCTATATACCTCAAAGGTGGTTGATTCGTAATCACCTGATCTAATTAGTTGTCTTTCAGCCTCATATGTGTACCTCTTAGTATCCCACAATACAATATATCCTCCTTTATCAGAAAGTTTAATAACCACATTTGTATCCTGTGTTAAGGATAAAATCGTTTCCCTCTGTTTTTGCGTAAAATTATCAATGCGGGGAGCCTTATTACCCTTCCAGATTGGAAAAAGATCCCTCACTGCAACTTCATGGAAAGTATCAATATTATCATGAGGTGTAAAAGGATTACAATTGGATCTCGGTTTAAAAGAATTAGGAGATGTTCTGTCTAATTCCAAATTCAAGTCACACAATAGGTCTCTCTCAGTCGCCCAGTCTGCCCCTCCAAGTTCCAATTCCCTGAGTGCAGCCAAACTATTTATATCACCTAAACACAAGTTATCAAAGTACGATCTACTGTTCCAGAGTCAATCAAATAACCTTGGAGCTTATTTTGTTGCTGTTTAAATACTTTCATAAATTTAAGCGTACGCATAAATAAAAAAATATCGACCAATGACTTACAATAGTCCATATCATTTACAGGGCAAAAGGACAATCCCAACTCGAAAAGAGAACGTACATTTTCAGTTAATATATGTTCAGATAAGTTAATAACAGTCAATGATTTCTCACCCACCATTTCTGATTTGTTTGCCAAGTCATTCTCCCATGCAGCAATTTGGTTGTGTGCGCCTACTCAACGTGTTCTTTTCCTTTTGCGTTGGCAACGCCTATTCCTCTTGGTGTTTTTTTGCGGGGGCCTTTGCTTTACTGTAAAAAACGATATTCATCAACAGCAGCCAAAGATGTAATCTCCTTGTCAGATGTACCAGAGTTTTCATCCGGATCTGAGTACATTTCAGAGCCAGATTCTGAAGTGATAATTCCTGCTGCTTCCAAGTGCCTATCTGTTTAAATTGCCGGATGGCTCCATCATACTTTCTCCCAAAAGTCAGTATCCTACCACTTGCGTAATCTTGTTTGACCTGAAGGAATTTCCATTGTTTCTTTGTTTGAACCTCCTCCTTATACTTACAGATCCTAGGTTCCATCTCCTTAATGAACCCTGTTACCTCCACCTGGTCAGGATGGTCATCGAAGAAGGCCTTCAATTTCGATATTTCCTCACATATTTCATCCAGTTCAAGTTTGGCATATTTAGATAACAAACTCATCATTTGTGTGCAAGTAGTTGCCATGAGAGATGACCATTCCTCCAAAATGTTAGGTTCAGGACTTTGGTAAGTGGGGATAATCACAATTTGCAGGTCTCTCGGGACCCTCCCCACTTAAATGTAGTTGTCCAAGGATGTCACCTCCCACCATCTATTAATCTCCTTTTTTAATAATTATTCACAGTGATGTAACTGCTGTTTGAGTGTTTTCACTGTACCCATAGTCCCCTGGAACATAGAGATTAACATTGTGAGAGACAGGTTACACACTTTGCATTTTGGGAAGGAGGAGGTACGTCTGAAAAGGCTTGAAAAAGCACGTAGTCTTTTTAATGAAGCTGATGATACTGATCTTGAGACTCCTTGTACGTCTGCTGAGAGGACTAGGAGTGCAGAGAAAAGCCTCAACAGCAATTATATCACTATGAAAAATTATTTAAAAAAGGAGATTAATACTGATTAATACATCACATATTACATCACTCAAGACATTTTCTGTGACATTGCTAATGACATCATCCAGTCATCTATTGAATGTAAGTGTTTTGTAAACGTTTCTGACACTGAAAGATATAAACTGAGCTATTGCTTAACCTAAATTACTATTCTTTCTGTACTACTAATGAGTGTTAGTTTTTTCCACATATGTCATCTGAACTATAGAATGCAACACTAAGTCTTTTTTGTATCCAATCCCAATCAAAATCACACATTCAATACTAAAACAACACTTTTAATACAAACGTATGCTATTGCAATTCCTATGAGTGTATCATTGCAAGTGTGTGGGTGTGTGAGTGAGTGTGTGAGTGAGTAAGTGGGGGTAGGGTGGCTGTGTGGGTAGGTGCATGCATGGCTGTGTGGGCATGTCAGTGGTCTTGTGGGTCTGTGAGTGGGTGTGTGCGTGGATGTATGGGTGTGTGAGTGGTTGTGTGGGTCTGTAAGTAGGTGTGTGAGTGGCTGTATGGGTGTGTGAGTGGGTATGTAAGTGGTTGTGTGGATGTGTAAGTTTGTGAGTGTGTGAGTGATTGTATGAGTAGGTGTGTGGGTCTGCCAGTGGACACATGTATTTTTTTAATCGGGGTCTGGATCCACGTATCTGCCACGGAGCACACAGCTTCACACTGAGTGGTGGGGTGGACCTGTGTGTGCTAAAAAAAACAATTGTACAATTTCTTGCCCACAAGGGGTACCTCACAGGCACCTTATCAATCCCATGGGGTCAAGGTATGTCTAACCCTAGCCCTTTTATCACTTTCAAATTGTATATTCCCCCTGGAAACTAAGTCCCAGTACCCAAAATGGAGGCCACAACTTTCCTCTGACGTTGCAGCTAACCAGTCAACGCATTGCTGTTGGCACATGGATCCGCGGATGAGCCACGTTGGATCCATTGTGGATCCATGTCTCTAGATATACATACATAGTTTTACTTTAATAACTTCAAAAAATACTTAACAGATTTACACCAAATTGCAAAAAGCACTCTATCTGGGCCAAGATCTAGCTTTCTGCAAAATTTGGAATAATTCCATTCAGCGGTTTGGGTGGTAGTGGTGCATAAAATCCCTATGGGAAACTGCAAGGGGAAAATGCATTTTGGGACCCTCTCTTATTCTCGACCCCCGATTACCCCAAAACCTTCCAGGAAGCAGCTGATTTAACTGGCAAACTACTTTTGAAATTTTTTAAATGTGTGTCAAATAGAGATTAAGGCCCTCATTACAACCCTGGCAGTCGGTGATAAAGCAGTGGTAATACCGGCAACAGTCCGGTGGTAAAAAAAATGGAATTATGACCACAGCGGAAACCGCTCACACAGACAGCCACTTCAAAACACCGACCGCCAGGGTGGTAACGGCCGCTGGGCTGAAGACTTCGGTCTCTAGCCAGGTGGCCTTTACAATCCCACCCTCTGGATTATGACCCCGCATACCACCATGGTTTTCGTGGCAAGTGTACTGCCACGAAAAACATGGCAGTAGTCAATATCAGTGCTAGGGAATTCCTTCCCTGGCACTGATAGGGGTCTCCACCACCCCTCTCCCCCACCCTACTCCCTTTCCTGCCCCCGCACATTTACACACCCACACACATATACACATATACACGCATGCATACCCACATCCACCCACGGATGCACACATACATTCCCACACACCGCAACACACACCAACATACTTTGGTGCACACACGCATTCACTACACACAACATACACGTACATTAACAGCCATTCACGCACTCATTCAACGTGACTCACACCTGCATGCACTCATACCAAAACACACACACACACCCCCCACGCACACAACCCCCACACACGCACACAACACCCCCCCACCAACTCTCCTGTCAGAGAACCCGACATACCTGCTTGCAGGGGGTCCTCTGGCTGGAGACGGGACGCGGCGCTGCTGTCAGCAGCAGTATCAGCCAGCAAAACACTGCCAGGCCGTATCATTTCCCATAATACGGTCAGCGATGTTTTGCTGGCGTGACGGTGCTGACAGCAGCGCCACCTTACCGTCGTCCACCGCCATGACCGTCAGCGGTATTCTGGCAGCCTTCTGGCGGAATTCCATCAATGGTCATAATACGTGTAGCCGGCTGGAAGCCGGCTGGTAGCCACGGCGACGGTATTTTGGCGGCTGTTGCAGTGGCAGTAGGCGGCAGTTACCGCCAAAGTTGTAATGAGGGCCTAAGTTATTAGCAAAACAAAAAACGCTCATCCTGCAGAAGCTTAGGGCCTGATTTAGAGTTTGGCGGATGGATTACTCCATCACAAACGTGACCGCTATCCTGTCCCCGCCATGTTATCATTTCCTTAGGATATTGTGGATTCGCAATACGGTGGGCAGGATATCTGTCACATTCGTGATGGAGTTACCCCCTAAATATAACTTCCCACCAGCAACCGTCAGTAGGTAATACACACACATCACACACGAACACCCACACACACACATATACGTATTCACTGAAAAAACAAAGATTAAAGTAACATTATAGTTAGGTGAAATGTTCATCTTTAGACTTTAAAAAACACTGAAATCGACCAGTTATAGTTAGAGTTATCGCAAGTAACTATAATTTGTGCCCTTTGGTAACTGTAACACCCCCCCCCGCCATGCACAATGATATTATCAATGATGTCAAAGAGGATGAGTGATATAATATGTAGGGTAGTTAGCAGTGCATGACAAGGGCTGGAGTTATATTTAAGGGCACAAGTTATTGTTACTTAAGATAACATTGCATTTCAGTGGTTTTTAGAGTTTAAAACTAACATTTCACCTAACTACAATGTTACTTTAGCCCTTGGTTTTTTCAGTGAATTGCTAGGGTTTTTTAAGCATAAAGTAATACTTATTTTCCATAGGTTAATCAAACTCCTTGCCGCAAATGGCTTCCAGCTGTGCATGACAGGAGTTGGCTTCAGGGCCTAGCCTGCAGCCACACCCTGTGGCCAACCACCTGCATGCAGCCAACCCCACACAGTGGAAAGGCAGTGGAGGGGGGCTGACCTCCAGGTCTGACCCAGGGGACCCCAAGGCCTTTTTTAGTTAAAGAGGAGGGAGGCCGGGTGGCTCTCCTCTCAGGACCTATTATTGCCCTGGGGACTCCATCCCCCAGGACTATATATACTGTATTTGCAAGGGGAGGAGGGCCATGTGGTCCTCCTCTCATAAATCTGCAGGAGGAGCCGCAAAGCCGCCGCAGCCCCAGTTACATCCCTGCATTTTTCATGCTCCTGCATGCTAGGAGCAGACTTTGAGTTTGAGAGAGAGCTAAAGCTTATTATAGAAACCCTAGTGCCTCTGCCGTTTATTTGATTTTGTATGGTCCAGAGTTCCACCTTCATCCACATTGCCTGGTCATGTGCTTACTGCCAAACTGGATCTTTTAATCTTCTTTACTATATTCAGTTCAGTTTCCCCAGATTTACTCACATTTTCAGGACACCCAAGTCCTTTATACAATACATTTTCGCTGCTGTGCACCAGTTCAAGTTGCATATCTATTTTGGGATGGTCGGTGTTTCTGTACACCACCATTTTTTGTGGTATCTCTTTTGGCCACTGCTATTCCTTGATTCACAACTAATCTTTAGTATTTCCTACATGTCTTCTGCCTCCCAAGTTTGGGATAATGTTGTTAATGCCTCTGTCGGTACTGGGCTCCACACTGCTGCTTAAGTAAGAGCTTAGAATGAGCACAGGCACTGGACTGATGGTGTGACATTTGAAAATATGAGGTTTCAACTACTTTCCTTGAGTCATGTGTTGCCTTGAGGTTTTTAGACAAGCGGAGTTAAGAAGATGGGACAGTGTTCCAAGATCTTGGATTCTTAATATGCAGTACACAGCTCTCATGTCCTAACTGTACTTATTTATTTTATTTTAGCGGTTTTATGTATAAAAACATGGACCAAGCGAGTTAGAACAACTCACACGAGGATAGGGTTAGAGGTGTCCAAGAAACACTACATAGACATAGCTACATTGCAAATGCAGGATCATTTTTAAGAAATGTGCAGAAAAACAGCAGGCTAACAATGCTAAAGGGTGACTCAACAAGAAAGAGAAGAGATGGGAAGCTGTTCTTGATAAAATAAAACAACGCCATTACATATGAACAAAGCCTTAAATACAATGATGTGGGAATAACAAAAAAATATTTATTGAGGACATACAGCAGCGGTATGCTTAGCAAGATTCAAAAGCCAAAAGATTAGGTTTGAGCTTGGTTGCCCCACTGATTATGGAGCAGTCAATCCTTCACACTACAAAATTCTTCCGAATTAGGAAATCATTTCAGCAACCAATTTTATTTTCAGAGCCTTATTGCTCTTTGAGTTATCTCCTACAGGCTCAGTAGTTTTCTCATGTGCCTTTATACCATGGTAAAAGCTGCAGGATGACATCTAGCTTTACTCCTGACTTCTTCAACGTTTCTTCATTCATACATTTTTCGCCTGTCATATTCACTGTAAGTTAACTCTGCTTTCCAGAAGAACATAATTCACCTATCTGAAATAGGGACTAGGAATATCATTCACAATGTGTTTTCTGTGAGCACACATGCATAAAATCCTGAAAGGACAGTAACTGCTTTGATAATGAACTCAGGAGCAGGGAGTTTGTTGATTGCTGAAGCAAAGATGATTAGAACACAAATCTCAAAAAGTGCTAAATTACAGCTCCCTAATAGAAAAGTTTGTCTCTCTTTTTGAGGAGTGTACTTGTAATAAGCCTTTCAAAGTAAATGTTTATTTTTCATTTGTAAAAATGTTGCAAAAAACTGAATCCAAAAAAGAAAAATATATTACAAAATTAGCAAATAAGTCAAATAATTGGAAATGGGGAACAATTATTCCTGACAAACCATGTTTATCTACCTTATATTTGGAGAACATGACATATTTGATTTCATTAATGTAAAGTAACTTATCTTAATCAATATCAGTTGTTTTAAATAAATAAGTTCAACAATTTCCACAATTTCAATATACATAATCAACAAAAGTATAGTAACAATGAAAATGGTACAATATATTGTTTATTTCATAAACATTGTGTTACTCATCATTTGGGCTTGAAGTTCAAATTTGCCAGAGGTAAAATACAACCATAACTCCTCAGCAAGAGTAAATATTAACATGCTTTTGCAATGTTAATAAGGGTGGTGTAATATTTATGAGGTGTATTATAATTATGGATTTGTTGAAAGTTAGACTGAATTGTTTTTTTTTTTTTGCCACAGTGACATCCCCACGCTGGAGGAAATTCACATAATGGAATCGACTCTGTGTTTAGAGATTCCCTCACAATTTTGAAGATGTTTCATCTCCACCATTCTCTAAAGGAGGCCTTTAGTTATACTATGTTTTTGAACTGTACTAGATACACAAATGTACCTACAACAGTAAGACAGAAATAAGAAAATACAACTGCAATACTGTTAAAGAAAATTGAAAGCAAATGATGACATATTTTTCTAAAGTAGACATTATTGGGTAGACACGTATTTGGTTTAATAGTGCAAATCTTGTAATTGTACACAGGGATAAAGTTAGTAGAGTAGAAAGCGAGTAGTGGAAGGTTATTGTGCGTCCTTTTCCATAATCCTAATAAAAAAGGCCTTTTTACTGAAGAAATCACATTAGCCGAGATACACTGTATGCCGTCAGAGAAGAGTGTTGTTAAAGGAAGTCAACCGTTGCACATAGTGAACTTAAAAAGTATACAGAGAAATATACTGCATAGGTCAATATTTTCATTATATCTTTATAAAAGCATAGGAGTGTACGGGCTTTACTTTGTGAACAAGGACCGTAAACCGAACAGAGAGAACAGAGAGATCTACAAGCGATCAATCAGAACCTATCACCACAATATTAAAATTGCCCAGTCTACCTTTTATGGTGAAAAAATAGAATGTTCTTCATGTCCTCAGAAAGAAATCTTTCACATTTTTAGAGATCTGACCTCCCCTCCCATTTCTTCCCCCATGACGGAAGCCTCCGTCTCCCACAGTAATCGACTGGCATCTTTTTTTCAGGACAAAGTCATCAGTATATACTCTGGGTTTCCCGCCTATATGAATAATCCCTCTATTTGTAATGACATTGACTCCCTTCCTGTAGGAGTCTCTCTAACCTCCTTCCCCCTCTCACCGAGGAGGTGACCATTAACTTCCTGTCCAAAATTAAATCCGGCTCCCCTCTGGACCCCGCCCCTCCCTCTGCTCTCTTGCAGGTAGCAGGCACCATTGCTCCTCCTCTCACTAAAATTCTTAACAGCTCCTTATCCTCGGGCTCCCTTCCCCAGTCATTTAAACATGCTGTGGTTAAGCCCCTACTGAAGAAACCTAAACTTGACCCCACTTTATTGGAAAATTTCAGACCTATTGCCCTCCTCCCTATCTCCGCAAAAATCCTTGAGAAACATGTCAACACTGAACTAACCAACTATCTCGAAAGCAATGAACTTCTTCATCCCACCCAAATGGGCTTTAGAGCCTTGCACAGCACTGAGTCAGCTCTCCTTACAGTAACTGAGTTGGCCCGCCAGCTCTTAGACCTAGGGTCTCACGTAGCCATCATCCTGCTTGACCTAAGTGCAGCTTGCGACACTGTCGACCACGATCTTCTCTGTCGGAGATTATCAGATGTAGGAGTCGGAGGTTCCGCCCTCTCTTGGTTTTCCTCCTTCCTTAAAGATAGATCTTTCCAAGTCTTGGACCAGACCTTCTTTTCTGGCCTTTTCCCCTTGGCTTGTGGAGTCCACCAGGGTTCGTCCCTTAGCCCCACTCTCTTTAACGTTTACTTGTCACCTTTAGCTAGAGTAGTTGCCCCTCATAATCTGTCCTTGGTAACCTATGCAGATGACACCCAGTTAGTGGTATCCCTCTCCAGCTCTGGAGACTCGCCGGTGACCAATCTCTCCCGCTGTATGAGTGACATCGCCAAATGGATGACCAAGTCCAAACTCAAATTTAACGATGGAAAATCGGAAGTCCTGGTTTTGGCCAACGGTCCCCCCGCGCTTCCCCTTCCCTCGCTCTCAGATGCCTTCAGCACTCTTCCTCTCCCTAAATCTCAGGTTTAAACTCTAGGTGTGATTCTTGACCCCAGGCTTACTATGGACTCCCAAGCCAGTAAAGTTTCTTCTACCTGTTTTGGTCTTATGCGCATGTTCAGAAAGATTCTCTCTCTGCTTCCTCCTACAGCCAGAAGAATTCTCATCCAAGCCTTAATTCTTACCCGGCTGGATTACGGACACTCCCTGTTCCTCAGCTCCCCTCTTTATGTTATAAAGAAGCTGCAAAGAGTGCAAAATGCAGCTGCCAGGCTTCTTACTCACTCCTCAAAATATTCATCCGCCAAATTGGCTATCTCCACCCTCCACTGGCTCCCCATCAAAGAACGGATCCATTTTAAATCTCTTTGCATTGTCCATAGGGCCCTACATGGTAAAGGTCCCATCTCTCTAAGGAAACGCATTTCCTTGCATACTCCTTCTAGGATCTTACGTTCCTCCTCTCTTAGGTATGCACACATTTCTCGATCTAAGAGAGCCTGGGGCAACAATTCCTTTTCCAGTAAGGCCTCCCACCTTTGGAATACCCTTCCTTTGGAGCTCCGCTATGAACCCTCCGAGCACCTCTTTAGGAAAAAGCTCAAAACTTTTTTATTCTGTAATTAGCATTGTTTCCCCCTCCTATAGGTGCTTTGTTGCTTTTAGCGCTGGGATGCCTTCGGGTCGCCATGCGCTTTATAAATCTTTAAAACTAAACTAAAACTAAACTAAACCAAACAGCATTACCATGACAACGAAGTCAAATAACTGAATATGCTTCAGAGATTAGTAATTTTAACTCGATCTAAGCGACAGGCTGCAACATTTAAACAGCATCTAGGCCACAAATATATAAAAGTCAAAAAAGTCATCAATCAGCTTTTAAAATGCTGTTGTGTCAACTGCTGGGTCTTACGTACAAGCTGCACATAATTTCCTTTCTACAATTTACCAAATGGCTCCTTGAACCCCAATACCTAAAACTTAAAGGCAATGTAACCCTGGATGAAATGCCCTAGACATAATGGAAAGCCCAAAAGAGAAACAGCAAAGCATAAAATACGTGTGAAAATTAACGGCTGAAGAGGGCTGACCCAGAGCCTACCCGTGTTCACACTTCCTCTTGTGCGCTTTGATGAAATGATGACATGAGGTCCTCCAAAAGCTAAAAATGTCTACAACCAGACTTGAAAAGGTGATGTGCATGTTCTAAACCCAGTAATGATATTTGGTAATATATATGCCTTTCTCAATCATGTGAAATAAGTGCGAAAATATAAAGGTGGTCATTACAACCTCAGAGGGCTTTTAAGAAGACCGCCAAGGGACCGCCGTGCAGAAGACCGCCAGTAGTGGTGGTTTGCCGCTCAGCGTATTATGACCGTTGGCTGCCCTCCGTCGTTTTTCCGACGGGGAGCCGCCAACAGCCATACTTGCGGGCGGCAGGGAAGTGGAGGTTGCTCCACCTCCACCGCCACGCCAACAGAACACCGCCGAGCCAATCACGTCCTGTGATTCTGCGTGGCGGTGTTCTGTTGGCGGTGTGGTGTTGGCGGAGCTGCCCCCATGGCTCCCATCCCCTCCTGGAGGATCGACGGAACAGGTAAGTCGATCGTCCGTTAGGGGAGGGGGTGGGGGGGTATTGTGTGTTGTGTGGGTGCATGGGGGTGTGCGTGTGTGTATGTAGGGGGTGTGTGTGAGTGCGTGTATGCTTGCGGGGGTGTTGCATGTTTTGGAAATGTGTGCGTGTCTGTCTGTATGTATGTCTGTATGGATGTGTGCGTGTATGTTTGAATGTGGGTGTGCGTGTCTGACTGTGTGTGTGTATGTTGGCATGTATGTCGGTGTGTGTGCGTGTATGTGTGTATGAGTAAGGTAATGTCGGGGGTCGGGGTGGGGAGGGGGGCCCTGCCACCTTTGGGGGGTGGCAGGGGTGGTGGGGGGTGTAGGGGAGGGAGTCGGGGTGGGGGCGGGGGGTGGGGGAGACCCCTATCAGTGCCAGGGAAGGAATTCCCTGGCACTGATAGTGCTTAACGGCATGAATTTCATGGCGGTTCCTACCGCTGGAAATCCATGGCGGTAAGCCGGGTCACAATACCGGCGGCGGTATTGTCACGGCGGCCGGGCTGGAGACCCGGGTCTCCAGCCCAGTGGTCGTCTCCGCCCTGGCGGGCAGAACGGGGAAGCGGCGGATGACCATGGCGGTAACCGCCATGGTCATAATACTAAAAAAAAGACCGCCAGCCTGTTGGCGGTCTTACCGCCGCTTTAACACCGTCCGCCAGGGTTGTAATGACCCCCAAAGTGTATGGATGTTTGATTGACTGTTAGGAGGACAAAGAATAACATTAACAGTAGGATATCACCCTTTAGGAGTAGGAAGCAAAAGTGCTGCAATGCCCAATCTGAAACGTGTTAACAGATTCTTTCTGCAATTGTTTTTGACAAAAAATATACAATTCTAGGCCATTACAACATATTGCAGAAGGATGGACCTTTACGGTAGATATGAAGGTTCGTACTCAGTAGTTTTTGGCTTGTTTACAGCCTTGTTGTTTAAAGTATCTGCCTTCAGCGTTCTAAAATGTTTATGTAATGCACACATTTTTGGCACAGGAAGTGAGAAAAATGACAGGTCCCAAATTTTTCATTCTTGACATAATGTCTTATCGGAAAATTTGCTCTCTGCTGGCACAAGGCAGGCTAAATGAAATTAGACCAATCTTGACATGAAACTAGAAACTTACTCGCGTGTGTGACTTTGCTTGTGTTGGCGTAATCTGATTAGTAGTGTTTTTAGAAATGTGAAGGATTAATTATGTAGAGGATCCAATCAAGCTTGCTGGCAGAAACTGAAACTTCTGCTCTGCTGGTCATTACATGATGCAAGGCACCAAAGCCAGTGTCCTGAGAAAATTAAGAGATGGTATAAGGGAGATTGAGGTGCATCACCTTACCACAGGGCAGATATATGTGAGGAGGGGGCCTTATGGGCAGATTAAGGGTGTGTTGGAGCCATCCCTTCTAAATAGGGAATCTGAATGGTATGTACTAATGCTTTGTGACCAAAATGCAGTTGCAAAACATTTGTATTTTACCACCAACTCAAAGTTGGTGGTAACCCATTCGCAAAGGAGAATGGGTCTCCTTGGGTTGCCTTCCTTTTTCAGAATTTAAAAAAAATATTTTTAAACGGCAGGAAGAGGTCTCATGGTCACTGCCTCCTCTTCAAAAGTAACAATTAATTTTTCAAAACGCATCCCATTTTCCTTTGAGGAAAATGGGCTGCATTTGAAAAAAAAGATTGCTTTATTTGAAAGCAACCATAGATATGGTGGTCTACTGACCCCAGCAGGCCACCATCCCTGTGATGGCAGTGGATCCTAGTGGGTCACAAATTGCTAACATCATTAATATTCATGAGGTAGGTCTATTCATGACTCACTATGAATCGCTAATTAGGAAATAAGGGCCAGATCTGACTTCAGTATATCAGTAATAGTGATCGCCAAATTGCGACTCACGAAAAATCATTATTTGGTAATCCCTATTAATATTGACAGTATGTCTGGTCCGCCCCGTGGTTCCTTCCACCCTCAACTATGTGGATCCTGCTGTCAAACCGTTATTGTGAGCTTGAACAATGCATTCTGCATATCTCGTTTTATAAAAGAATGTAATCAGGCATTTCAGAATTGATGTACCTTATTTAAGAGCTCCATGAGGAAATGCGGTTTACGGACTGAAAAACACGAATTTAATCGTAATGTGAGATTATGTTGATATTACAAGCATAACTGAGAACATTCACGGAATTATTAATTTTCAATACATTTAAAGCAATCATTTTGCATTCTCAGTTTGTAAGTGGAAATTCCAGAACAGGACTTTGTTATGCGTCCCTCTGATAAAGCATAAAAAGGTTGTGCAATTTAATTTTCCTTTATTGTTCCATTTCAGATTCTTTCATCAGTGCACATTCAGACTGCTGTTGGAGAATGCTTAATTCCCAGAGTATAATTCACAGCGTGAAACTGACTTTTTCATATACAAGACTGCCTGGAAGGATTGTAAAAACATATCACTGACACAGCAACCTAGCAAACAAGACAAGGTCTATGGGAGTCTGTTTAGAATGTTACATCAGACGGTACAACTAAACTGAAAAGGAAGTAAGTTAAAATAGATCATATTTGATAAAATGCCAGTGATTTGAAAGAAGAACGCACAGTCTCATTTTATTTAGTTACAACATATGTGTCCTTAGCTGCAGCTTTTCTGCATATTAGTATAATTCGTGCTAATAGAAGTAAAAAAATCCTGGGGTAGCGGAAGTAAAGTCACATGCCCATTGATGCTGATGACCTCACATGGCTGACCACTTGTCCCAACAACAGGCAAAAGAAGCATATAACTTCAATGTATATATAACACATACCTTGACATCTGAAATGTATGAAAACCAAGAATTTCCCTAGATGTTTTATGAATGAGGTAGTCATAAGTGCCCTTTAGGGAAGGGTTACACAACATATATAGGTTAAGATTCATAATGATTGTATCATAGTTCGGCTCAGGCAAGGACAGTCGTGTAATTTGTAGAAGACTCTCATTTTCCTCCATGGATCACTATCACCACACAGCTGCCATTTACCAACCCTACCGCTTCATATTCACCACTAAACATTATTTGCTTAATTAGAGAAAGGAATTTATCAACCTTCTGAAATGCTGTAGTCACTTCACATATTTGATTTCCCCTCTTACTTTACTATCTCTGTGCTCCGTATTGCAAGAGTGCCTGTGTTGCATGCAGGATTGTTTTTGTGCAGGAAGGGGCTCCATACGTCACAAAAACAATCTTGGGAGGATTTTTCCTTTTTCTATCCATGCTGCAGAATGCAGCAAACATAGAAAGAGGGGAAAAAAGGAGAAACAGTGATATTTCTCCTCGTTGCACCTCCTTTGGGGAGGTGTAGTCTTTTGGCGCATCCCCAGGTTTACAAGATTTTGTAAATCTAGGAAGCATCAAAATCCATATGTGCTGCATGGGAACACCCACTGCAACGCCCATTGAAAACCTACCAAGCGCAAAGTAAGGAAACATAGCGACTTGTGCTGCCTTGCCTTACTCCATATTTATGAGGCCTTTCAAAGCCTGGCAAAGTGGCTTTGCGTAGTGGTTTGCTCCACTGTTGTTTCACAAAAAGTGATGCAACTGTGGCGCAATGGGCCAAAGTATGTAATGTCCATGGGCATTATGCAGTTAGATGGCTCTCAACGTCTGGATGTCTCGATTCATAGTTGAACATTTGGTTGCATAGTCTAAGTTCTCTTTCTAAGGAGATGTTAAATGTAGAAAGGTTCTCCCCTTTTCATTACAAAGGAATGAACGTATCTCATCCTCCACACAGCATCAAGGCCACCCCCATGTTGTCAATGGCCTTCTAATCCCATGTGCTTAAAGGACAAACTTCCCTCTGTCTTTACCAGCTGAACAGCACTTATTTTAATGTCTAACATTTAAAAAATGATATTTCGCTATTCCTGCACTCTTTTCTGAGATGTAAGCTCATCTTAAGTTTTCTTCCAAAAAGTGAGCATGGGTGACCTAAGTTAGGCACTATTCCATCCATAGACAAGAATAGCTTT
The DNA here is from genome assembly GCF_031143425.1 of Pleurodeles waltl. Taxonomy (NCBI): domain Eukaryota; kingdom Metazoa; phylum Chordata; class Amphibia; order Caudata; family Salamandridae; genus Pleurodeles; species Pleurodeles waltl. Next base: position 165,607,501 of record NC_090446.1, on the reverse strand, counting down.
GCTCGATTTTGCAAGAGCTTTGGCACCTTTAAATGTGTGAGAAATCATCAGGGAAGGTCAAGGCTACCCTTTGGTTTTTAGCATTAAGTGGTTCAATTCCTGGTTTTGATCTATTTATGATGTGATTTACTCTGAATCTTGGCCAACTTTGGTTGGATAATACCACATCCACCATTTTCAATACTGTACGGTGTAGGTGTTTTAAAGGTAAACAAATATTACAGCAATTGTGTGTAAAAACTGGAGATGCGTTTGAATAAATATAAATTGCATAATTTTGACTGGGGCACAAGCTCCTGTTTGCGTCCTTGTCGGAAATTGCACAGGGATTAAATACGTCCCACCATTTTTTGTAGCCCAATATATGATGAGCAATTTCAGTTCAAGAAACTGCCCATCCTTAATGATATTGGCCTCATTATGTTCATGCTGATTCCAGAATGGCATTCATACAATGGATCATAAAGTGTCTGTCAACATGTTGCAATACTGCGTCAGTCTTGCTGGAAATGCTTCACCCTCAGTGGTATTTAAAGGCATTTTGTTAATGTGTCTACAGTCGTCTGTCATGCCATGACCACAATGTATGTGTTCACAGTTTATCTGCTTGTCTAACACATCCAGCTTTCTCCTTCCACTAGTAGTATCAGTAAAGTATTTTCTGCTAAATAACTATTTATAGGATATCACAGGGTCCTTGTGCAGATTCTTCCCTAGGATCAGGGTTCTGTGTTTTTGTTCTGTGAAGGTACTGAGAGTTATTGCTTATTGTGAGAAAGAAACGGCATATTATATTGTCCATGGCTCTAGTCATTAAGATGATAAATATATGTGCAGTATTGGAGATTGTATTTTATTCGAATGGAAAATTTGCATAGTACAGCATGCCATCTTTGGAGAACGTGAAGCGCTTTCTCCTTATGGTTCAGGTAAATGGTTTACCTGTTATTCATGGTTGCTTGAGTGGGGGTTTATTTGTGATCTATGTGGAAAGTGTTGGGTTTCATGTGTGAATTTCCGAGGAACATGTCACCTTTAACTGCACTTCAGTATCCTACCCTTTCTACAAAAGAATCAGTGAGCTCCCTGCTTAAATCATTTGTTTCAAAACACATTGACTATACCAAGATTTTTCCAATTTTAAAGAATTTGTGTTGTCAACTATAGACATTATCACATCTAAAGTACTAGGGTGCTATAGGAAACAAGCCAAGTTTGTCTTGTATGTGAAAGTAGTACCCAAAGAGTAAAATAAATGTTTAAGAGGTCGCCTCACCCATAACTTATCACGCCATGCTTCATCACAGTCGACCTCTACTTACCAAAGAAACGCCTACTGTATCAAAGTGCCTCTCCCTTTTTTGCCATCTCTTTTCTAATACTACCCCTATGTCACAAACACGATAGGTGCTCTTACTCATAATTTCCTCAGGCTAAGACAGCTTTTATACATATATTGCAGTAGATGAAGAGAAGATTAAGAATGCATATTATATCACAATTAAAAGATGCAAGCTTTCAGCAGTGGCAGAAACTAGTGCCTGCATTATGTTCCATTCCTAAGAGCTTTTTTAGTGGCAGTATGACATTACCAGCAGAGACGAAGACACTACTCACCATTATAAATCCAAAGAACTGTTGTCATCTGGATTTGTTTATGAATGTTTCATATTCTATTTGGCATTTTCTCTGTATTATTTTTCATTAGAGCAACTTCTAAAGGTGGATATCTCTTCCAAGTACAATGTGTCAGTCTGTGAATCATTTTGCTTCTCCAAAGCCCTTTAACATGCAGCTTGTTACACATTCACATGTCACATCATAATCCAAAAGGACAATCTTAAGTGGAAAAGTGGCCCTATTGCCATCCTTGGTTACAAACATCTCTCAGTTAAATTAGCTTACTTAACCACTGAGACCTCATTGGTCAAACTGATATAGGTAGCAATGCTGCATAACTCATGCCATAACATAGATTGATTCCTCCATGACGTTTATGACCCCAAAACTTACAAAGGTCAATTAGGAACTAGAGGAGTTAGACACCTCTTTGACAAAGTCCCTACTCACTGACTTAGAAAGGTAGAACTCTGAGAATTATTGTTTTGCAAACATACGCAAACCCTTGATCAAGCAGTGCTTGCTGGTGGTTTACTGGTAATACTACTGATTACTCGCTTTACATTTTACCTTTAAAGATATCCATAAAAGTATTGGTACAGAATTTAGATTGAAATTCTAGGACTCATGCATGACCTGTCTCATAATAAGATATAAAAAGAACCCTAGGTAAGTTTCTAGTGCAAATCCCTTGCCTGTGACCGCCTGCAAGACATTTTACAAGGATACCTGATGACAGCTTCTCTCGGCACTTGTCAGTCCACATCCTCAATATTCCTTGATGACATCACAGACCCTCTGTAGCTTCTGCTTGACCCTAGAATGATTCTTTGAGTGAAAGCACAAACAGTATATAATGCATAGCCCTATAGTCAAATCAAACACCTAATCCATGTGTACAATGAATTAAAGCCCATAAAACATGACTGAAATCGTTCCAAGTATCCATTGGAAGAAAATTATGTTGTATATATAATAAACACAGCATTTCGTTAACTCTTGCTTCATCCAACGGCAGCCAGCAGCAATCTAACCTAAATTGACTGTTGGCCTGATTTTTCAACAACCATCGGGAAAATATATTATCATCTTGTGTTTAAATATTGTAGGATCCGTCCCAGCTTTTGAATTCCGTAGGAAAATCTGAGCTCCCTACCAAAGCAAAGCAAAAACAAATGACCTCCAGTTGCTCAGACTTTCAATTGCTCAAAAGGGCACCATTAATTTGACCAAAGAATCTTGTTGGAAGAACTCCTGAAGTAATGACTTTAGGCTCTGTCTTGTGTTTGCTCATTTATCTGAAGTCCTTTGGTTTGCCTTGTAACTCTAGCTGCAAGCCACAACCTTGAGGCAATGATAGATCAACATTATAACAGCGTAATATTGCATTCTATTAGTTGCACAAACAGATTAAGAACATAGCATTTATTTTTCAAAGAGACATAAGGTTTAGAGTAAGAATGATTTTGCAGTGCACGAGTAAGAGGCTTGCAGGTGCAGGTTTTAAGCCATATTCCTATACTTGCCAACATTTTGAAACAAGAGAGAGATTTAAAGAAACATATTGGAGCACTTACTTTTCCCCATTGAAGTACACGAAGCAAAGTCAGTTTCAGAAGGGACAGCTAAATTTAAGCCATTTTTAGTCTGAATCTGGTCTGTTGGCATGTATGAATTCCCTTCCCTCACCCCGCCCAAAAAATAGTATCCTAAAGAAGTTGGATGACCTTGCCAGTGCAGTGACTTCCACCTACCCAAATACAGGTGGGTGGGGTACGAAAAAGAGGGAGAGGGCTCTTTTCTCTGGCAAAACACCCAATGGTGCAGCTTGCCAACTTGTTGCCTTTCATCGAACTTGATCAGCAGTGATCACACAAACACACAAAACTGGAATCCAAAGGCAGATACCGAAAGCACATATATTTCTGCCACACAGCACCATGTCACAGATAACCACTACTTCTAGATGATAAATGCAAAACAAACCAACCTATCATGTTGGACGAACTGGTGTTCGCAAGAAGACTACTTCACCCACCCGGCTTTTTCCTCATTTATTCTTTCTTTGTCCCTTCCTTCATGTTTCCGAATCTCTCTTTTCCACCGCTCACCCTGCTCTTGTACTTTACACGTAAAGGGCACGGCTGGCTTAAGGTGAAGTTCCCGTTGGTAAGCACATTGGCTTTCTTGTTCAATGTGTATCTTAGGAAATGCTGAGTTTTAATGACATTGCTGTTTACATTGCCACAAAGCCCTGCAGGTGTCTTTACTTTCTTGAAGGAACCATAATCCCTTTGTGTACCGATCATTCTGTCACCTGGCAGTGAGTCAGCCTGGCTAGTCGACATCTTACAAGCAAGGCATTTTGTAAATGCTTGCACGCCGTCGACTTTCATGTGTTGATATAGTTGGAAAGGGGCATTGGAAAGAAGCTGATGGAATACTTAAATACACGAGCTCGCCCTGTGCATATCAACATATGTTAGACGTCAGTTTGACTAGAACGCCGTATTGTCATTTAATCAATCAAGTCGTTGTACCTCCTATCTTTAAATTCAGTGCACATTGTGGATTAATTGCAAGTCAAAAGATTAATTTGAGTTTCGAAAATATGCAGCATGTTGTGCAATTGGAAAGCTCCCGATTATTACATTTTTGCCTTACTAATATAAAGAAGGCCTCCACTTTGTCTGAACATCTCATTCAAACAAGACAATGCTAGTAAAAAAAAACGTATATTTATTTAATTGTGGTAGGGTATATTTTCTTGACAAAATGCATCTGTTTTTCCTGCATTGCTGTCATGTGCTGACACCAACAGAACGGCCGTCACAGTCCATTAACCGTTTTTAGATGCCGTTCAGCTCCCAGGTTTCTAAACCCACAAGCACAGGCAGCACGGCACACAAAGACACACGCGCACACACACTCACATACACAGATTTAGAAAAATGCATGCACGAATCCACTCGCCCAAATACATCTAGTCCCCTGGGTTCGACTGGCCAAGGCTGGTGATCCTGTGAATCTTTTCTTGGTTGTCCCTAATGGATCATGTTGAGTATTTTTTCTTCCACTTAAAAAGCCTCCATCTCAAATGGGGACCCATCCGCGGGCACAGTTCGATAGCCTGCCCATGGCCTCTTGTTTTGAACCTTTTGATGGAACCTTCCATGGTACCATCTTGTTTAATCCAACAACCATTTTTTTCTTTTCGTAGTAGTATGGTAATGACAAAGGTAAAGATGCAGATTAGGAACCTATGAACCTGATTCACCAACTACATTTTGTAGAAGGTGAAGCAGTACTACTGTAGTGCTCCTCACTTACTACGAAAACCAAAGCACAAACCTACGGCCGGAGATCTCAGTGTGCGCCTCTGCTATCTTTTCAGTGTGGAAACCTCCGCCATAGTGGCACAGATCTTCGAACATGTAGGTGTGCATTTTAATGGTAAACAAGAGTGGGACAAGGGGTGTGGCAGAAAATGGGGAATAAATATGAATAATTGTGAGGGAGAGTTTTGGGAGTGGACATGCTAATACAAAATACATATTATACAAGAGTAAGACTATTGCAATTCATAATATACACTTCTAAAGTTCCTACCACCCTAATGGTGTCAAAACAGGATCAAGTGTACTCCAGCCCAGACTTGGACAAAGTCAAGCATCACACATGGACAACCACTGGCATGGTCGTGGGCCGTGCAGGGGCATCCCTATGGCCCCCAACACTACCTTTCTGCCAGCCTTTTAAAGGCGGGGACCCCGCCCTGAAAAGGCTGACAAAAGGGAAGTTGTGATAAACACGGCAGTGCTGAATTCAGCACCACCATGGCTGACCACGACTTCGACCGCCTCCAATCCTTCAGGATCCCTGACCCCGGCAGAGGCGGCAGTCTCCTGGTGATCCGATCACCAGGATCGTAATCTGGCGGTTGGACCGTCAGGAGTGCGGGGGTTTGACCGCCACCATGAGTTTGGCGATCTCGTTACCGCCAAACTCGTAATTAGTTCCCAAGTCCAAATGCAGAACTCTTCACCATCACTTCAAGGCTATCCGAAGTTGACTCTCCCTCCTCGGACACCTCCTGCAGCCCAGCCCTGCTGAACTTTATCGTCTCAGAATTTTTTTTTCAGAAATTGTTCTAAACCCGAAGGTAAGTGATGACCGGGCCCAATCTGCTTCGTGTATTCAAACCGTGCTAGTTTTCACAAAATAAATTAAAATTACATAACTATGGTTCCACTGATTGGATTTTTGTCATTTTGGTGTCAAATAATTTATTAAAATTAGGCCTATTTCTCTAAATTGATTTGGGATTTCAGTTTTTCTTGTATTGTGTTTTTACTTTATTACTGTTTGTGTGCTGCATATAATCCTTCCCATTGTCTCTAAGTTAAGTGTGACTGCTTTTTATGACAAGCTATCTAGAATTAAGCACTGGTTAATTTAGTAACTTTTTGTGGTTCACACTGCAAGGCATTGTGGCTGTTCCTTGACCAGGGCTCACACCCGAGTCAACCAACAACCCAATTTCTCACACTGATGTTCAGCAGTATGGGTCAGGACATGAGTTTGTGCAGTACCATACCATGACAAAACTCTAAGATAAAAAATTTGAAGCCAGAGTTGACATTTTTTAAACTGACCTTGTTTGGCCATATTTTTCCCTTTTTCCAAATGTTATTCCTGCCTCACATTTTTTGTGCCTGTGACTCCAGCCAGCCAAGATGGAGTTATTTATTGACACTATTGAGTGCTACAGCATGGCTGAGCTGAGGAAGTTGTGACCAGAGAGAGGATTGAAACTCCCATAGGGTTATTCAAAGTTTGAGTATTAGATAGCCCATAGAGCCTAGGAGGAGGTCCACAGAATGCACTGTAGAGTAGTGATGAATGTTGAGTAAATGAGCATACATTTTTCTTGCATGAGAATAATGGGGGTTAAATGGCTGGTACATATACCTGGTGCTATTATTTAGTAAATGCTGTAGGTCAAAGGGCATTGCTGTGCTCTGTATGGAAGGTTTATGGGGTTACGTGGTCATTGAATATATTTGTACATTTATTATGATTGATGTAGTTAGGAAATAGGGATAGGGATTTTTTGCATCAGGGATGATGGATGATAAATGTTTTTTACTTATACCTGCCACTGTATTTTCATGAATACTGTAAGAAAATGGTAATAACTATTTTACTCACAGGGGATTAGGGGCTTTAAACAGCTTTTGAACACAGTTTCCCTTATATTATCTCCTGTTACGAAAATGAGAATAAATAATGTTTACATTGGGAATTTATATCTTCACGTTATGTATTCTAGATCGCAACGAGTATACCAACCATCAAGATTTTTGTCCGCCCACCAATTTTAAAAGCAGCCGGACCTTAGGTCTAATAATATTGGAGACTACTCTGAACACGCCGTGATGAAATCCCTCCAACAGCTCTGTGGGGTAAGGATTGTAGGAGGCAGACTTCTAATTCAGCCCGCCTAATTTATTATTTAGCATGTTTAGCAAGGAGGCGTCTTGTTCGTTATTGGGATCATCCAGACAAATCGCTCAACCAACAAAGAACAGCCATGCATCACCATGCACAGAATCGAAAAAGAGCTATCAATCTTTCAATTCTTTCTGTGTCCCGGTTGGGTGAGGTTTCCTGTGTTGTGTCAATTAAACTGCAGGCTTCACTGATGAGTTCCATCAATTTATTTAAGTTTCAGCTTTGCAACCATACTCCCCCAGGAACCCAAAAACTTTGGTTTCCTGGAAGCTCCTTGGCAGATCATGGGAATAATGTCACCAGATCACCTGATGGCATAATTTATGCTTATAACTACAATGGTATCCAATCATCTTCGAACCTCCAACTTACCATTTTTGATTAATTAAAAGATTCTTGGCAAATACTTTAGTTTTGGTTCGTCTTGCATGGTTCAAGAATTTAGTAGCACAATCTGAAGGCTCCCAACTGTCCCTCTTAATCATGGCTCTTTTTTTCTAAGTAAAAGCTGCAAACCCCCAGGACACTCATAAAGAGCATTGTCAGAAATGGGGTCTTTGGCTGGCAGTCAGGTTACCCCCAGTTCAAGCAAGGACCCTCACTCTAGTCAGGGTAAGTCACACACAATCCAAATTATCTTGTGCCAACCATCTGGTAGCTTGGCACAGAGCAGTCAGGCTTAACTTAGAAGGCAATGTGTAAAGTATTTGTGCAATAAATCATACAATACCACAATATAGCACCACAAAAATACACCTCACAGTGTTTAGAAAAATATATAATATTTATCTGGATAACTGCAGGTCAAAACTATTGGAATGCAATAAGTATATGTTGAGATATCAGTGAAAAGTGATGTAAAGTGTCTTAAGTCTTTTAAAAGCAAACATAGGCCCTCATTACGACCCTGGCGGTTGGCGGTAATTTGGGGAAAGGTACTGCCAACAGTCTGGCTGTACCTTTTCTGAAATTATGACATTGGCGGTTTGGCTCAAGCCAAACCGCCAATGTACCACTCCGTCCACCAGGGTGGTAAAGGCAGCTGGGCTGGAGACTTCGGTCTCCAGCCAGACGGCCGTCACAATCCCACCCTTGGGATTACGAACCCGCCTACCACCATGGTTTTTGTGGCAAGTGTACCCCACAAAAACCATGGCGGTAGGCACTATCAGTGCCAGGGAATTCCTTCCCTAGCACTGATAGGGGTCTCCCCAGCCCCTCTCCCCTACCCCTCCGAAGACTCCTCACCACCCTCTCCCTCCCTCTCCTGACCCCCCGCACATTTACACACCCACACGCTCTCACATACACACTCATACACACACACATACCCACATCCACCCATGCATTCACACATACATACCCACACACCGCAACACACACCAACATACATTGTCGCACACACGCATTCACAACACACAACATACAGGTACACTCACATTCATTCATTCACGCATGCATTCAACGTGACTCACACCCGCATGCACGGATACAAAAACAGACACACACACACCTCCACACACACACACACAACACCCCCACACACAACACCCACCACCCCCCTCTCCTGTCGGAGAGCCTGACTTACCTGTTTGCAGGGGCTCCTCCGCCAGGAGACAGGATGCGGCACTGCTGCCAGCAAAAAAACACCAGGCCCTATCATTGATCATGATATGGTCGGTGGTGTTTTGCTGGTGTGACGCTGCTGCTGGCAGCAGTCCACCTTACCACCATCTGCCGCCACGACCGTCGACGGTATTCCGCCAGCCTTCTGGTGGAATTCCGTCTACGGTCATAATGCGGGTGGGCGGCTGGTAGCCACGGTGACGGTATGTTGGCAGCCATCACCGTGGTGGTAGGTGGTCAATACCGCCAATGTTGTAATGAGGGCCAAAGTCTCTTTCAAGCACAAAGTACCTAGTTTGCGTGAAAAACCTCTGCAAAGAACCGCAGAGGAGGTAATGCGTGGAAACAAATGGGTGTGCGTTGATTTCTCGGGCTTCACACGGTGATGCGTCATTTCGTTTTCACACAAGGACGGCTGTGCGTTGATTTCTGGCGCTTGGTCATGGATCCTCTTCGGGTTTTGGGGTTTTCAGACGCCCTGGGAATGAAGCATGGATTTCCAGCACTGACAGGACGAAGTCACAGGGGCTGCATTGATCCGGTGGGTGTTGCAATGAATTTTCTACTGCACGGCAGGCGCTTGGTCGATTCCTCTCTTGAAGTCTGGCTGCATCATTCTGGCTCAGCTGTGCATCGCTCCGATAGGGCGGTGCGTCAAATTTCCGGTCGCTATGCTGGAGCTGTGTCGATCTTCTCGTTGTGAAGTCAGGCTGTGTCATTCTAGTTTGGCGTGCGGTGAAATTTTCACAGCGGTGCAGACTGTGCGTTGTTTCTGGCAGGCTCTGCGTTGAATTTCCCCACACAAGGAGTCCTTCTTGTAGAGATGAAGTCTTTTTGGTCCTGAGACTTCATGGAACAGGATGTAAGCTCTATCCAAGCCCTTGGAGAGCACTTCTTCACCACAGCCAGAGAGTAGCAGGGCAACAGCAAGGCAGCATTCCTTCACAGAAAGCAGATAGGTGAGTCCTTTGAGCAGCCAGGCAGGTCTTCTTGGCAGGATGCAGGTTCTGGTTCAGGTTCTGTTCTCCAGGAAGTGTCTGAGTTGGTAAGGGCAGAGGCCCTGTTTAAATACCCAAATTTGCCTTTGAAGTGGAGGAGACTTCAAAGAGTGGCTTAGAAGTGCACAAGGTCCCCTTTCAGTGCAATCCTGTCTGCCAGGGTCCCAGTAGGGGGTGTGGCAGTCCTTTGTGTGAGGGCAGGCTACTGTCCTTTGAAATGCAAGTGTCAGGCCCTCCACCCTCCCAACCCAGGAAGACCCATTCAAAATGCAGATATATGCAAGTGAGGCTGAGTATCCTGTGTTTGAGGTGTGTCTGAGTGAATGCATACGGGAGCTGTCAACTAAACCCAGCCAGACGTGGATTGTAAGGCACAGAGAGATTTAAGTGCAGAGAAATGGTCACTTTCTAAAAGTGGCATTTCTAAAATAGTAATATTAAATTCAACTTCACTAGTCAGCAGGATTTTGTATCACCATTCTGGCCATACTAAATATGACCTTGCTACTCCTTTCAGATCAGCAGCTACCTCTCAAATAATGTATGAGGGCAGCCTCAATGTTAACCTATGAAGGGAGCAGGCCTCACAGCAGTGTAAAAATGAATCTAGGGGTTTTACACTACCAGGACATGTAAACTACATAGGTACATGTCCTGCCTTCTGCCTACACAGCACCCTGCCCTAGGGGTTACCCAGGGCACACCTTAGGGGTGACATATGTAGAAAAAGGTGAGTTTTAGGCTTGGCAAGTAAATGCCAGGTCCAATTGGCAGAGAAACTGCACATACAGGTCTTGCAATGGCAGGCCTGAGACAAGTTTAAGGGGCTACTTAAGTGGGTGGCACAATCAGTGCTGCAGGTCCATCAGTAGCATTTGATCTACAGGCCCTGGGCACATATAGTGCACTCTACTAGGGACTTATAAGTAAATTAAATAGTCCAATTGGGTATGATCCAATGTTACCATGTTTAAAGGGAGAGAGCAACTGCGCTTTAGTACTGGTCAGCAGTGGTAAAGTGCGCAGAGTCTAAAAACCAGCAAAAACAGAAGCTAAAAAGTGGAGGGAGCCAGGCAAAAAGTTAGGGGTGACCACCCTAAGGCTGTCAGGTCTACCAAGCATCAAGGGGGTGCAGAGGGGTAGGGGCTAGCACAGATGGTCACCTATCTTGCAGTGGACTGCCAGCTTGATCCCAAGATCCAAATATTAGCTTTTCAACGGCAGCAACTTATATATTATTTATTGGAGCTGGAATTACCACTGCTGCTGTCTTGCCCTCCAATGAATCCTCTTTAAAGGATTTAAAGAGTAATCATCACAATTACAGGGCCTTGAAGGAGTTCTCTGTTGTTATTTGTTGTCACTACCTCCCCGAATCGGGAGTCTGATGCCTTCCACATATGTAGTAGCGGTTTCTCAGGTTCCCTCTCCTTAATTGAACGTCTGATTCCCCATTACTTGTGCTCACCATGGCAGGCACATAAAGTACCATCAAACATTGATAGGCCAGGCATCCAAATGTATTGTCACCATCACAGGAATGTGTGATCAGCCGGAGCTCATGTAGAGTTACCAAAGGGGACAGGTGAGACAGTATTGATCATGGTCTATTAAATGCACGCAACCCGGGATCTCAGCGCTCATAGGCATGTATTAGCTCTAGATCTACCACAGTTATCTGAGTAATATATGGAGCGATCAAATGAGCCATAACTAAATAATGTGCCATTAGTAGTTTTACTATATTGCAGGGGGATAGGCCGGTTGCATGGGCACCAGTGGGCCTGGTTTTCTCTGCGATGGTGGAATGGAGAGGCGGGCCGAGGTGCAGCCTCTGCAAGTTGCAGGGATGACGGGGACACCTCACTGAACATTCATTCTGAGCTGCTGTTGTAATGCGCTGGGTGGAGAAGGGTGACGGCGTGGCATGAGAGGCTTGGACCACCAGGCAGAATCTGAGTCCTGGTGCAATCCCACCCCTTCCACTCTGGTCTGGCCACCTGGGGGGTGCAAGCTGCCAGGCTGCTTGGCCCTCACAGTGCTGGGTAGGGCCTCCTCAAAAGGCAGGCCCTTTAGTCAGACAGTCTTGGTGGGGTAGAAGTTCTTTGCTTGAAACAACAGCTAAGGCTGGGCAAGCAATCCATCTTTAAATGGATCAAGTTTGCCCAAACGATTGAAGTGGGGCCTGACCAGAAGGGCCGGACCCATTTGGGCAGGTCGCCCTGTGTGGAGATGTTGGATTCATGTCCTTGTCTGCTCTCCACAAGGGCAGACTTGAAGGAAAGGCCCTTCAGTCAGGGTTGACAGGCAGCTGATGGCCTGCGTGTCTGGAGTAGCTGACCCTATTAAACTAAGGTAAAGCTGCCCCCTTCTTTATTATAATCTGTGCACACTAAATGACATAGGGGACAATCAGAGCAAATGCACCCAACCTCCTGGAGACCTAAATAGCTAGAAGAAGCGAATAGACCCTTCTAGGAGGTTTCAGGACTGTCCGCCCATCTGTATATGCCATAGGAACGCACAGTGCACCACCAGATGCCAGAGGGTTCAGATCGACCAGCTGGCCGGGTTCGAAGGACAGCCATCTCGTTGCGGCATCCCTTAATGAAAAGGCTTCTGCTCACCCTTGGAGGGGACACTGCTAAACAGGCTGAGTTCTCTGAGCTCCACCTGGGCCTTAGGCGAGGGGGCCCTGACAGAGCTCTGTCCCTGGGCCCAAAGGCACCTTTATGTGGTGGCAAAGTGGGAGAGACCCTGTTGGGGCCCGCAGAAGCCCATCCTGTGTGCTTTGCCAGGCAGTGAGCCAGATAATGGAACCCTGGGCCTGAGGCTACCACCCGAGGGCCAGCCTGGGGCACTGCCCTGGGGGCTGGTCAGAGCTTCTCCACTCAGGTCACAAGGGAAGGGCTCTATGGGCCCTCACAATCCTGTTCTGTTCACTTTGCTACATGATGAGCCGAAGAATGGAGCCCGGGAAGGGGGTTCCCAACCTAAGGGCATCAGAGCCCTGACCCAGGGCTCAGTCAGAGCTCCTGAACCCATCCAGAGCTCCTGAACCTGGCCGAGCAGGTGAAGCCTCTCGAGGCCAGCGGGACCCTCTCTCGGGCCCTTTGTGACATACCAAACTGGGAGCTGGAGCCCAGGACAAAGGGGGTGCCCACCACAGGGCCACTCTCTAATTCTGGCACAAAAGATGAAACCTCCCCAGGCCAGTGGGATGCTTTGAGACCTGGCAGACTGGGGTAGACAGCCCAGTGTGAGGCTTCCACTCACACTGGGCTGTCAGAGGGTTCAGATCGACCAGCTGGCCGGGTTCGAAGGACAGCCATCTCGTTGCGGCATCCCTTAATGAAAAGGCTTATGCTCACCCTTGACGGGGACACGGCTAAACAAGCTGGGTTCTCTGAGCCCCACCTGGGCCTCAGGCGAGGGGGTCCTGACAGAGCTCTGTCTCTGGGCCCAAAGGCACCTTTATGTGGTGGCAAAGTGGGAGAGACCCTGTTGGGACCCGCAGTAGCCCATCCTGTGTGCTTTGCCAGGCAGTGAGCCAGATAATGGAACCCTGGGCCTGAGGCTACCACCCCAGGGCCAGCCTGGGGCACTGCCCTGGGGCCTGGTCAGAGCTTCTCCACTCAGGCCACAAGGGAAGGGCTCTATGGTCCCTCACAATACTGTTCTGTGCACTTTGCTACATGGTGAGCCAGGAATGGAGCCCAGGAAGGGGGATCCCAACCTAAGGGCACCAGAGCCCTGACCCAGGGCTTAGTCAGAGCTCCTGAACCCGTCCAGAGCTCCTGAACCTGGCCGAGCAGGTGAATCCTCTCGAGGCCAGCGGGACCCTCTTGAGGGCCCTTTGTAACATACCAAACTGGGGGCTGGAGCCCAGGACAAAGGGGGTGCCCCCCACAGGGCCAATCTCTAATTCTGGCACAAAAGATGAAACCTCGCCATGCCAATGGAATGCTTTGAGACCTTGCAGACTGGGGTAGACAGCCCAGTGTGAGGCTTCCACTGGTGGCCAGCCTGAGCTTTGATGCGGTGCACGGTCAGTGCTCCCCACCCCTATTCTGGGCACTGTGCAACACGGAAGGCCGGAGAAGAGAGCCCAGGGACCTGGTGGGTGTCCAGACCCAGGTCTGCTGGTTCAGTGGGCTTGCAGGCTTGGGCTTGCTGGTTCCCTGACTCTGCTGAACCCCATTCCGTAATATTGGTCCTGGCCCTTTTAACAGGGTCACTCCTCCAACTTTTTGCCTTCCTCCTCCTATATTTTTTTACCCTTTTTGCTGACGTTATGATTCCGGTCACTTTATCACTGCTGATCAGTGCTAAAGTGCATGTGGTCTCCCTTTTAAGCTTGGTATGATTGGCTTACACCTGGTACATTTAATTTACCTGTTCTTCTCTTGTACAGTGGGATCCCTATGCCCATGTCCTGTAAATTAAATGCTACTAGTGGTCCTGCAGCGCTGTTTGTGCCACCCACAGAAATAGCCTTTCAAACCTGTCTCAGGGCTGCTAGCACAGGGCCTGCATGCGCACTTTACGGCAACAGGGACCTGGCATCTGAATTTACTTGTCAGGCCTAGAACTCCCCTTTTACTACATATAAGTCACCCCTAAGGTAGACCCTAGATAGCCTTATGGGCAGGGTGCTATGTAGGTAAAAGGCAGGACGGTGGCGATTTGTGTGACCTGTCCTGGTAGTGACAAACATCCTATTTGGTTTCTCGCTGCTGTGAGTCCTGCCTTCTCATGTGATTGCATTGGAAATGCCCTACCTTTTATCTGGATGGTATTGTCTGATCTATGAGGGGTAGCATAGGCATGTTTGCTATGGTTGTAATGGTGGTGAGAAATGCTGCTTACTGGTGTAGATGGATTTTTTATTACCATTATAGAAATGCCACTTCTAGAAAGTGAGCATTTCTCTGTGCTTATGACTCTGGTATTTTGCAACTCTACTCCAGTCTACGTCTGGGGCAGAGTGACAGCTGGGCTTTGTGCATACTTTTCAGACAGCCTGTACACAGGGAGGCTGTAGGTGTCACAGAGGTGCATCTGCATATTGAATGGTATTCCTGAGCTGAGAGAAGGAGAGGCAGCGCACACCTGCATTTGTAAAGGCTGTGCCCTGGCCTCACACAAAGGGCTCGTATATCCCTTACTGATGTCTGGAGCCTGTGCTGAAGGGGAGAGACAACACTCCTAGAACCAGTTAGGAATGGCTGGAACCTCCTCTCCCCCATTTGTAACAGTTGTGTATAAGTAGAGTATAAGTAGAGGGTGTTTTCCCCATGTTTTAGACCACTTTTGGAACTGGGACCGAACCTCTGCCAGGGAGGCTGCTGGACTGCACAAAGGACTCATCTGGACTGCCCTTCTGTTTGTTGCCCTGCTGCCGCCTGGCTTCTGCTAGGTGGCACAAAGGACTCATCAGAATCGCTTTTCTGCTTATTGCCCTGCTGACCAGTTGCCACCTCTAGGCTTGGGCTGGAGTGGCATTGCTGGACTGGTTGAAGAGATCACCCCTATCTTCCAGTGGGGTGCTGGTCACCCTGTTTACAGCAGCCTATCTTTGTGTACCCCTGAGTTCCTCCAGGGAGCCCAGCATGAGAAGAGTGCTGCTTTGCTTTTCCTTGGTCTCTCTTTGTTTGAGCGTGAGGAGAGTGCTACCTTCTCCTAGGGACCACTTCCTGAACTAGTGCGTGAGAAGTGCTGCATGGGCCTCTGCCCCTGAGTACTGGGAGCGTGCTCCGTGTGATGTTGATGTGCCCCTGCCCCTGAGAAGCCAGGGAGTTAGCGCATCTGGATATGCTTCAGGGAGTGCCCCGTGGGCACAGGACTGCAGAATCCGGAGCGTGAGAACTCTTTGTGTTGCCTATGAGGCGAGGGGTCAGAGAAGAAAGTACCCCGGGGCCCCGACAGGTGCCTGTTCTTGTGTATCATCGCTGCAGCCCCAGGAGGGTTCAGGCCAGAATCAGTAACTGCGCAGAAGCTATGGGGATTCCGCTGCAAGCTCCCCTCTCTGCAGACTGTGGAGGGTTCCCCTGGCCCTGAGAGGACCAGAGAGCCCCAATGAGTTTACGACAAGGCCACAAGGCAGGAGGCTCCTCCGGTCAGGCCCCCTTTACTATTATCACAGCTCACGGATGGGCAGAAAACCTCATTGGAGGTCCCCAATTTGTGCTGTGTTCCCTACTCATTCCCTTGGTGGTATATAAGCAGGCCAAGGTGGCGACCCTTGACGGAGGTCACCAGTCCTGCCACTGATTAACCTACCACAAGGGCAAGGAACGGAGCGTGAGAGGTCCCAAGTTGGGGCACGGACGTCCCCGTGTTCGCCTGCATCCTCCTGTTTTGCACCTGGGTGGGTAGCAGATTGTACTCATATGTTTTGGGTGAGTCTCATGATCTATGCTTCATGATATGTGTAGTCATGATGATGTCTTAGTATGTTTATTCTGACATGTGCATTCTTTTTGTAATGACAAACTGACTACTACTTATTTTGCAGGTCAACCAGTAACCTGCATGTTTTAATATGACTACTGTGGGTTTTCACAGAGTGATAGTACCTGAGTAATGTTCTGACAACTGCTCGTGTAGCAGGGTATTACTGATACTTGTTATGTGTGGTCTAAAGTTGTTTTATGCAATACAGTTTATTTTATATAACTTGGTGTTGTGTTTCCTTTGTGGGGTACTTATTGCATCACATGTACTGTGTGTTACGCAAACACTTTACACATTACCTCCGGGTTAGTCCTGACTGCTCGTGCCAAGCTACCAAGGGGGTGAGCAAGGGTTATCCTAGGTGTGTAACCCACACGCCTTGACTAGAGTGGGTGGGTTCCGCTTGGCATAGGTGCATACCCTGGCCAACCAGAAACCCCATTTCTAACACTTGTGCTTTGTGGCTTAGAAGCCCTAACCGGAGGAGCAGTCAGGTGATTCCAAAAAAGCAGCCAGTCACTAAATAGTCCGAGAGCAGGCTGCCCTGTCGGTAAGCATGGAGCCCTGCCCCCATGCTTTGTGGCATGGATGGCCAGCACATGAATCCCGGGCCCTACCATAGCTGTGACCAAGGTCGTGACCATCCAAGTCAAAAGAGGGGGAAACACGCTTCCCAAGCCTGCTGCTTTGCCGTTGCCAGGCCTCGCTGTTGTGGGGTAGTGTGTGGTGGAGAACGGTAACCATTGGGCCTGCCGATGGTACCTCCTGGGTGGTGCGGGACATCAGCAGTCACTGCCTTCGAGACCACGCCCTGCTGAGGGCTTCTCAGAGCTCTCCTGGGCCTGTGTCCCAGATCTGTGCCCCGTAGGGCTGGGCCTTGATGCAGAGCTAATCTCTTCTCAAGGCCCAAACCCAGTGGAGATGGAAGAGTGTGTTCCCCTAAGTCTGCAGCCACCCAGACCTCGGTAGTGACTACTACCACCATGCTGTGGGCTGAGGGTGCTGATTTGGGTGGGTGCCTTTTACCTTCCTGGAGCCCGGGCCTGGAGAGTCAAGGAGAGTTAAGCCCAGCCCACCTCAAACCTCTCTCCTTGGACCTGCCTGGGAAGCTGATTTTCCTTGACTATTCTTACAGAACCTCCAGGTGGACAAAAGCTAGATTTAGCTCCCAGGCCACCCAACAACCATTTCGTCAGCCAGTCCACAAGCCATCTGGTCAGCCAGCTCGGTGACCAGATGGACCGGCCGACCCAGCGACCAAATGGCTGAAAACAACCAGAGAGGCGACCTAGACCTCAGGCACACAGCAGTCCGATGATGACAAGAGTAGCTGTGCATTCTGAGGCAAGCACTCAGGAGGCTATTCACCTCCCGATGAATCCTGCAGGGGGGTGAGGGATTCTGCTCTGGCTATATGGTCACCCTGCTGACCTGTAAGGGATCATGCCCCATCCCTTTATCTGTCAGTGTAGGGTGGGAGGGGGAGACCTTTGTGCTGGGTGGCGCTTTGTGGAGGTGGCCTCCACCCACCCACTTCCCAATCCCTACTTAGTGGCAGAGGGATCCCTGGGTGTGGGAGGGTTGTGAGCACCCACAGACAGAGACAAAAGCTTGGCTCAGAGGATGGATTTCAATAGATGACAGCGAGATAGCTGCTCTGCAACTCATGAAACCTTTAGCCAGAATCAGATCGTCTACGAATTATTTAGCACCAAGTGCCCCATAAACATGCAGTGCCCTAAGGGTGATGGAGGTGACCTCCTTCTGTCCATATTCTGGTCCCCAAGTGAGTGGGGCTATGCACAGGCCCGGAGGCCAGCTATCCCAGTCCAACTGAGGCTCAACGGCACTGCTGTTTTATTACGGTTTAGGGGGGATTGTGACTTAGAGGTGTTCAGTCATAATCCTGCAGTTGGTAGCTTCACCACATTAACTCCTCAGTCATGCACATACATCAAATGTCTGAGCCTCCGGGAGCAGCACAATAGCAAGCCCTCCCAAGATGGAACCTCTGCTCACCAAGCATGACCACAGGGGGAAACTGAATCGCAGTGCCTTCGTGGGCTAGGGCCAACCCCTAAGTCCCTGCCACATGGGCTGTCCCATGCTGGGTTTAGGACAACCGAGAGGCGGCCCTTCTCGGGTGGAAGGGCAGCCTGGATTAGAAGGAGATAGGACTGCTAGGGAACTTTGACTAATCTTGGCGTAGGTGCTGTGCCCTCGCACAATGCCAGTGCGAACTGCTTCTGCGAGTGGGTGTGCAGGACGGGGAAGCCTCACAGCTCTACCCTTTCAGTGCCTCCCACTAGGTCAGAAGTGGGCTTGCCCCAGCCCACTGGTATGGCTGGGCCAACAACTAAGGCAGGTGCTCTCGAAGTGCAGGGGTTGAGCCCGGTCGCAGACAGCCAATGTGCAGATGGGGCGACCATTCCTCATTGCCAAGCACCTAGCTTGTCTTGGTCCAATGTGGCTGGGCTAAGGGTTTGGAGACTTACATGGTCTTTCTTGGTCCCTAGGGAGGGACCAGTAGCAGTGCGGCTGCCTTCCTGCATTTGCCACTCTAGAAACCCCACAACCGTGGGTATGGAACTCCCGGACGGAGCACCTGGAAACTCTTCCTGAATAATGGAGGCTGACTCCCACAGGGGAGCTCAGTGCGACGCTAGGCTGTCTCTCACCACATTGGCAGCAGACAGACAGCACCACCTTCATCCCACTTCTCATGTACCTGCAGTTGGGCAAACATTACAAACAGGTGCCTGTGGCTCTTGGTGGTGGATCACTCGGCTTGTGCAGCGATGAAGAACACAGCTAGCTGCAAGAATTAAGCTGAGTTGCGAGACACAATAATAATTAACATTTCAAATGCACCATCCAGCTCAGGGTTCCTCTGGGGCTATGGCAGTCTCAGGGTCCCTTGATCTTCAATCACACCTGAGCTTTGCCAGGGCACAGCTGAAGCCATCACAAGTTAGCCCTACTCCCTTCAGCCCTCCAAGGTCAGATCCCTGATTTCCCATCAGTGGATCCCACCCCTGGTCCTGTCACGGAGATACAACACCGTCGCACCTGGCCTTTCACCCCACCTCGGAGGGGTGCCAGCGGTCAACTGGTCTGGCATGAGCAGGCTTAAGGGGGCCTGACTGTGTGCCGCAAGTGGCTGTCTGTGGTGTCCCATGGCTTTCCACACACACCACCTCTGAAGCCCACTTCTGCAGCCAGAAGGGGAGAGGAGCCTCTGACTGCCCATGGGTGTCATTTCCCCTCTGCCCTGCCCCCAAATGATTCGATCTATGATTCAAAAAAGGGGGCACTGTTGTGACCTCAGTCCTTACAACTTAGGGGCCCATTCTAGCTCCCCCCATGCTTCAGTATCTGACTATGTCCTCGGATCAGACATGGTCACCCATTGAATTTAAGCATATTGCTAAGAGGATGTAAAGAAACTAACCAGGATTCCCTCAGTAACAGTGAGTGAAGAGTCCAGCACTGAGTATCCAGAATCATTCAGGGGGCCAAGGTACTTCTGATCAAGGCTCACCCCCTAGGATTGTGGTAGGCCAGTAGCAGCCCCCAGCATGCAGGGATTGGGTCTTCTCAGAGTCAAGTTGCTTGGAAATGCAGCCCAAAGTGGGTGGTAAAGTCCATCTATGGCTAAATACGGGTGAAAGACCAATAACCAACAAGTACTATAAGGGAAAGTTGAAAAGCACTTTGAAGAGTCTGTTCAAAAGCGCGTGAAACTGTCAAGTGGTAAACGAGTGGGGTCCATGTAGTCTGTCCAGAGGATTTACCTGTTCTGTGTGAGCCACTCACCTGAATTTCAGGCGTTCCGATTGGGGCGATGACAATTCCCCATTCCCGGTGAGGACTAAAGTGACTGTGATGAGGAGTACATTGCTCTCTCTAATCATCAAGAGGAAGGGGTTTTGGGAAGAGAAAAAGAGAAAATATTAGCTTCTGCTTTGTGGACTGCTGGACCAGGGAATGCGTGTCGTATTGTGCGCCAGAACTTCTGATTTCTCAAAATACTGGTGGTAGGGTTTTAATGGAGACACATGAAATACTAGGTGTATCATTGGTAGTTGCAGCTTCATTGTAACTGGCCCTACGACGTGTATAATCTTAAATGGTCCTAGATAACATGGTTACAGTTTTCTGGGACCTGCTAGGGTAATGTTATGAGTAGAGAGCCATATTAAATCTCCAATTGGCTACATGGGTTCTGGACATCTGTGTTTGTCAGCTTGTAATTTTATTTGGGTCTTGTGCTCAGCTAGCTTGTTTTTTGCTTTCCATTAGATGTCCCGTAAAATATTTTATCATTCAGTCATGGAAGGGACTGAAGGGGTTAAGTCTGGAAGGGTTATCGAGAGATTACGGGGATGGATGCCGGTGAGAAAATAAAACAGTGAGCACCCTAACTCAATGGATCGAGTTAGTATATGTGAATTCTGCCCATGGTAGGTGATAGCCCTGACACCCTTAGGTTGGTCATCCCCCAACCTTTGTCCTGCCTCCCCCCACTTTTCTGACACTGTTTTTCCTGGTTTTAGGACTCTGTGCACTTAACCACTGCTAACCAGGGCTAAATTGCATATGCCCTCTCTCTTAAACATGTTAACATTGATTCATCCCCAATTGGCATATTTGATTTACTTATAAGTCCCCATTAAAGTGCACTACATGTGCCCAGGGCCTGTAAATTAAATGATACTAGCGGGCCTGCAGCACTTATTGTGCCACGCACATAAGTAGCCCCTTAACCATGTCTCAGGCCTGCCATTGCAAGGCCTGTGTGTACACTTTCACTGCCACTTCGACGTGGCATCTAAAAGTACTTGCCAAGACTTAAACTCCCATTTTTCTACATAATAGTCACCCTAAGGTGGCCCTAAGTGCCCCATAGGGCAGGATGCTATGTAGGTAAATGGGCAGGATATGTGTTTTATATGTCCTGGCAGCAAAAAACTCCTACATTTGTTTTCCACTACTGTGAGGCCTGCTTCTTTCATAGACTGGCAATAGGGCAGCCCTCATATAATGTATGAGTGGTATATTCTGATCTGAAAGGGGTAACCAAGTCAAATTTACTATGGCCAGATTGGTAATAGAAAACCTTGCTTGTTGGTGATGTTGGATTTAAAATTACTATCTAGACATACCACTTTTAGAAAGTGAGCATTTCTCTGCACTTAAAACCATCTGTGCCTTACAGCCTGTCTCCAATCAATGTCTGGTCGGTGCTGGTTGACAGCTCCCTTGTGCATTTCACCCAGACAGCCACAAACACATGACATTCCATCACATCTGCATTCATCTGCATATTGAATGGGTCTTCCTGGGCTGGAAGGGTCCAGGGCCTGACACTTACATTTCAAAGGCCTTTGGCCTGCCTTTACACAATAGACTGATAACACCCCACTGGGACCCTGGCAGACAGTACTGGACTGAAAGGGGAACTTGTGCACTTCAAAACCACTCTTTGAAGTCTCCCCCCACTTCAAAGGCATTTTTGGGTATATAAACTGGGTCTCTGACCCCACCAACTCAGACACTACTGGACCTACACCTGCACCCTGTCAGAGGAGCTGCCTGGCTGCCCAAAAGACTTGTAGGGACTGCTTTGCTGAGAAGAACTGCTGCCCTGCTGCCCTGCTGGGCTCTGACTTTGCTGGAAGGACTCTACCTTCCCACAAAAGTGCTCTCCAAGGGCTTGGATTGAGAGTTCCTTCTGTTTCTGAAGTCTCAGGTCCAACAAAGACTTAGGCCCTCATTACAACCCTGGCGGTCAGTGTTTAAGCGACGGTAATACCGCAAACAGGCTGGCGAAAAAAAAAATGGGATTACGACCGTGGCGGAAACCGCCAACATAGACAGCCACTTTAACACTCCGACCGCCACGGCGGTAGAAACAAACACCGTGGCGGTAACCGCCACCAGACAGGTGGAAGACAAAGTACCGCCCACTGTATTTCAAGATGCCTATCCACCACCTTTTCCAGGGCGGAACCAACACTATCAAAAGCCCGGCAGAAACAGTACACAGAAGGGAAACCACTCACCTCTCGACACCCAACAAGGAACCAGGATGCCATGGAGCCAGAACTTCAGGTGTTACCTATGTTGGTTTACCTCCTCTTCTACCAGGAGTACGAACGGCGGCGGCGGCGACTATGTGAGTACTACACCTACAACACGGGGGGAGGAAAGAGAGTGACACACACTCACAACATGCAACACCCCCACCCTCACCCTCCCACACAACAACATACACACAAATACATGCATCAACATTACATATATATACCCCCCCCAAATGTAACGATTGTAATCATGAAAAATCCATAAGTCAAAACTCAAAATTCAGTATATACAAACATGTACACCAACTACACAAGTCTACACAAGTCCGGATAGTGTACCAATCATTGTCCATGGACCACTGGGCCCAAAATGCATGGGCGAAGCCCACACATGATACCTGACTGGAAACGGAGAGAACACTGCTGGGGCATCAGATCGAAAATACATAGGCACCTCAGGGGGAGGGGGGGCACCTCAGCCTGATGAACGCATGACGCCACTGCTGCACGAGGGGGCTCCATGCCCACTGCTGTATCCTGGGGAGTGCAAAGCCACAGTCTCTCAAGTGTCTCCAGTGGGTGGTTTGCCCACTGCTTTATCCTGGGGAGTGCAAAGCCACAGTCTCTCAAGTCTTTCCAGTGGGTGGTTTGCCCACTGCTTTATCCTGGGGAGTGCAAAGCCACAGCCCCTCAAGTCTCTCCAGTGGGTGGGTTGCCCAATGCTATATCCTGGGGAGTGCAAAGCCACAGCCTCTCAAGTCTCTCCAGGGGTGGTTTGCCCACTGCTTTATCCTGGGGAGTGCAAAGCCACAGTCTCTCAAGTCTCTCCAGTGGGTGGGTTGCCCACTGCTTGGTCCTGGGGAGTGCAAAGCCACAGTCTCTCAAGTGGATAACAGTCTCCACTGGTTCTGGAGGGGGCCTGGTGCCCAGAGTGCTTCATTATGCCAAGGACTGAGGTAGTGGATGTGATACTCCACTGGTTCTGGAGGGGGCCTGGTGCCCGGAGTGCTTCATCCTGCCAAGGACTGAGGTAGTGGATGTGATACTCCACTGGTTCTGGAGGGGGCATGGTGCCCAGAGTGCTTCATCCTGCCAAAGACTGACGTAGTGGATGTGATACTCCACTGGTTCTGGAGGGGGCATAGTGCCCAGAGTGCTTCATCCTGCCAAGGACTGAGGTAGTGGATGTGATACTCCACTGGTTCTGGAGGGGGCATAGTGCCCAGAGTGCTTCATCCTGCCAAGGACTGAGGTAGTGGATGTGATACTCCACTGGTTCTGCAGGGGGCATGGTGCCCAGAGTGCTCCATGTGCAGTGTGGCCGGTACAATTCCCTCACCTGGGTGTGCGTGCCACGAGATTGCTGAGGTTCAGGTAGCATGATACGCCATGGAGGCAGCGACATACCCCACACTGCTGTGGCTTCGCCTTCCACCTGCAGGTGCAAACAGTGATGGAAGCCATGCCTCATGGAAGCTGCCCAGGGTCCAGGAACTCTCCTCCAGCCTCAGACGACTGACCACTGGGGATGGTAGCCATGTCAGCGGTGGTACCACTGTCCAAGGACGCCGCGGGGCCGGTGGCAGTTTCTGTGGCGGTGGTGCTTGTGGCGGTATCTGTGGCGGCGGTGCTGGCGGTGGTGCATGGGTCAGCACCTGCTGAGGGACAAAGCAGGACGTCTCCTGCAGCCTCGGACGGCTGCCCACTGGGGAAGAGGCTGGGGACTGTCGCTGAGGCTGTAGACGTGCAGGGGGGCGGTGCAGGTGGTGGTGCAGGTGGCGGTGGTGCTGGCAATCGTGTCTGTGGTGGTGGTGCTGGCGGCGGTGCTGGCAGCGGTGCTGGTGGCGGGGCATGGGTCAGCACCTGCTGAGGGACAAAGCAGGACGTCTCCTACAGCCTTGGACGGCTGCCCACTGGGGAAGAGGCTGGGGACTGTCGCTGAGGTTGTAGACGTGCTGGGGGCGGTGCAGATGGCAGTTGTGGTGGCAGGGCAGCTAGCGGTGTTCGCCGCCATATAGGTTGGCGTTCTGTTGTGGACAGAAGGTGTGACACAGAGATGCCCGCCACCACAAGGGAGCTCCCATCAGTAGAGGAGTCGCTGTCACTGCTGTCTGCTCCTGTCCCCGCCTTGGTGCTCCCCTCCCCCTCCGTCCCACTGGTGGCTTCAGACTCAGTTGCTTCACCCTCCAGGGCCAAGTGGGTTGCAGCTCCCTCCTGCTCCGGTGCCAATGCTCCTCCGCCTGATGATGCTATTGCACACAAGAACAGGGAGACCACAAAAAGGGGGGGAAGACAGAAGAAAGACAGTGCATGCAACACCACTACCATTGGCTGGCACAACACACATGGAGCAGCCCTCTGCACTACGCCATGCACTGACAGTTCCTAGAAATTTCAGCTGACCATGGGTGGGGTACGAGGCCTAAGACCAATTGCTGCACACCTGGAAGTCACAGGAGCCTGACTAGGAGTAGTTGGCTCTTACCACTGGTGGGGTTGGGATGCCACATAGCCTGACTCACGAGGGACCTTGCCTACCAAGTTCGCCCTGGCCTAGGGGAACCCACTGCCCACCTCCCCCACCCAGACACCTCGCAATGCGTGCAGAGTCAGCTGAATGAGAGTGTGTAGTCACCCCCTTGTGGCTGCTGTGATGCCCTCAAGCACCCATCCAACTCCAGATAGGCCACTGCCAGGATCTGGAACATCAGGGGTTCATGGTGCGACGGGCACCCCTCCCACGTTAGGAGGCCATCCCCAGCTGGGCCTCAGCTGTCTTCTTGCTCCAGCGGCGCAGGTCCTCCCATCTTTTACGGCAGTGGGTGCTCCGTCTGTGGTAGACCCCCAGGCACGCTAAATACCCTTCTTCTGGTGGGCGCTGACCTAGAGGAATGGTACAGGGGGATAGGAAATTACTTACCTGTCCAGACTGTCATACTCATTGCCCACCAGTTCCCACCCATGCCCTGACGCACATACACTCACCATCCGCACATGCAGGCCTCAGCCCCCCCATGTATCTTCCATCCACACCACTCAAAACAGGCATTGTCCATGCAGCATGCTCACAGTGTACTCACCTGTTTGTCTGGAGGACCATACAGTTGCATGTACTGGGGGAGGACCCCATCCACTAGTTTTTCCAACTCCTCCGAAGTGAGGGCAGGGGCCCTTTCCACAGACACTCGAGCCATTGTCGCTTCCAGACACAGGTCACAGCAGCACTTGCAGTGTAGGTCCTCTCCTGTTGAAGGTCAGGTATCAAGTGAGAGAACAGACAGAAAATGGCGGTCACGTCTGCGCCGGTGCGTACCGTCACTGCCGGCGTACATCGTCACTGGCTCCTGGGACCCATAGGGCCCAATGTTAACCCATGCAGAATCGTGCTACGGTCCTCGACCGCCCACCGCAACGGTGTACAACGACAGCGCAGTTACCTCATATCCCCTTGTCCCACCTTACAGGTCAGGCAGCCGCCATTTCAGGAGGCCACATGGAATGGATGTTAACTGTGTCACACCTATCTAGGCCGGGAATATAGACAGATACCGGCACATTGCAGATTAATAACGTTTCTGCAAATAACAAATTGTGATACTTCAGTGTTGGATGACTCTCTGCTCGCTGTTCTCCTCCATAGGACATGTCTGCTGGGGCAGGTGATGAGATGGCAGCATCCTCCGGTGTACAGACCACTGGTTGACCTGTCGACAATGGAAGAGAGACACATCCTAGTCACTTACAGACTTGATTGTGCAACAATCCAGGAACTGCATGCCCAGTTGGAGCCAGACCTGATTTCATATATCCGCCATCCCACAGGACTCCCCCCTCTAGTGCAGGTCCTGCCTGTACTCCATTTCCTGGCCAGTGGGTCTTTTCAAACAACAGTGGCCATGGCATCAGGGATGTCCCAGCCAATGTTCTCTAACGTGTTGTCCAGAGTGTTGTCTGCCCTGCCGAAACACATGTGCAGCTACATCGTGTTCCCTCAGTTGGAGGATTTGCCCACAGTGAAAGGTGATTTCTATGCCCTGGGACATCTCCCCAACATCATTGGTGCCATTGATGGGACACATGTGGCATTTGTACCCCCCCACAGGAATGAACATGTGTATAGAAACCGGAAGAGCTACCATTCAATGAATGTGCAAATGGTGTGTTTGGCAGACCACTACATCTCCCATGTCAATGCCAAGTATCCTGGCTCTGTGCATGACGCTTACATTTTGAGAAATAGCAGCATCACTTATGTGATGGGGCAACTCCAGAGGCACCGTGTGTGGCTAATAGGTGAGGGCAAGGTCCCAATACAGTTGATATAGGTGTCTGGGTATGGGGCTGCCTTAAGGGACATTTGCAGTTGACTCTGGTGACCCCAACCTGTCATGGCTACTGACCCCAGTGAGGAATTAGTTATTGTATCTGTGTGTGCCATTGTGTGCAATGGGTGAGTGACCCTCTACTCCTGTGCTTGCATTGTTGGCTTGGTCCTTGTGTGATTGGTGATTTTGGGGCATGAGTGAGTCTATGTGCTGGACATGCTTGGGTGATGGGTGTCCATGCATTGGTGTTACATGCAGGGCTTGGTTTTGGGATGTATGGGTTGTGTTAGTGGGGTATCTGTGGGTTGTTGGGGTGATGGGTGTGAGGGTAAGGGTGGGAGTATGTGATGGCATGCAGGTGGGGTGGGGGGGATAAGGTAGTAAAGATTTGCCTTACCAGAGTCCAGTCCTCCTGCTACTCCTGCGAGGCCCGCAGGATGCAGTATTGTAAAGACTTGCTCCTC
Source organism: Pleurodeles waltl (assembly GCF_031143425.1). Taxonomy (NCBI): domain Eukaryota; kingdom Metazoa; phylum Chordata; class Amphibia; order Caudata; family Salamandridae; genus Pleurodeles; species Pleurodeles waltl. The sequence continues at coordinate 165,580,412 of NC_090446.1, read as the reverse complement.
ACATGTTGTTAGTTGTGGGGGAGTAGGTGGGGGTCCACCGCCAGTCCTCTGTACAGCAATCTGGTGTCTGGAGACCACGGAACGCACCTTCCCCCGTAGGTCGTTTCACCTCTTCCTGATGTCATCCTGTGTTCTTGGATTTGGATGCTGTCCCACTGCGTTTACCCTGTCGACAATTCTGCGCCATAGCTCCATCTTCCTAGCAATGGATGTCTGCTGCACCTGTGATCCGAATAGCTGTGGCTCTACCCGGATGATTTTCTCCACCATGACCCTGAGCTCCTCCTCAGAGAACCTGGGGTGTCTTTGAGGTGCCATGATGTGGTGTGGGTGATGTGTGAGGTGGTGTCTGTTGTGATGTGTGAGGGGATGTGTTGGTGTGTGTTGTTTGAGGTGCGTGGATATTGTGTAAGCGATGGTGTTGTGTGTCTGTGGATGCTGGTGTTGTCTCTCTCTGGCCTGCTTTCAATTTTCTGGTAGTAAGGGTTTGTGTGTAATGTGGGTGGGTGTTTTATATTGGATTGGGTGTGTGGGTGTGGTGTGTGTATGTGTATCAGGTGTGTGTATTTTGAATTGTTCAATGTGGTTGTGTTTTGTAAATGTGTGTGTATTTTGAGCGCGGCGGTGTGTACCGCCAATGGTTTACTGTGGTTGAAAGACCGCTGCGTTGATTCGTGGGTCGTGATAGTGTGGGCGTATTCTTGTTGGTGTGACGGTGTTGGTTTTGTTATCGCCAGTTCATCACTGACCTTTGGTGTGGCGGACTTGTGTAGGTGTCTGTATTGTGGCGGATTCTGAGCTGTGGGTCGTAATACCTGTAGCGGAATTCCACGGCCGCAGCGGTATGTTGGTGGTCTTCTGCATGGCGGTAAGCGGGATTTACCACCAGGGTTGTAATGAGGGCCTAAATCACTTCAGGAAATTCTTTGAGCGTCGAAAATCGATGTAAAGCCTGCAGAAAATTGACGCGAAGCCTCCATTGCAACCGGGAAATCGAACGGAACGACATAGCCTGACTTCCTGAATGGAAATTTGACGTGCCTTGCGATGAAAAGATTTGACGCATCGCCTACTGGATCAATGCAGTGCCTGTGCCTTCTTTCAACGCTTCAAGGATTTTCACACATCGTCCCTGGGTGTCAAAATATCCCCGCATTACAGTGAGAGGCCAAGACTGCATGCCAAAAAAGGATGCAAACCCCATGCAGCATGGAAAGAAGCAACGCATCATCTGTGCTGCGTCGGAAAATCCAACACAACACTTTATTTTTCCATGCATCTCCTCCTCTGCAGTCTCCGTGTGTCGTTATTTTTTACGCATACCAGGTACGGTGTGTAACAAAGAGACATCTGCTTATTTCTAAGGATTGAGGCCCACATTATGACATTGGTGGTGACTGTTAACCCCTTCGCTGCCAGGCCTTTTCCCCCTCCTGTGCCAGGCCTTTTTTTGCCTATTCGGGGCAGTTCGCGCTTAGGCCCTCATAACTTTTTGTCCACATAAGCTAACCAAGCCAAATTTGCGTCCTTTTTTTCCAACATCCTAGGGATTCTAAAGGTACCCAGACTTTGTGGGTTCCCCTGAAGGAGGCCAAGAAATTGGCCAAAATACAGTGAAATTTTCGTTTTTTTCAAAAAAATTGGAAAAAGTGGCTGCAGAAGGAGGCTTGTGGTTTTTCCCCTGAAAATGGCATCAACAAAGGGTTTGTGGTGCTAAACTCAGCAGCTTCCCAGCTTTCAGGAACAGGCAGACTTGAATCAGAAAACCCAATTTTTCAACACAATTGTGGCATTTTACTGGGGCATACCCCATTTGTGCAATTTTTTGTGCTTTCAGCCTCCTTCCAGTCAGTGACAGGAATGGTCATGAAACCAATGCTGGATCCCAGAAACCTAAACATTTCTGAAAAGTAGACAAAATTCTGAATTCAGCAAGGGGTCATTTGTGTAGATCCTACAAGGGTTTCCTACAGAAAATAACAGCTGAAAAAGAAAAATATTGAAATTGAGGTGAAAAAAACATAAATTTTTCTCTACGTTTTACTCTGTAACTTTTCCCTGCAATGTCAGATTATCGAAAGCAATATACCGTTACGTCTGCTGGACTCCTCTGGTTGCGGGGATATATAGGGTTTGTAGGTTCATCAAGAACCCGAGGAACCCAGAGCCAATAAATGAGCTGCACCCTGCAGTGCGTTTTCATTCTATACCGGGTATACAGCAATTCATTTGCTGAAATATAAGGAGTAAAAAATTGCTATCAAGAAAACCTTTGCATTCCCAAAAAGGGCACAAGATAAGGTGTTGAGGAGCAGTGGTTATTTGCACATCTCTGAATTCCGGGGTGACCATAGTAGCACGTGAATTACAGGGAATTTCTCAAATAGATGTCTTTTTTACACACACTCCTATATTTGGAAGGAAAAAATGTAGAGAAAGACAAGGGGCAATAGTACTTGTTTTGCTAATCTATGTTCCCCCAAGTCTCCCGATAAAAATGGTACCTCACTTGTGTGGGTAGGCCTAGCGCCCGCGACAGGATATGCCCCAAAACACAACGTGGACACATCACAGAAAACAGAGCTGTTTTTAGCAAAGTGACTACCTGTAGATTTTGGCCTCTAGCTCAGCCGCCACCTAGGGAAACCTACCAAACCTGTGCATTTCTGAAAACTAGAGACCTAGGGGAATCCAAGGAGGGGTGACTTGTGTAGCTCGGACCAGGTTCTGTTACCCAGAATCCTTTGCAAACCTCAAAATTTAGCTAAAAAAACACATGTTCCACACATTTCTGTGGCAGAAAGTTCTGGAATCTGAGAGGAGCCACAAATTTCCTTCCACCCAGCGTTCCCCCACGTCTCCCGATAAAAACGATACCTCACTTGTGTGGGTAGGCCTAGCGCCCGCGACAGGATATGCCCCAAAACACAACGTGGACATATCACAGAAAACAGAGCTGTTTTTAGCAAAGTGACTACCTGTAGATTTTGGCCTCTAGCTCAGCCGCCACCTAGGGAAACCTACCAAACCTGTACATTTCTGAAAACTAGAGACCTAGGGGAATCCAAGGAGGGGTGACTGGCGGGGCTCGGACCTGGTTCTGTTACCCAGAATCCTTTGCAAACCTAAAAAATTGGCTAAAAAAACACATGTTCCTCACATTTCTGTGGCAGAAAGTTCTGGAATCTGAGAGGAGCCACAAATTTCCTTCCACCCAGCGTTCCCCCACGTCTCCCGATAAAAATGATACCTCACTTGCGTGGGTAGGCCTAGCGCCCGCGACAGGATATGCCCCAAAACACAACGTGGACATATCACAGAAAACAGAGCTGTTTTTAGCAAAGTGACTACCTGTAGATTTTGGCCTCTAGCTCAGCCGCCACCTAGGGAAACCTACCAAACCTGTACATTTCTGAAAACTAGAGACCTAGGGGAATCCAAGGTGGGGTGACTGGCGGGGCTCGGACCTGGTTCTGTTACCCAGAATCCTTTGCAAACCTAAAAAATTGGCTAAAAAAACACATGTTCCTCACATTTCTGTTGCAGAAAGTTCTGGAATCTGAGAGGAGCCACAAATTTCCTTCCACCCAGCGTTCCCCCACGTCTCCCGATAAAAATGATACCTCACTTGCGTGGGTAGGCCTAGCGCCCGCGACAAGATATGCCCCAAAACACAACGTGGACATATCACAGAAAACAGAGCTGTTTTTAGCAAAGTGACTACCTGTAGATTTTGGCCTCTAGCTCAGCCGCCACCTAGGGAAACCTACCAAACCTGTACATTTCTGAAAACTAGAGACCTAGGGGAATCCAAGGAGGGGTGACTGGCGGGGCTCGGACCTGGTTCTATTACCCAGAATCCTTTGCAAACCTAAAAAATTGGCTAAAAAAACACATGTTCCTCACATTTCTGTGGCAGAAAGTTCTGGAATCTGAGAGGAGACACAAATTTCCTTCCACCCAGCGTTCCCCCACGTCTCCCGATAAAAATGATACCTCACTTGCGTGGGTAGGCCTAGCGCCCGCGACAGGATATGCCCCAAAACACAACGTGGACATATCACAGAAAACAGAGCTGTTTTTAGCAAAGTGACTACCTGTAGATTTTGGCCTCTAGCTCAGCCGCCACCTAGGGAAACCTACCAAACCTGTACATTTCTGAAAACTAGAGACCTAGGGGAATCCAAGGAGGGGTGACTGGCGGGGCTCGGACCTGGTTCTGTTACCCAGAATCCTTTGCAAACCTCAAAAATTGGCTAAAAAACACATGTTCCTCACATTTCTGTGGCAGAAAGTTCTGGAATCTGAGAGGAGCCACAAATTTCCTTCCACCCAGCGTTCCCCCACGTCTCCCGATAAAAATGATACCTCACTTGCATGGGTAGGCCTAGCGCCCGCGACAGGATATGCCCCAAAACACAACGTGGACATATCACAGAAAACAGAGCTGTTTTTAGCAAAGTGACTACCTGTAGATTTTGGCCTCTAGCTCAGCCGCCACCTAGGGAAACCTACCAAACCTGTACATTTCTGAAAACTAGAGACCATGGGGAATCCAAGGTGGGGTGACTGGCGGGGCTCGGACCTGGTTCTGTTACCCAGAATCCTTTGCAAACCTAAAAAATTGGCTAAAAAAACACATGTTCCTCACATTTCTGTTGCAGAAAGTTCTGGAATCTGAGAGGAGCCACAAATTTCCTTCCACCCAGCGTTCCCCCACGTCTCCCGATAAAAATGATACCTCACTTGCGTGGGTAGGCCTAGCGCCCGCGACAAGATATGCCCCAAAACACAACGTGGACATATCACAGAAAACAGAGCTGTTTTTAGCAAAGTGACTACCTGTAGATTTTGGCCTCTAGCTCAGCCGCCACCTAGGGAAACCTACCAAACCTGTACATTTCTGAAAACTAGAGACCTAGGGGAATCCAAGGAGGGGTGACTGGCGGGGCTCGGACCTGGTTCTGTTACCCAGAATCCTTTGCAAACCTAAAAAATTGGCTAAAAAAACACATGTTCCTCACATTTCTGTGGCAGAAAGTTCTGGAATCTGAGAGGAGCCACAAATTTCCTTCCACCCAGCGTTCCCCCACGTCTCCCGATAAAAATGATACCTCACTTGCGTGGGTAGGCCTAGCGCCCGCGACAGGATATGCCCCAAAACACAACGTGGACATATCACAGAAAACAGAGCTGTTTTTAGCAAAGTGACTACCTGTAGATTTTGGCCTCTAGCTCAGCCGCCACCTAGGGAAACCTACCAAACCTGTACATTTCTGAAAACTAGAGACCATGGGGAATCCAAGGTGGGGTGACTGGCGGGGCTCGGACCTGGTTCTGTTACCCAGAATCCTTTGCAAACCTAAAAAATTGGCTAAAAAAACACATGTTCCTCACATTTCTGTTGCAGAAAGTTCTGGAATCTGAGAGGAGCCACAAATTTCCTTCCACCCAGCGTTCCCCCACGTCTCCCGATAAAAATGATACCTCACTTGCGTGGGTAGGCCTAGCGCCCGCGACAAGATATGCCCCAAAACACAACGTGGACATATCACAGAAAACAGAGCTGTTTTTAGCAAAGTGACTACCTGTAGATTTTGGCCTCTAGCTCAGCCGCCACCTAGGGAAACCTACCAAACCTGTACATTTCTGAAAACTAGAGACCTAGGGGAATCCAAGGAGGGGTGACTGGCGGGGCTCGGACCTGGTTCTGTTACCCAGAATCCTTTGCAAACCTAAAAAATTGGCTAAAAAAACACATGTTCCTCACATTTCTGTGGCAGAAAGTTCTGGAATCTGAGAGGAGCCACAAATTTCCTTCCACCCAGCGTTCCCCCACGTCTCCCGATAAAAATGATACCTCACTTGCGTGGGTAGGCCTAGCGCCCGCGACAGGATATGCCCCAAAACACAACGTGGACATATCACAGAAAACAGAGCTGTTTTTAGCAAAGTGACTACCTGTAGATTTTGGCCTCTAGCTCAGCCGCCACCTAGGGAAACCTACCAAACCTGTACATTTCTGAAAACTAGAGACCTAGGGGAATCCAAGGAGGGGTGACTGGCGGGGCTCGGACCTGGTTCTGTTACCCAGAATCCTTTGCAAACCTCAAAAATTGGCTAAAAAAACACATGTTCCTCACATTTCTGTGGCAGAAAGTTCTGGAATCTGAGAGGAGCCACAAATTTCCTTCCACCCAGCGTTCCCCCACGTCTCCCGATAAAAATGATACCTCACTTGCGTGGGTAGGCCTAGCGCCCGCGACAGGAAACGCCCCAAAGCGCAACGTGGACACAACCAAAATTTTTGAAGAAAACAGTGCCTACCTGTGGATTTTGGCCTGTAGCTCAGCCGGCACCTAGGGAAACCTACCAAACCTGTGCATTTCTGAAAACTAGAGACCTAGGGGAATCCAAGGAGGGGTGACTTGCGGGGCTCGGACCAGGTTTTGTTACCCAGAATCCTTTGCAAACCTCAAAATTTGGCCAAAAAAACACTTTTTCCTCTCATTTCTGTGGCAGAAAGTTCTGGAATCTGAGAGGAGCCACAAATTTCCTTCCACCCACCATTCCCCCAAGTCTCCCGATAAAAATGATACCTCACTTGTGTGGGTGGGCCAGGTGCCTGCAACAGAATAAGGCCCAAAACCTGAAGAGATAGAAGGGAGAGGTATTTTTGCAATATATCATTTTGATGTGTGCACATACGTCCGTGATGTGCCAAACACTAAAATAGTGAAAAGAAACACACTTAGGTTATGTGAAGAAGACCCCTCACCCACCAACCAAGTTGGTGGCATGCTTCATCATCGGGGTCCCACCCGAGGCACCTAGCGTGTCACAGGTGTGCTGCGACGCCTGATTACAGCGGAGCAGGTTTTGTCATTTTTTACAACACATACTGGTTGGATTTGGCACGAGGGTGAGTGATGGTTCAGTGGATCAAATTTTATTAACAAGAGATTTCACAAAAATGAAATGCACTGCTAATAACTGAAAGGCAAAAAAGTGAACCAATGACTCACAGCTCGTGAGCTGTAAAGCCGCGACAAGGCACCAACCGCTTTACAGTCCATTCACACACCTTTCATACATGACACGCACAAGACCATTCACACCGCCAGCCACGGGCCCAGCACATTACAACACTCACATCGACAGACCGCGCCACTCAAGGGCCCATCACTTACATACGCCCACATGCCTGATACAAGAATCACACCAGCTGATGGGAGTGTGGACTGCCGTTTGGCTGGCACCGCCAGCCAAGCGCCACCCCACGCACACCGCCAGCCAAGCGCCACCCCACGCACACCGCCAGCCAAGCGCCACCCCACGCACACCGCAATCACTTTTTTTAATTTATAAACAACAAATAAACTACTAATTATAAAATAGGCACTAAACTACAAACACAAAACCTCAAACTAAATACACGACAGATGCCAACCGTGAAACATATGAAAATATAAAACAGACAGCTTACGCTCACGGTATTTCCCAAAAGTTTTTCCTTGTGTGGTAACTTCTAAAACAGCTGGGCACACACAGCCCAGGCTTTGAAGGGCATTCGGGGCAGTACATCCGGCTCTCCCTCCGGATTGATCTCCGGGCACATACTCTACATTTCTTTGTGGGCATGTCTTTTTTGGGAGTGGGAGGAATGTGATCTGGAAAGTGCCGATCTTTCAATCTAGCCACATCCTCCACCACTTCTACTCTAGGAACTCTTGCCGGTTCCACCACAATAAGGCTTTCTATCACCGACTCCTGAAATTTAACAAAAGTCATCCTTGACTCAGGTGAACAATCCTTGTATACAATAAAGGCATTAAAAGTTGCCAAATGAAATAAATGTAGGGCCAACTTTTTATACCACACATACGACTTACGAAGAGCAGTGTAAGGTTCCAACCTCTGATCTACTCTATCAACACCACCCATGTGCCTATTGTAGTCCAAAATGCACGCAGGTTTGCGCACTTCCGCAACCTGACCCCAAACAGCCACAGGGGAAGTACTCTCATCGTGGATGGTCGATAGCATGTACACATCCCTCCTGTCTGAAAATTTCATAGCTAACAGCTCATTATTCCGCAAGGCACTGCACTGTCCCCTCTCAAGTTTTTTACAGACAAGCTCCCTTGGATAGCCTTTGCGGTTAGAACGGATTGTGCCACAAGCAACAGTGTCCACCCTAAACAACTCCTTGAACAACTGCACTCCAGTGTAGAAATTATCTACGTACAAATGGTGACCTTTGTTAAACAGCCGTCTAGCAAGTTCCCACACAATTTTTCCGCTAACTCCAAAAGTGGCCGGACAACCATGAGGGTCAATACTGGAATCCCTACCAGTGTAGAACCGGAAATTATAAACATATCCTGTACTGCTTTCTGACAGCAGATACAATTTAATCCCATACCGTGCCCTCTTACTAGGGATGTACTGCTTAAAAACTAAACGCCCCTTGAAAAGGACCAAAGACTCGTCCACACTTATCTCTTTGCCTGGAACATAGACCTCTGAAAACCGATCCACAAAATGATCAAGGACAGGCCTAATCTTAAAAAGGCGGTCACAATCAGGGTGATCTCGTGGCAAGGCTAAAGCATTGTCTACAAAATGCAGCATACGAAGAAGAAGCAAATACCGATTACGTGTCATAGTTGCAGGAAATATAGCAGTTGCCATCAAGGGACTAGTAGACCAATAAGAAGCCAGTGACGGCTTCCTGATCAACCCCATCAAAAAAGTCAAACCTAAAAACCTTTTCATCTCTTCCAGATATGTGGGAACCCAATGAGTAGCTCTAGACTGAGGCTTAAGTCTGGCAGCGTTGTCCCGCAAATATTGCTCTGCATACACATTTGTCTGCTCCACAATCTCTTCCAAAAATACATTGTCCATAAACAAGTGAAAGAATTGGACAGGCAGAAAGTTTTCCGTATTAACTCTACACCCTGGGAGACCAGTAAATGCAGGTAACTGTGGCTGCTCCATGTTTGGGGCAATCCAGGTGTCAGGTCTTCCAATGGGAAACCCTGCAGCCCCAGGCTGCTGCACTCTTGGCACATCAATGTCCTCCTCTAACACAAGCCCTTCATCTGCACTGAGAGTAGCTTCCTCATCAGAAGAATGCTCTTGGACAGAAAACTCACTTCCAGAATCTCCTGCTTCCTCCTCTGCCTCAGATGCAGAGTCAGTGTCGTAATCATGGTCTGAAGACGACTCAAAGAGCATGCGAACAACCTGCTGAGCGGTCACTTTGCGGCTAGCCATGATCCTAACAACAAATGGATTGCCAACAACAACTAGCACTAAAATAAGTAATGAACAAAGTGTAGCTTTATCACAAAGAGTTATGTACTACAAAAAACTATACCACACAGTTGCCTGAAATAGCTACTCACCAAGCAACTACTCTGCAATCACCAATGATATCCCACTAAAAAGAAAAAAGAAAAAAGCAATTTAGACATATGACAACACAAACACCACTGTGCTCAAATCTAAGGACAATGTCAAACACACAATACTGCATTTAGTACACCACCTACAAACATGTCAACAATACTCCTTTGGAGTAAATTGCGTTCACTTACCTAAAACATGCAACTATGCAAACCACTGGACAACTACTGCCAAAACCTCAAAGATCCACAGCAAAGGAAGCAAAAGCGTTGAACTAGAAGAAAAAGAAGAAATACATTGTTATAATCACAAATACAAATACTTTGCCAGTTGACAAACACCCCACCACCAAGAACTTAGAAGTTGTCCCTGGTACCTAAGTGGATCCTGCCCCCCTCGGGGTAGATGGGCGTAAAAGAATTGGCCAATCGGACCCCAAGGGGGGCAGAAATGGGCAACACCTCTGTGCCCCCTTTCAGGGGGCGACCCTTCCCCAAGGGGTCGCCCCCAAAAACACACACAAAAAACGATATCCCTGGTGTCTAGTGGTTTTCGCCCCCCCCCTGGGGGCAGATCCGCCGAAAAAACGGCCGATCTGCCCCCAGGGGGGGGCGAAATACAAATAAAAATTGCCCCGGGGGGGGGGGCGACCCTTGCCCAAGGGGTCGCCCCCAAAAACAAACATAAAAAAATATATCCCTGGTGTCTAGTGGTTTTCGCCCCCCCCTGGGGGCAGATCCGCCGAAAAATCGGCGAATCTGCCCCCAGGGGGGGGCGAAATACAAATAAAAATTGCCCCCGGGGGGGGGGGGGGCGACCCTTGCCCAAGGGGTCGCCCCCAAAAACACACACAAAAAACGATATCCCTGGTGTCTAGTGGTTTTCGCCCCCCCCTGGGGGCAGATCCGCCGAAAAAACGGCCGATCTGCCCCCAGGGGGGGGCGAAATACAAATAAAAATTGCCCCCGGGGGGGGCGACCCTTGCCCAAGGGGTCGCCCCCAAAAACAAACATAAAACAATACATCCCTGGTGTCTAGTGGTTTTCGCCCCCCCCTGGGAGCAGATCCGCCGAAAAAACGGCCGATCTGCCCCCAGGGGGGGGGCGAAATCCAAATAAAAATTGCCCCCGGGGGGGGCGACCCTTGCCCAAGGGGTCGCCCCCAAATTTAGTCAAACAGAAAATCCCTGGTGGCTAGTGGAGATTCCTGCTCCACGATCGCGGGCCCTGCCCGCGATCGTGGAGCAGGAATCTTGAGAAAACAGACACAGGGGGAAAGGAAAAACCCTTTCCTTTCCCCCCATGTCTGTTTTCTCAAACCCCCCGCCCCCCAAAAACGGAGAGGACTCACCTTAGAGCTCCTGCTCCGAAGACGCGCTGGAAGCAAATGGCTTCCAGCGCGCCGGCAACACTCGATGACGTCAGCGCGCTGAGCGCGCGCTGACGTCATCGGATTGCCGTGGGGGGGGGCGGGGGTGGAAGGGGAAGGTCTTCCCCTTCCATCCCCGCCTGGGGGGGGAAGGGGGGTGCACGGGGGGCGCGCTAGCACGCCCCCAAGTTCCCCTGTGCCATGGACGAGATGATCTCGTCCAAGGCACAGGGGAACTGTAGCCTTGGACGAGATCATCTCGTCCAAGGCACAGAACAGGTTAAAGTGGCGGTAATACCGCCAACAGGCTGGTGGTAATTACCTCCAAATTATGACCATGGCGGTGATAAGTCCCATAGACAGCCATTGTACCATACCATTTAGCAGGGTGTTAACACCACTGACTACGATGGTAGCTATCAACAGCCAGGCGGAAGACAAGGTACCGCCCATAATATCATGACACTGCAAACCACCATGATTTCTGGGGCGGTACGAACGTCATCAAAAACCTGGAAGAAACACATCACAGAAGACCTAAGACTCATCAACAGAGACACAAAAGAAGACCAACTCCGCCATGGAACCAGAACTGAAAGTCTTCCCGATTCTATTCAACTCCATGCTCCACCTTGAACACCAACGAAGACAACGACGGTGAGTACAGCCGCCTAGCACACAAAGGAGGGAGGCTGGAAAAGGAGAGTGACACACACATGCACGACACACACCAGGCACACACACCAAGGCAACAACCACCATATGAACCACTTTTAGAACAAAGATACATGAACAATTGTCCAGAAAGGACCAATGCCTAGTCCAAAGTACATAAGGCCCACATGGCCACAGGGCACAGTCCAAGCCCCAACTTGATCCTGGCGAACTCCGCACAACACTGTGCAGGGGCAACATCTCGGAAGTGGACAGGCACCTCTTGGGGAAGTGGGTGGGGGGCACCTCAGCTGAATTTGGGAACTTGCCCACTGCTCCTAGAGGGGGCTCCATGCCCATTTCCCAATGCTGGGGAGTGCAAGGTCACAGTCTCTGAGGTGGGGAACTTGACACCTGCTTTTGGAGGGGGCTCCATGACCATTTCCCAATGCTGGGGAGTGCAAGGTCACAGTCTCTAAGGTGAGCAGCTGGGCAGCTTGCCCACTGCTTCTGGAGGGAGCTCCATGTACAAAAGCCCCTGGAGGGTGGCCTACATGCCCTCTGCTGGAGGTGAGGGCTGCATTGTCTCTGCTGGGGAGGTGTCTCCTGGGCAGCCTCTGCTGGAGGTAAGGGCTGCTGTGTATCTGCTGGGGGAGGTGTTTCCTGGGCAGCCTCTGCTGGAGGTGAGGGCTGCATTGTTGCTGCGGGTGGAGGTGTCACCTTGGCAGCCTCTGCTGGAGGTGAGGGCTGCTGCATCCCAGCTGGAGGTGAGAGCTTCTTTCCTGTCATTGGTGGTTGAGTAGGAACCTCCTCTGTCATTGGTGGTTGAGTGGGAACCTTTTCTGACATTGGGGGATGACTGAGTGGGAACCTCTTCTGTCACTGGTGGTTGAGTGGGAACCTTCTCTGACATTGGTGGTTGAGTGGGAATCTCTTATGTTATTGGTGGTTGAGTGGGAACTTTTCTGACATTGGTGGGGGAGAGGGATCCTCCCTTTCCTGGCTGGTGGAGTGGGATGCTTCCCTGTCCTGGCTGATGGAGTGGGATCCTTCCCTTTCCTGGCTGGAGGAGTGGGATGCTTCACTGTCTTGCCTCCACGACTAGGAGGTTCCTCCACTGTCCTCGTGGACTGTTTTTCCTGGCCAGCCTCTGCTGGAGGTGAGGGCTGCATTGTTGCTGCTGGGGGAGGTGTCACCTTGGCAGCCTCTGCTGGAGGTGAGGGCTGCTGCATCCCAGCTGGAGGTGAGAGCTTCTTTCCTGTCATTGGTGGTTGAGTAGGAACCTCCTCTGTCATTGGTGGTTGAGTGGGAACCTTTTCTGACATTGGGGGATGACTGAGTGGGAACCTCTTCGGTCACTGGTGGTTAAGTGGGAACCTTCTCTGACATTGGTGGTTGAGTGGGAATCTCTTCTGTTATTGGTGGTTGAGTGGGAACTTTTCTGACATTGGTGGGGGAGAGGGATCCTTCCCTTTCCTGGCTGGTGGAGTGGGATGCTTCCCTGTCCTGGCTGATGGAGTGGGATCCTTCCCTTTCCTGGCTGGAGGAGTGGGATGCTTCACTGTCTTGCCTCCACGACTAGGAGGTTCCTCCACTGTCCTCGTGGACTGTTTTTCTGAGGTGCTGGGCAGGGTCGTTGGGACCCTGCTCTTAGGGGCAGGACGGGGGAGGGAAGAGGTCAAGTTGGGCAAGGAAAAGAGTCTTAGTGATGGTGGGGCAGGATGAGGGAGGAGGTATGGGAGTGGAGGTTGAGGGAGTAGTTGTTGGAGGAGTACGCCTGCTGGACTTGGGTGGAGGTTCAAGGGCAGTGTGCTAATGTGAGGTGGATGACTGTTGGGTGTCTGAGTGCCTGCGTTTGTGTCCTTTAGGAAGGGGAGGGACAGACGGGAGAGGACATAGGGGACGCATGGATGGATGTTGTGGAGGTGTCTGCATGTGAGGTGTGTGTGCTGCTTGGTGCGGTGATGCTGGTGGTGGCTGTTGAAGCAGTGCATGAAGGTGTGAGTGTGGACGTGACTGTGGGGTAGGTGGAGGACGAGGAGGAGGGGAGACAGTGGGGGCAGTGGATGTGGATGTGCGAGCAACTGTTGTTTGTGTGAGTACTTGTGGCCTGAAGTGTGGTTCCTGTGTTTGACTGTGCTACTCTTGTGTGATTTCTTGTGTGCATGCTCGTCTGTATGTGTGCATGGGATGGGTTGGGGTTGAGGAGACTGGGGGGTGGTACTTGGAGGGGGGGGCGGTAGGAACAGGGACAATGGCTGTCATCAGAGATGAGACTAGAGCCTGAATCTATCTCTGTTGGGCCGCAAATCCACTGTGGACGCCCTCCAGGAATGCATTGCATTGCTGCATCTGGGATGCCAGCCCCTGGATGGCATTCACTATGGTTGACTGCCCTACAGAGATGGATCTCAGGAGGTCAATAGCCTCCTCACTTAGTGCAGCAAGGCTCACTGGGGCAGGGCCTGAGGTGCCTGGGGCGAAGGAGATGCCTACCCTCCTGGGTGAGCGAGCACGGGCAACTCGCAGAGGGGCTACTAGGAGGATGATGCTGGTACGGGGTGGCAGCTGTACCTGCAGCTGGGGTGGTCACAGAGGTGTCCGCCACCACCAGGGAGCTTCCATCAGAGGAGGTATATGAGTCAGTGTTGTCACCTCCTGTCTCCGCTGTGGTGCTCCCCTCACCCTCCCTCGGCGTCAGTGGACTCTGCCTCCTGGGTCCTGTGGAATGCAGCTCCCTCTGTTGTCTGTGCCCCTGCTACTCCGCCAGATGATGCTAATGCACACATGGACAGGATAACGGAAGGAGAAAGGGGGGGAGGGAGAAAAAAGGGAGCACTGGGTCAATTACACCACCAAAACCACAGTTGGCATAAACAGCACCGTCACACACAGGGATCAAGATTGAGCACTATGCATTGCACTGGCAATGAATTGGCTAGATGCCAAAGCAAGATGAGGGCCAAACACCGCCAACTGCACACCTCCTGGGACCCACAGAGCCCTGACTGACATAGAATGCAAATGAGCTAGGTTAACTCCATTTGCCATACACCCATTACCCTTGAGCTGGATCACGCTGCAATGTCCGTCCTGGCATTAAGGGGCACCCACTAACTCACAACCACCACCTGGATCCCATGCCACCTACCAATTATTGTAGTAATGCCCACTGTACTCACCCCCTTGTGGCTGCTGTGATGCCATCAAGCACCCATCCAGCTCTGGGTAGGCCAACGCGAGTATGCAGGACATCAGGGGGATCTGGTTCCGACGGGCACCCCTTTGTCGTTGCGAGGCCATCCCCAGCTGGGCCTCCGTGGTCTTCCATGCCCAGCGTCTCAGGTCCTCCCTCCGTTTCCTGCAGTTGGTGCTGTAGACCCCCAGGGTCCGCACGTCCTTGGCGATGGCACGCCACAATCCTTTCTTTTGATGGGTGCTGACCTGCACAGGTAATACAGACATGAGGACAGCATTACACATACAATCCAGCCTGTCACACATATGGCCCCCAAATCCTGTTTCCAAATCCATTGGCACACACATCGCCCGGTGCACACCATGTACACTACCACCAGACTACCACCCCACATATGGCATGATGCCTGCACACACATCTCCATGCAACCCTGCATCATGCCCAAGGTGTACTCAACTGTTGGTCTGGAGGCCCATTCAGCTGTCCATACTGGGGCAGGGCCCCATCCACCAAGCGCTCCAACTCCACTGAAGTGAAGGAAGGGGCCCTTGCTCCGGTCACATGGGCCATGATAGGTTCAAGACACAGGTCACAGCAGCACATGCAGTGTACGTGTTGTCCTGTGGAAAGTCAGGATCAATGAGGTTATAGACAGAAAATGATGGTCACGTCCACGGCAGAGTACACCGTCACCGCCGACGCTGATCCCCATTGCCCACTGTACTCCATAGAGCCCCATATTAGCCAAAGAGAAATTGCACAGCGGTGCAAGACTGCCTTTCGCCATGACGCCCAACATCGGCAGAGTTACCTCACATCCACCTGTCCTTAGATACAGGACAGGCGGTCGCCATTTCATGGCATTGGACTACATGCAGATCTTCCATCATTTATGAAAATTGGACATACATTGCCATTCCCACTGTCCCATAACATTAATGCTCTATGCACCCTGAGGTGGTGGTTCCATTGTACAAATTGTAACAGTCTACTCACTCTTGTGTCCCTTAGATACCTACCACTGCGGATGGATAGAAGGAGGAGACAAACCCCCATGTACAGACCCCTTGTGGACTTGGCTACACTGGAGGACAGGCACATTATACTGACCTTTAGACTGGACAGGGCCACAATCACAGAGCTGTGTGCCCAATTAGAGCCTGACCTGATATCATTTATCCGTCATCCCACTGGGATCCCCTCTCTTGTGCAAGTGCTATCAGTTCTCCATTTCCTGGCAGCTGGTTCTTTCCAAGTGACAGTGGGCTTGGCAGTAGGAATGTCACAGCCAATGTTCTCAATGGTGCTGACAAGAGTGTTGTCTGTCCTGATAAAACACATGTGCAGCTACATTGAATTCCCCCGGGTTGAGGATTTGGCAACTGTGAAGGCCGGATTCTATGCAATGGGACATATCCCCAATATAATTGGTGCGATTGACGGAACACATATTGCATTTGTCCCCCCGCCAAAATGAACAGGTGTTCAGGAATCGTAAGAGTTTCCACTCCATGAATGTGCAGATGGTGTGCCTGGCGGACCAGTACATCGCCCATGTTACTGCCAAGTATCCTGGGTCAGTGCATGACCCCCTCATTATCAGGAATAGCAGCATCCCAAATGTGATGGCCCAACTACAGAGGCACAGGGTGCGGCTAATAGGTGAGCCAGAGTCCCCATGCACTGCATGTCAGTGTATGCTTTCAAGTGTTATCCCCATAGCATTGTGTAAGGCACAATTTTGTCCCTCGAAACTTGCAGGTGACTCTGGCTACCCAAACCTATCGTGGCTCTATCGTGAGGAATGCCAGTACAGGGGCTGAGAACCGTTATAATGATGCACATGGGCGAACCAAGAGAATAATCAAGAGGACCTTCGGCCTCCTGAAGGCCAGGTTCA
Organism: Pleurodeles waltl; assembly: GCF_031143425.1. NCBI lineage: Eukaryota > Metazoa > Chordata > Amphibia > Caudata > Salamandridae > Pleurodeles > Pleurodeles waltl. The sequence goes on along the minus strand of NC_090446.1, from coordinate 165,563,877 downwards.
GATGCCTGTATCTGACAGGTGGGTCACTGTGCTACTCGCCTGAGAAGGTCTGCCAGATAGTAGTGGCATGCTGCATGTTGCACAACCTGGCCCTCAGATGACATGTGCCTTTTCTGCAGGAGGAGGGAACTGGAGATGACCCTGTGGCAGCAGTGGACCCTGAGGACAGTGAGGATGAGGAGGCAGAGGATGAGGATGAGGACAACAGAACATCAGCTATACAATAATACTTCCAATGAAACACAGGTGAGACACTGGAACTGACCATTACTCTGACTATTGATGTTTTCTGTGTAGCTGTGTCATGAAGGCATTTACTTCCTTTGCATCTAGACTTACTTTCACCTATGGCTTGTCATTTTACAGATGTTGGTGATATGACAATAGTGTCCTGATGTGTTTACTGCAGACAGCTACAGGTCATTATTTGTATGCTATCACGGTGTTCAGATCATTTTCACTAGATGTGACTGTTCCCATAAATGCACATTTTCAACACATAAAATGGTACCACTCAAGTTGTGGTCAAGGATTTTTACTGTAGTGCAAATAATTGACTGAAAAATGTAATGGAATGGGGTAATGGTAGAGGAAAGTCCAGGGTATTGTTCGAGTCTATTTGTAGCACAGGTCCGGTGTCCAAGAGGCCATAGGAAGGGGAACAAAGACAGTACAAAGTGGACACGGTGATAGGGTGGGACACAAGGTGGACAATCAGGAGAGTCTCATTTCTTGGAGGTGGTCTTGGTCTTGGCAAGCGTCTCTGGCTTCTGTCTGGGTTGCAGGGAACGTTGGCGGGGTAATTTACCTTCTGCAGGGGGAGCGGTGCCTGTGGCCTGTGGGTCCTGTGGCGGGGCCTCCTGCCCACTAGCTGCAGCAGAAGTGGAGGGCTGGTCAATTGACTGGCTAGTGGTAGGGGTCCCCTGGTGTGCTGTTGATTCCCTCATGATGTTGGCCATGTCTGCCAGCACCCCTTCGGTGGTGTTGAGAGCCTGCATTCCTCCCTGATCTCCTGATGGTGTTCCTCCTGCAGCTGCTTGTTCTCTGGCATGTTGTTAGGGATCTGGCCCATCATGTCCTGGGATTGTTGGTAGGCCCCCAGGATCTTGGTGAGTGCCTCCTGGAGAGTCGGTTCCCTGGGACTGTCCTCCCCCTGGCGCACAGCGGTCCTCCTAGTGTCCTGGTTCCCCTGTGCCTCTTTCCCCTGAATGGTGTGCCCACTGACCCCAGGTCCCTGATTGTCTTGGGGGCGAGGTGTGAACTGGGGTCCCTATACAGGTAGGCACACTGCTGATGGACTTGTCCTAGGGACAGAGGTGTGGGGACACTGGGTGGGTGCTGTGGTGTTGGATAATGATGGGGGAGGCTCTGTGGTTGACTGGGGGTGGGCTGGAGTGACTGACTGACCCATGGTCCCTGATGGGCCAGGTAGTTCATCCAAATCCAGAAGTCCAGAGTTACTGTCATCACTAGGGGCATCTTCTGTTGGGGGACTGGTTTGTCGCGGCACCTCCTCTCTGCAGACATTGGGTGGGGCACCTGTGGGGATGTAAATTATATATTATGCTTCATGTCTGTGACATATTGTACATCCCTGTCTTCCCCATTATTGTTGCTTTTGCCCTGCCACTTTTGTTTGTGTATAGTGATGTATTGTGTGATTGTTAGTTCTCCATTCTGTGCATGCTTTTGTGATGGGTGTCCATGCAGGGCTGGGAGGGCTGTCCTTGCATTGGTAGAGCATGCAGGACTTGGAATTGGGTTTAGTCATATGTGTAGGTGCAGTGTGTGGGATGGAGAGGAGTGATGGGAGTGAGGTTGAGGGGGTGAGATGGCATGCAGGTATGGGGGTTGATAAGTAGTAAATGTTGACTCACCAGTGTCCAGTCCTCCGGCAACTCCAGTGTGTCCCCCAGGATGCAGAAATGCCAAGACTTGCTCCTCCAATGCTGTGAGTAGTTGGGGAGGAGGTGGGCGTCCACCGCCAGTCCTCTGTATGGCAAGCTGGTGCCTTGCTGCCACAGAACGTACCTTCTTCCTTAGGTCGTTCCACCTCTTCCTGATGTCATCCCTTGTTCTTGGATGCTGTCCCACGGCGTTCACCCTGTCCACTATTCTCTGCCATAGCTCCATCTTTCTGGCAATGGATATTTGCGGTACCTGTGCTCCAAACAGCTGTGGCTCTACCCTGACTATTTCCTCCACCATGACCCGCAACTCCTCATCTGTGAAACAAGGGTGCCTTTCAGGGGACATGGGTGTTGTGTGGTTTGTGTAAGTATGTGGGTGTTGGGTACTGTGGTTGGGTATGTGAAGTGGGGTAAGTAAGGGATGTATGGGTGTATGTGGTGTGTGTGTCTACTTGTCACAGGGGCCTTGGTGTCAGTCTGGTGGCAATAATTTATATTCACAAAGGGTTGTGGGTAATGTGGGTGTGTGTTTTATAGTGCTGTGGGTGGGTGGGTGCGGTGTGTGTATGAGTGTCAGGTGTGTATTTTTCATATTGGCCAAAGTATTGTTGTTTTGTATGTGGGTGTCCATTTTGAACGCTCCGGTGTGTACCACTAATGGTTTACCACCATTGAATGTCCGTCCTAGTGATTCGTGGGTCATAGTGTGGTGGACGTTGTTTTGTTGGTGTAACGGTATGGGTATTGGTAGCGCCAGTATAGCACTGACCTTTGGGCTGGCAGATTCGTGCATGTGGCAGTATTCTGTCGGATTGGTGTGTGTGTCATAATATGGCAAAAGGATGTTCGCCTCCGCGGAGGTATGTTGGTGGCCGTCACCTCGGCGGTTAACAGGATTGTTATAATGAGGGCCTGAGTCTCTTTTAAACCTTTTAAAAGTGATATTCCAACTTGTGCTTATTGGATCTTTGTCATTTTTACCTTATTTTACTCAGATAAATATTATCTATTTTTCTACATCTGTATGGTGTATTTTTGTGGTGTTTTTATTGTGTTACTGGTATGATTTATTGCACAAATACTTTACACCTGACTTTTCAGTGGCAAGCTACTAGAGGGTGGGCACAAGTTAATTTGGATTGTGTGTGACTTCTCCTGGCTAGGATTGTGGTCCCTACTTGGACAAGGGTGTATACCTCTGCTAGAGACCCCATGTCTAACATTGTTGGCAGCAGAGGGATAGAACTTTTGGTTGTACAGTGCCATGCAATAGCTACATGTACACTACCTACCCACAGTTAAAGCTCAATCTGATTTTTTTCTTTTTGGACAATTTACCTGCTTGACCATCTTTTTTCAATCCTATACACCATGTCTCTGGCTGGGTCCACAAGTGGAGCTGGGGAGTTTGACCTGGCTAAGCTGGATGGATACACAGTTAACCAGATGAAGGGCTTTTGAAAGGAGTTTGGGGTACCTACCCATGGAGCCTCCAAGAAAGAGGAGTACCAAAAGGCCCTGAGGGCCTTGGCAGTAGCCCACTCTCAAGAGCATGATGAGTTGGGAGAGCTAGTGGATGGCTCTCCCGATGAGCTGCCACCAGCAGTGGGGGATTACACTCCTGGATTTGTGCCCCTTGTTAAACCCGGGAGAAGTGTCTCAAGTCATGGCCTGACCGCCGAGGAAAGGAGAGCAAATTTAGGCTGCAGTTGCCAAGATTAAAAATGGAGGAAGAGGAGAGAAAGGCTAAGAGGGAAGCTCAGAGAGCCTTGACAGAAAAGAAACTACTTCTGACTCATGAACTGAGCCTATAACAGCTGGACCTCAAGGCTAGGCAGTCTGAGTCCAGCAGTGATGGTGGCAGCATACCTACAAGACCTGCTGGAGACAAGAAGGTTTGATGTGGTGCCAAGTTCAGTGGTGGGAGATGACATTAACAAGTGGATTTCTACTTATGAAGTTGCACTAAGGGCTCAAAAGGTCTTGGTCCCAAGTCCCTGTTAGTGAGAACAGGAGGCACCTGAGTGTTTTTCCTAATGTCTGGTTAACTTTCTCTGTTTGACCATCCATTTGAGGGTGGTAAGCAGTGGATTGGGCTATTTGTATGCCAAATGAAGAACAAAAGGCCTTCCAGAATCTTGATGTGAACTGACTTCCACAATTGGAGATAATTTTCGTGGGCAAGCCATGGAGTTTGACTATGTGGCGTAGGAACAGAGTGATAAGCTCAAAAGCCGGTAGTAATTTCTTGAGTGGCACGAAATGTGCCATTTTTGACAAAAGATCTACTACAACTAAGAAGCTAGTATGTTTGTTAGATTCTCGTAAGTCTGTAATAAAATCAGTGCTGACTTTGTGCGATGATTTATGGGGAATTGGCAAGGGTTGGAAAAGACCAGCAGGAGCGCAGTGTGAGGATTTATTCTAAGCTCAGGTTGGGCATGAATTTACATGGTCATAAACATCTTGGTGCATGGTTTTCCACCAACATTTTCGTGAACAGTTTTCTAAAGTCTTTTGTATACCTAGGTGTCCAGCCAGAGCAGAATCATGACTCCAGAGTAGTACTTGATGTTGCAATTCCTTTGTTGGAATATACAATTTCTCCCGTGCATGTAAGTAAAAGTCCTGTTTGATTGTATTATATGGTTTTCTGAGCCAATGTTCAGGGGGGAGGTCATGAGATGCCATCTTAACATTATCCATGAAGGTATCTACTGTGGTTATAGCTAGCACTTTGTCTGCAGGTATTATACTGGGAGGGTACACGAACTAGCATCGTCTGAGTGCCGTGTACCTGACAAGATATCTGACTGAAGTTGTTTGGTCCCTGGTCTGTATGTGATAATAAAATCAAAATCGCTGAAGAAGTGAAGCCAGCACATTTGTCTAGGGGTCAAAGCCTTCACTGAATTAAAGAACTGCAAATTCTTATGGTCAGTGTAGATGGTGGCAGTGTGCTTTGCTCCCAGCAAATGATGTCACCACTCAGTAAATGCTGTTTTAATAGCTAATAGTTCTCTTTTTAGCAATGGTATAATTTTGTTCAGCTGGAATGAGTTTTTTATAATAAAAGACTACATGATGGAGATGCCTTGTTTGTGGATCTTTTTGCGATAACACACCTCCCAGACCGAATTGAGAAGCATCAGGTTCAACAAAAAATGGCTGTTCAGGATCTGGGTGGAGTAAAGTGGGAGCAGAAGTGAAATTTCTTTTGAGATTTGTGAAGGCCTGTTCAACTGCTCAAGACCAGATAGATGGTTTTCCCTTCTTTAATAAGGTGGTTATAGGGACCACTATTTGTGAGAGTTGGGGGATGAAGCGCTTTTTAAAAAATGGAGAAACCAAGATTCTTTTGGACCTCCCTCACAGATGTAGGAGTCAGCCATGAAAGAAAGTGTGTACCTTTTTGGGGTCCATGGTAATGCCGCTGTGTGATAAGTAATATCCAAGGAACTCTCCTGAGTCAATGTTAAAGGTACATTTTTCTAATTTGTAATACAGGGAGTGTTCATGTAGACATTGCAGAATGGCCCTAACATGCTGAGTGTGTTCCTGCTTATTTTTTGAGAATATCAAGATGTCATCTATACAGACAACAGTGCAGACATCTAGGAACTCATGTAATACCTCATTGATAAAGTATTGGAATGCTGCCAGGGTGTTGCAAAGCCTAAAGGCATCATGGTTTATTCGAACAAACTTTGTCCGAAGGGTGGTATTCCGTCCATCTCCTTCCTTGATACAGATCAGGTGATGCTCACCACGCAAGTCTAGTTTGGTGTAAATGGTGGACCCCAGGACTTGGTCCAACAGGACAGAAATCAGAGACAAGGGGTAACGATTTTTGATGGATGCTTTATTAACCATTCTAATAATCAATACAAGCCCGCAAATCTCTGGATTTTTTTGCCATGAAGATGAGAGGAAATGAAATGGGAGAAGTAGAATATCTTATAAACCCCAAATCCATGAATTTATCCAAATACTTGTGCGGATATTGTTTCTCAGGTTCTGTTAATGCATACATTCTACTGCAAGGAAGAACTGCTCCAGGAACTAGGTCTATCCGACAATCATAAACTCTATGGGGTATCAACTGAATTCCTTTGACTGGGTCAAAGGCGTCTTGGAAACCCAATATTCTTCTGGTAGAATAGTGAGATGAGTGTCATTGGTTGCGGCACAATGTAGGGGTGTCATAGGACAGCAGGCTTCTTGACAGCATGTGGTCATGCAGAAGGGGGAGTCCAAGGTGACTGTTCGAGAAACCCAATAATTTTTAGGATTATGACGTTCCAGCCAAGAAAAAACTAAAATAACGTCAAAGGTGGGGGTATCAATAAAGTCAAAGTTTGCAACTTCTGTATGACCATTGTCACATACTATGGCTAACGGGTTAGTGTGAAACCCAATAAGGCCAGAGGATAAGGTTGAGCCATCAACTGCTCTAACTGGTTTGGGATTGCCTTGGTAACATATGACACTCCAAGCTTGACAACTAGGGTCAGATCAAGGAAGTTACCTATAGCACCTATGTCTATGAGCACTGACAGACTTTGTCTATTCTGAGAGGATAGAATGAGGGTTACTCTAATAGTCAGGTGTGTAGGTACACAGTTTAGGACATTAGTCAAGTATTGGGAGATCTGGTAAAGGGACCCTCTCGGAGAGGCGATCTTAGTTCTTTCCGAGTGCATTAGTTTTCCTGCTGCATTTTGAGAACACCCAAACTAGCCACAGCTTTTTTTCTTTTTCAGATTAACTTGTGCAAAGGGTCCAGATTTACCACAAGATAGGCATAGATTGGCACTACGGCACTGTTTCTTCACTTCAATAGATTAAGGACCTCTAACTCCCCCAATTTGCATGGGTTCTGGTTCCTGTGCTTTTTCTTTGATTTCATTTTTATCTGTTTTTAAAACAAATATCCTGGGTTCACTCCGAGGATGTTCAGATTTCCTTTCTCCTAACCGATGATCTAGTCTCACTATTAAATTAATAAATTCAGCTCAATCTTCTGGTAATTCAACAATATGGGATGAACTATCTTTTAAATCACCCCTCGGACCTCCATAAATAAGTGAGCTATGTTTTTTTCAGACCATCTAGTCTCAGTAATTAACCGCTTGAAAGTAGTGATGTAAGTGAGGAGGTCCTTGGACCCTTGTTGTAAATGTAAAAAAAATGTATCACAAGACTGGATAAAAACATGTTTTGCAAACAATCGCACTAGGGCTGCCTTAAAAAGGTGGCAACATTATATAGCATGGGATCATTGTTTTCAGTAACTGCAATAGACCAGTTGACGGCAACACAACCAAGACAGGAAACTACAAAATCTACCTTAGCAGCACCAGGTGTAAATATTTGAGGGTTACATTAAAATGCAATTGGCATTGGCTCATGAAAACAGCAAAGAAAGACCTATCCCCAGTGAATTTTTCAGGGTTGGCCAACAGCACAGATGTCGGAGCAGTCACTCTTACATGTAGATTCTGGTCAGAGGGATTAGCAGGAGTGGAAGTGGAGGGTTGAGAACCACATTTTGTGGGATTAATAATGGGCCTTGGACCTGAGGGATCCTCCATTGCATGAAGGATGTGGAACATGCTAGGGTCTCCTGGAGTTCTTGATTCTTGGTTTGTAATTTCAGGACTTGTTACTGTAAATTGGTAAATTGTATACTAGAACTGCCAACTGCTCAGTAGGGGTCAAATGATCAGTTACAGACTCATGATCCATGATGACTTCGCCCTAAGAAAACTTTAATGTTGCGGCTTGGCTTTCTGTCTTGTGTGACCCACTCACCTGAATTCCAGGTGTTCTGATGGGACAATGACAATTCCCCAATCCCGGTGAGGACTAGCATGACTGCGATGAAGAGTACATTGCCCTCTCACAAGTCCTCAAGGGGCAGTGTATTTTGGGAAGAGAAAAAGAGAAAATACCAGCTTGTGCTTCGTAGATTGCAGAATCGGACTGCTGGACCCAGGACTGCATGTCGGGTTGGGCGTCAGGACTTCTGATTTCTCAAACTACTGGGTTCTTGTTTTTTTTATAGGATTCCTGGCTGCAAAATAATTACTTCATTAATACATTGCATTAACTATTGCAAAATTATATATTGCATAATGTCAGTTATTGTCGACACATTGTGCATACATTTCTATAAAGCTGAACAAGTCTGTTCTTTTTGCAATACTTTCAGAGTCTCTGAAGCAATGTCCAAACTCAAAAACAATCAACTTGACTAAAGGGCTTCTTTGTGTTCTGGCATAATATCTTGCCAATAATAGTTTTGATAAACTTGCTCTATTTCCAATCTCCTAATTCTCAGGGGAGCTCTTGTTACACAAAATACGTCTTTCCTTACCGTCTTTTTAGCGGTATCTTTGATTTCAACCCAAATGATAAATCATGCTAGTTCTTATTGCCATAAATTATTTAAAAGACAGAGCTCTGTTTTGTTTCATTTAAGCGTTTAATCTTTCTTTACTTTGAAATAAAGTTACTTGCTTGAAAATTTCAGAAGAACCCAAACAGTTTTTTTTCACCTCTCTCTTTTACCGGAAATACGGGATCATTGGCAGAAGACGGAAGAGGAGAGCTGGGACTCTGCAGGAAGCCGACCATAGGTCGAGAATCACCGGAACTCGACTGGAGGCTGTCCGGAGGATGAGAAATGTTGGAACTTGACTGGAAGCTGGTCGGAGAACGAGGAACACTGGAACTCGACAGGAGGAAGGCTGGAGAATAAGGAACTTGTCGTGCACTGGCACTTGATTGGAGGCATGTTGGAGGACAAGTAACTTGGCTTGACTGGAAACAGGTGCGCAGAGCAATAGGTACGAAGCCAAGCAAGGCCACAGACTCACAAGCATCCTTAAATAATGAAATGTCCTCATGTGCCTTTTGGCAGTTGATTTCTTGTTAAGGAAACAAGCAATTGGCCTCCTGATTGTGGCACATGTTCAATACAGATCACATTGTGAAGAGCACGTTGTGGCACTTACAGTTGGGTCAGAGGGAAAGGCTGTTGGTTCCTTCTTGAGGAAATTAGCTATTATCCTGCTGATTGTGGCACATGTTCAATACAGATCACATTGTGAAGAACAAATGTTTTGGCAGTTATAGTTGAAGCAGGTAGAATACAATGTGCATAATCAACAAGCATTGGTTATAATAAATGAGACATTTAAAAGCATTGGTTATTTCAAACTTGATATTCAAGGATGTAATGAATATACCCTAATAAGTCTGAATGTTGCAAGCAACAGCATATTATTGTAATGGAGGTCTTGGATGTGCTATTGTACCTACAACAGTAACTCAGCCGAAAGGTTGGTCACCCAGGAGGACAGATCTGCTCTGCGGGACTCCTGTCTGGGTGCACCAAGCCCTCGCTGGGTGCATTTTCTCCATTGCGGTGACAGTGACTGGTTCCAGGACAGCTGGAAAGGCTTTGAGTGGCAGGTGGCTCTCTGCTCTGGCGAAGAGTGTTACAGCCCCTCTGGCAGCAGCTTCACTGTGTATGTGGGCCAAATGGAAATACGACTACACTCCACAAGCAACTGCACCAGACACTCTCGGGGTGTGCTGGAGGAGGGAAGAGGGATGGGGTCCCCTGCTCCAGGCGCAACTGTCGACTGACAGCAGACCGTGCTCGATGCACCCTAACCATGTTATGCAGGGCAGGGAGGCACATGCTGGGTGCCAGGGGTCTGCAATGATATTGGTTACCCACCTGACCTGCCTTGAAAAATGGACTGAGGAGTCTTAACACATGAGCAAGTCAGAGGGATGAATGGAACCCTCTGGCGCAATAAAGGTGAGAGCCAGTGAGCACGGACTGAGTAGAGATCCCACCATGCCCCAGTGGTGGGTGCACCACTGCCCCATTTTGCCCACTCCATCAGGGAGGTGGAGTATGAGCATGTGTGATAAGACCTGAAAGATGTTAAACTATGACTGGGTGGGGCGAAGACAGAGGAAGCTCTTGTGGAGGTCAGTAGCAGTCCTAATGTGCAAATCAGTCATTCGACTTGAGTATAGGGGGAAAAGATAATTGAACCAGCTGGTTTCCTCCAAAGCTTCCTTGAGGGTAGCTGGCACTTGGAAACCTCCGTTTTTTAGTAAAGAGAATGCTTACAGGTCTTGGGCATAAACAATCTCAACCTATTCTCAGACTTTAAATGAGTAAGAAACCCAGCTCACTGGTGGAGCTAGTCATCAAATGCGAGTGCCTAGTGGCCCACTTTTATCAAGAAGAACTGACATGGTGGGATGAACCATATGCCTGGTTAAGGAGCGCAATCCTGACACTCATCAGAACCCAAAATGGTGTAGGTTGATATAGACAGGAAGACGGTGTCCATGGAAATCCCAACCTGCTAAGAAGTGTGAAAAAACTCCCCGGCGGAATCAACTAACCCTGAAAATGGATGGTGCTGGAGCATTGGGCCCATACCTGCAGGTCACCATTGCTGTAAACACGGAGTCTAAGCTGCGGTGAGTAAGAGGGATACTGTGGTGGTTATGGAAGTCCGATGTGAGCCTAGGGTAGAGTTCTCTTTTCTTTATGATGTGCAGGGTGCCTAGAATGGTTTCACCCCGAGAGAGGAGCCTGTGGTTCGGAAACCATCACGGTTCCAGAGGCATCCTGTGAGCTTTTGCTTGTCCTTGAACATCTGGGGGAGATGGTGTAAATGTCACGCCAGGACATACCCATATCTGCAGCAGGTCTCCAAGGTGAACAGCCTCTAGAATATTGGAACAATATGGGCAAGGGAAGTCGGCAAGTCAGATCCATAACTTTGGGATATTGGATTCGTTCTAAGGGCTGGGTCGGTTGGACTGGGCATGAAGTGGGTCTGGGCGCATGCCGCGGCTGGACTAGACACCACCCTTCATTGAGGCTGTCACTCTAGACACAAGCTGGGCCCTTCCTGTGGATCACCCCAGCTGCAGTTGTTTCCTCTCCCCGTTTCCCTCCCCAGGTCACGGTGGAAGTGTTCTGCCTCAGCCAGTGTGTAGCAGATGATGGAGGACCAGGAGAAGCCAACTGTTTGATTAAAACAAAGCATCCCAAAGGCCAGAGGCCAGTGCTGATGCAGTGGTATTTCTGCTGAGTACTCAGAATGTCAAAGTGAAGAAATATAGTGAGGCACAGCTAAATGACAAGAGTAACTATGACTCTATCAAGGCTAACTATCTCTGTACTACTATATTCTTTGAGGAGAACTTTAAAAAGATAGGCCAAACAAGGTTCTATCATGGCCATGAGCATGATAGTGAGAAATGATCTAAATACCAGATGGTGTAGTTCCTGGAAATAAAAAAAACCCGCTAATATGGCAAAAGGAGATGCTGTCTTTTCCAGAAATTGATAACCTCATAACCGATTTTGTCAACTTTTTACTTAGATCTAACAACACAATTGACAACATCGAATCAAATCACCCACTATCAACTTGTACACTTTTTGTACTATCAGGTAATGAGGAAAATGTAGACCTCAAGGAAAGCATTGAATTCATAGCCTCGTCAGCCAAGAATGACTTCATAATTTGAAAGACTCCCCGATGTATCTGAGGTTAAGGACAAACCAAAGTTGAAACGAAGTGACTTCACTCAAAAAGTTGCATATTGGAAATATCCTAATGACAAGCACAACTGCGATTTGTGTGGAGACATTATGGGTACCTTCAAAGAGTTTTAAAAAAACTGTCTCTAACAAACATCAGGGATTCTGCCTGAAAGCATACTGCTCTAAGTGTGATAAAGAAGACGAATTTCACAATATCAGTATGCAAAATGCAAGGGTAGACCTAAGTAAGGAGAGCTGCAGTTCGTCTGTAGGTTTTGCCACCTCAGATTTGGAACCAAAAATGGAATGCCCCAACATGCAAGGCATGCACATTCCAAAGCACAAAACAATGCTAGACTGGCAGCTCTAGTAAAGAGCAAACCATCCAAACTTTGGTCACAAGAAGACCTATTGGTGCTGGCTGAAATAGAAGAAGTATATGTAATTAAAAGAAATGCCAATGCGCTCATGGTTCTGCACTCTAACAGCAAAAACAGGAAGCAAATTCCAGAAAAAAAAAGGGATCGAAGGGATAAAAGAAAAAACAGGCAATAGATGTACAACAGTCATCCAATAACATCAAAACTGACTCCAATGATCAACCAGAATTATCGGAGGTAACAACAGAAGAAAGGCGCAAAGACATTATTAACAGAAAAAGGACACCTAAAATCATTAACTTTAATGATCTAAATGACAGAATAACAGAAGCTCTAAGATATTAAAAAAACTTGCAGCATCACGAAGCTGCTATGGACTTCCTGGAAGAAATTGTGATATACATATCTGAAAATACCAATGATATTAGTACAAGGCCAGTCAACCACAATGAACAGCAAACTGAAACTGGCAACAAACCTATGAATACTGCTCAAGAAGAGCAACAGAGTAGTCCAGCTCAAAAAAACAAATCAAAAACGACAAGAGAAACAAAAGACTTAATAAATTGCATAAGAAAAGATACGCCTAAGCAAAGGGCAGCTACAAGGAATACCCGGCAATGTTCAAGAGAAACAAAAAGAAAAATGCCAGAATTATTACTGATGGTGCAGAAGAAGCCACCTGCCAAATTGGTGCTGACAATATCTTTCATTATTACAAAAACATTAGTGAGAAAGAAAATAAGAAAAGTCCCAAATTCATTCCTATTTTCAAGATACCAGAGGAATGGGATATTGAAAGAGTATGTAAGGAAATCACACTGCTCAAAGTAACAGAAGCATTTGAAGACTCCAATTTGAATAAAACAGTGGGCCCCACAATATTGGCCTGAATGATCTTTTCAAAGTACACAATAAAGAACGAAGGTTTCAGCCCAAAATACTATTGGCCTGTTGTCTGTGATAAGGGTTCTAAAATATATATAGACAAACTGTTAAATTTCAGAAAATATACCAATTGATAAACTAGACAAAATAAGCAATTGGAGACTGATTACAATTGTTACAGCATTCATGAAGTTACTCACAAAAATACTTTCCAGAAGACTCACTTCATTCATTGACCTTAAAAATAGAGAAAAAGGCTTCAGGAAAGTAAGAGGATGTCTCGAAAATTTGACATTACTTCAAAACATAATCAATGGGGCACGAAAAACACTCTCTTGCAGTGGTGTCCATAGACATTTCTAAAGCTTTTGACTCTGTCAGCCATGATCATATATTACGGAGTCTGGAAAGACTCGAAAGACACAGAGGTGTGTCTCACATAAGAGATCTAATTAAAGACTTATATACAAACTCAACTACATATTTCAAGGGTAAAAACAACACATCAAAACCAGAGATAGAAATTAAATCTGGAATAAAACAAGGAGATTCCTTATCTCCTCTGCTATTTAATATTGTCATAGATCCTCTAATATGTGATCTTTAAAAAAAATGGCAACGGCTTTACATTTGGATCTGATGGACTTATTAAGCAAATCACCGTTCTAGCCTTTGATGATGACATTGCAGTACTCTGCAACACTTGGGAAGGAATTATCAAACAATTGTGCAAAACAATAAGTCTCAAGCTAAATGTAAAGAATACACATGTATTTTTCATAAGCCACAATAAGGGTAAAATCCTGGTGAACAACTGTAAATCATGGCAATTCGAGACACAAAATATTGAAAACATTTACGCAGGTGACAGTGAGAGATACCTCGGATTGAACTTTGATCCACACACTGGTCACACAAGAAACAGCAAACCTAATGAGGTCCTCCCAAGCTGGGCTAAAAAACCTGAAAAGCTACCACTCACACCCACACACAAAAAGTTGAAATACTTTGTCAATTTCTGGTTCCTAAGCTGTCATTTAAACTGGAAATGATGGGCACAGAAGCAAAAACTCTCATTGCTTTGGACCAGACAATTAAGAAATAGGTCAAACAATTCCTATATTTACTTGCACACACCTGTGATGGTCTCCTATACCCTAAAAGGTTGAATGGGGCCTAAATGCACCTAAAATATGTACAACAATGGGACTGAACAAAGTTACCAATCTTCTCTACCTTAGACAAACACCAAATCTATACATAGCTTATTCCTACATGTATGCAGGAAAATAATAAATTACACAATTGATCAAACCATCACTACCCACAAATTAAACATTTTGGATGATAGATTTCTGAGGTATGATCTACAATTGATAGCCACATATGATTGGAGAAGCAAAGAATTTGAAAAATGGAAAAATCTCCTTGTCCAAGGTGATGGTATCAAGTACCTAGAAAATAATCCAACATTTAACTTCTGGATCAAGAAACACACAAAATTGAAATAAAATCAATACATAGGTGCATTGATGTTAAAAGCAAACGTATAATATACTAGGAAAACTATTTCAAGACAGAGACATAGAACTTTCACAACATACTGATATTACAGAAATGTCTGTGATACAATTGCTCACGTATCCAGTACTTGTCCAAAAAACCAAAGGCATAAGGATCAAACAACACAACAAAATGTTAAAACTACTCATTGACAGAGCAAAACGATGTAGGTGGATGATGAATAGGGAACCTCATGTTAGAAACAACCAAAGTGAACTCAGAAAACTGGATGTAGTATTCACAAAAGATGGGACTGCTGTAGTGATTGACATCTCAGTTTGTTATGAAAACTCACAAAACTCCCTTGAAGAAGCATTTGAGAGTAAAGTCAATTATTATATACAGAGACCTATCATAAGAAATTAAAAACCCCACAAATTGGATTAATGTTAAATTTCATGGATTCATGAAAGACGTGGTATTTGGCCTCAATGTAATGATGTTGCTGTGGCTGATCTTGGACTACAAATGTCGTTCCCTTTCAAAAAGAGTGTTTGCCTGACTACTTAGATGGACACTCTAAAACTGTTCCAAGAATTAATGGACAATTAGTCATTCAACTTATTACATTCCACATATTTCAGATAGTGCATTGCACTAGTCTTTTCCCACTAGTATGATTTGTTAATGATGTTTGAATTACACATACAGTTTTAGCAAAGTTGATGTGGTTACAATTGAATATTAATATTAGAAATAGTTCACTTTTCTTATATACAGAATATAATTATTTTGAGTATGTGCATTTTGATACAGTTCTTATTAAAGTTGTTGTGTGTGTTAGTTAAATTAGCCATATAATAATTGATTGCAGATAGCTGGTGTAGATTTCACTATTATTAATGACATGATAATAACACCTTAATTCTCAAGGGCATAGACATTATATATTGTTAGAGAAGTACTGTGGGTGTACTTTCTCTACCCAAAATGGGATTCATGTTTCAGTGAGGACAATTTAAATTGTAGCTGTACTTCAGAACAATCATGTTGTTGGAACCAAGACCGGTTTGATGCTGATGAGCAGCAATAATAACGCAGAATGAGCAACCGTGTGGTGGTACAGGAATAGCCAAACGTGTTGTCACCTAATCAGTGACATGCTTGGATAGATTCCTACTGTCCTTACCTACTATGTATCGAAACTACAGCCAGGGGAACGGCTTGCCTGAATCAGTGGGGAGAAAAGTCCTTCTTGATCTTCACTCTAGTCTGGCACTTTCAAGAGACATGAAAGGTGTAAGATAACTGAAAGGTTCTCGGGTCATTAGGAGAATACCACTACTTCTATTGTTTTTTCAGTTCCCTGGTGAGGCAGGGTGGTGAGTTCAGTGGGGCTTTTGCTTATGGCTCTGAGTGCCCAACGTCTGCCTAGTGTGACCCAGGACAGTAGCAGGTGGGAAGTTTAACTGGGGTGGTAAACCGGTCAAACAATAACAGAGGTGTCCTAAGGTGAGCACAGGAATAACAGAAACCTCCTGTGGAGCAGAAGGGCAAAAGCTTGCTGATCTCAATTTTCAGTATGAATGCAGACCATAAAAGCAGAGCTTCACAATCCTTCTGACATTTTCGGTTCAAGCAGGATGTGTCAGAAAAGTTACCGCAGGATAACTGGCTTGTGGCAGTCAGGTGCTCAGAGGGACGCCACTTTTAGGTTCTTCGATGTCAGCTCTTCCTATCATTGTGATGCAGAATTCACCAAGCATTGGATTGTTCACCCACTAATAGGGAACATGAGCTGGGTTTAGACTGTTTTATCCTACTGCTCAGTACAAGAGGAACTACAAGTTCAGACATGTAGGCCCTCATTACAACCCTGACGGACGGTGATAAAGAGGCGGTAAAAAAATGGAATTTTGGCCATGACGGAAACCGCCAACATAGACAGCAACTTTAACACACTGATCGCTACGGCGGTAGCAACAAGCACAGTGGTGGTAACCGCCAACAGCCACGCGGAAGACAATGTACCACCCACCCTATTACAACAAGCCAATCCGCCACCTTTTCAGGGGCGGTACCAACGCCATCAAAAGCATGGCAGAAACAGTACACAAAAGGGAAACAACTCACCTCTGGACACTCAAGGAAGAACCACGACGCCATGGAGCCCGAACTACAGGTGTTTCCCATGCTGGTCTACCTCCTCCTACACCAGGCACACGAACGGCAGCGAAGGCGACCATGGTGAGTACCGCACCTAGAACACAAGGGAGGGGAGAGGAAAAAAAGAGTGAACCTCACACGCAACACACAACACCACCACCCCCACCCCCAACACCATACACACAAACAGATGCAACAGCATTACATATCCAGCCCGTACCCCTCAGGAATAACGCAAGGACAAAAGGAAGTGAGTAAAGTCAGTGTAATAATATAAATATTGAGAATAAGGTCCTTAAAGCAAAAAACAGTACCTACAATATATACAAATGGAGGGACAATGCCCAGTCCAAAATGTCCGCGGCCCACAGGGCCCTATCACATAGGCCAAGGCCTCATTTGACTCCTGCCTCAATATGGAGAGAACACTGCTGGGGCATCAGGTTGAAAATACACAGCCACCTCAGGGGGGAGGGGAAGGGGGGGCACCTCAGCCGGAAGATGGTACAATGCCACTGTTCCTGGAGGAGGCTACATGCCCACTGCTTGGTCCTGGGGAGTGCAAGGCCACAGTCTCTCAAGTGGGTGGTTTGCACACTGCTTGGTCCTGGGGAGTGCAAGACCACAGTCTCTCAAGTGGGTTGTTTGCCCACTGCTTGGTCCTGGGGAGTGCAAGACCACAGTCTCTGAAGTGGGTGGTTTGCCCACTGTTTGGTCCTGGGAAGTGCAAAGCCACAGTCTCAAGTGGGTGGTTTGTCGGCTGCTTGGGCCAGGGGAGTTCAAAGCCAGGTCTCTTCACGGTGCTTCTCACAACTGCAGTGGCTGCAGAAACGACATTGGCCATGGACTGGGTGGCTGAGGTGCTAGCCTGGGTCCTGACCACCCTGGCTGGAAGTGATGGATGGTGGGGAGGGGTAAGGAATAGTAAAGGTTGGAGAGGAAAAGCTTTTTAGGGACACTGGGGCTGGAAGAGGGTGAAGGTTTGGGAATGGAGGAAGAGGGAGTGGTGGTAGGAGGAGTCTGTCTCCTGTGTTTGGGTGCAGGTGCATGGGCTGGATGCTGTTGTGAGGTGGATGGCTGTTGGGTGTCTGAGTGCTTGCGTTTGTGTACTTTGGGAGGCGGGTGAACAGACACAGTGGGAGTGGACACAGGGGACATGTGCATGGATGTGGGAGTGGTGACTGCCAGTGAGGGGCGAGATGTGATTGGCGTGATGGTGGTGGAGGTAGTGAATGAGGACATGGTGCATGCAGGTGTGAGTGGAGATGTTACTGGGAGGAATCTTGCACTGTTGTCCAATGATGTGTTGTGCAGGAGACACTAGGTTTTCAGTCACCAAAGTGATACTGGCACCTGTGTCCCTGTAGGCCTGAGC
This sequence comes from Pleurodeles waltl, assembly GCF_031143425.1. Lineage (NCBI taxonomy): Eukaryota > Metazoa > Chordata > Amphibia > Caudata > Salamandridae > Pleurodeles > Pleurodeles waltl. The sequence goes on along the minus strand of NC_090446.1, from coordinate 165,546,063 downwards.
CTCAACACCATTTATTGAACCTGACTGCCTGTACCCATCCATTGTAAGGGGACAAGCTGCCAGTGTGGCAAGGCCAATGCCGCCAGGTGTGACAGAAACTGTCTTGGGACTGACTACACCAGTTTCTATGATGGACCCAAAAGTGAACCCACTGTTGCCAGCAGTCCCACCACTATTACCACTTCTGCTAGGGGCACTAGAGTTTGATGTATTAGTGGTGGTAGGCTCAGGGAGGTTACCTGGGCAGGACTTATCCCCTTTCCTATGGCCTTTATTTGTACACACATAGTACCAAGGTTTTTTAGTGTGTGTGGGTTGTGCAGAAGAGGAAGAAGATGATTTATCCCCACCCCCTGAAGAGTGTTTAGAATGTGAAGAAGGATCTTTAGTTTTACCTTTATCCCCATGCTTATCCTGAGATTTCTCACCATTGTTCTTCTTGCCATCATTTTCACCCCCTGTATGAACTTTTCTGTTCACTCTTGTTCTGACCCATTTGTCTGCCTTCTTTCCCAATTCTTGGGGAGAGGTCAGATCTGAGTCTACCAAGTACTGGTGCAACAAATCAGACACACAATTGTTCAAAATATTCTCTCTCAGGATTAGATAATACAGGCTTTCATAGTCAGTCACCTTACTGCCATGTAACCAACTCTCCAAGGCCTTCACTGAACAGTCTACAAAGTCTGTCCAGTCTTGAGAGGACTCTTTTCAGGTATCTCTGAACTTTATTCTGTATTGTTCAGTGGTTAAGCCAAATCTATCCAAGAGTGGATCCTTCAAAACTTTGTAATTATTAGCATCACTTTCTCTGACAGTAAGGAGCCTATCCCCACCCTTACCAGTGAAATATATCCACAAGATAGCAGCCCACTGCCTTTGAGGGACCAACTGTACCATACAAGCCCTCTCAAGTGCAACAACCCACTTGTTAATGTCATCCCCTTCTTGTAAGGGGGACTATCGTATGCAGGTTTCCGGAATCCTGTTCTCTTACAGTATTGCTATCAAAAACACTGCTGCTGCCACCATGGGGAACTAACCGCAACCTCTGCCTTTCCCTCTCTACATCTAGAGATTCCCTGTCTAAGGCCAGCTGCTGCTGTCTTAGCTTCAGCCTGGCCTCTTCCAACCTCAGCTTTCTGAGTTCCCTTTCCATAGTGTTATCCTCAGGGTGGGAGGCTTACAGTGTGTAACCCCCTCCCACTACCAGTGTCACTAGATGGCCTGTTAGCTGGCAGGTCTTTGGATGAACCCTCCCCAGCATCCGCAGGGGACTCCTCTGATTCTTGCTGGGTACCCCCCTACTCTACCTCCTGGTCCTGGGATGGGCCAGATTGGTTCTGGTCACTTTCTAGGAGAATGCTAAGGAGAAGATCTTTGGTAGGGTTCTTACCAATGCGTAAACCTCTTTCAATGCAGAGACCCCTCAAACATTTAAAGTTTAAACTACCATAGGTTGCCTGGACAACTGTGGGAGTAAGTTCTACTGCAGACATGACTGTTAGAAAGGGTTTAGGGCAGTGAGAAAATAGTTTAGAAACTTTTAAAGAAAGGAGAAAAACTTTTGAAAACTTTTCAGAAACTTTTTAGAAAGTTTAAAGCAAGAAAGTTAAACTGTGTATATTCTGAAGTATTTGGTATATGTTTTTCTTATGAAAAGCACCAATGACAAAGTGGTAAAGCAGTTACAGGTACTTATCCCACCGCTGCACCACCAATGTAGGAGGCTGGCCTGGCTTAGAGTGGGTACCTGGTGGTACTTACACCTTGTGCCAGGTCCAGTTATCCCTTATTAGTAGATTAGTAGTGTTCTAGCAGCTTAGGTGGATAGACGTAGCTATAGCAGAGCAGCTTAGGCTGAACTAGGAGACATGCAGAGCTCCTACTATACCACTTATATCATATAGCACTATATCATAAGAAGCACAATACTCAGAGTTACTAAAAATAAAGGTACTTTATTTTAGTGACAATGTGTCAGAAATATCTCAGAGGATATACTCCCTTAGGAGGTACGTAGAATACACAGAATATACACACAAACCAAAATCAGGTAAGTAAACAGTTAGAAAAGCAGTGCAAACACTGTAGAATACAATAGGATGCAATAGGCCTAGGGGCAACACAAACCATATACTCCAAAAGTGGAATGCGAACCACAAATGGACCCCAGGCCTAGTGTAGTGTGTAGAGGGTCGCTGGGAGTGTAAGAAAACACTAAGGGTGTCCAAGATACCCCACCCCAAGACCCCTAAAGGTAGGAGTAAAGTGACCCTACTTCCCCAGAAACACACTAAAGTCGTGATAGGAGATTCTGCACAGGCAACAACTGATTGCAAAGCACTTAAGACAGATTCCTGGACCTGTAAAGGAAGGGGACCAAGTCCCAAGAGTCACACAAGTGTCCAGGGGTGCAGGAGCCCACTAAACCCCGGATGAAGGTGCAAAAGGGCTGCCTCTGGGTGGAAGAAGCTGAAGATTCTTCAACAAAAAAATATGCCAGGAACTTCTCATTTGCACAGAAGATGTCCCACGGCGTGCTGGAGGATTCAGAGTTGTTTCCACACAGGAAGACTGCAAACAAGTCTTGCTAGCTGGAAAGGTCATAGTTAAAGAATATGGGTGCTGCCCAGGCCCAGGAAAGACCAGAAGATTGCCCCTCGGAGGAGGAGACAGAGGGGGCACTCAGCAGCACAAAGAGCCCATGCAGAAGCAGGCAGCACCCACAGAAGCACTTGAACAGGCGTTCATGAAATCTGAGCACCGCGGTCATCTCAACACTACAAAGGAGGGTCCCACGAAGTCAGTGGTCAACTCAGAGAGTTGAGCAATGCATGACGAAGTGCTGGGGACCTGGGCTATGCTGTGCACAAAGGATTCCTTGCAAAAGTGCACAGAAGCCCTAGCAGCTGCAGTTCATGCAGCACACAGGATTACTGTCTGGCGTGGGGAGGCAAGGACTTACCTCCACCAAATTTGGACAGAAAGACCTCTGGACTGTCGGGGTCACTTGGATCCAGCTCCTGTGTTCCAGGGACCATGCTTGTCAAGATGAGAGGGGACCCAGAGGACCGGTGACACAGAAGTTTGGTGCCTGCGTTAGCAGGGCACAGATTCAGTCAACCCACGGGAGATTTCTTCTTGGCTTCCAGTGCAGGGTGAAGGCAGACAGCTCTCAAAGCATGCACCACCAGGAAACATTCGAGAAAGCCGTCAGGATTAGGTGCTACAATGTTGCTGGTAGTCGTCTTGCTACTTTGTTGCGGTTTTTGCAGGCGTCCTGGAGCAGTTAGCGGTCGATCCTTGGCAGAAGTCGAAGAGGGAGATGAAGAGGAACTCTGGTGAGCTCTTGAGTTCGTTATCTGATGAAAAACCCACAAATAGCCCTCAGAGGAGGATTGGCCACCTAACCAAGGAAGCACCTATCAGGAGGGGTCTCTGACATCACCTGCTGGCACTGGCCACTCAGAGGCCTCCACTGTACCCTCACACCTCTGCATTCAAGATGGCAGGGGTCTGGGACACACTGGAGGAGCTCTGGGCACCACCCCTGGGGTGGTGATGGACAGGGGAGCGGTCACTCCCCTTTCCTTTGTCCACTTCCACGCCAGAGCAGGGGCTGGGGGATCCCTGAACCGGTGTAGACTGGATTATGCAAGGAGGGCACCATCTGTGCCCTTAAAAGCATTTCCAGAGGCTGGGAGAGGCTACTCCTCCCCAGCCCTTAACACCTATTTCCAAAGGGAGAGGGAGTAACACCCTCTCTCCAAAGAAATCCTTTGTTCTGCCTTCCTGGGACTTGGCAGTGGATGTTGGTGTGTCTTCATCTGGATGGTGCTTATAGGAGTGCCTGTGGGGTGAAGTGTGGTGCTTGTGTTTGCCTGAGCCACGTCTGTGTGTTGATTTGGGTGCATGCTGGTCTGAAGGTGTGCTTGGGATAGGCTGGGGTTGAGGGGGATAGGACTCGGTAGAGGAAGTTGAAGGGCGGGAGGCTAGAGACAGGGACAATGGCTGCCATCAGGGAGTTATCCAGAGCCTGGAATGATCTCTGTTGGGCTGCCACCCCAGAGTGAATGCCCTCCAGGAATGCATTTGTTTGTTGCAAATGCCCTACCAGACCCTGGATGGCATTCACTATGGTTGACTGCCCAACAGAGATGGATCGCAGGAGGTCAATAGACTCCTCACTCAGGGCAGCAGGGCTGACTGGGGCAGGGCCTGGGGTAGCTGGGGCAAATTAGATGCCCACCTTCCTTGGTGAGCGGGCACAGGAAACATGCTAAGGGGCTGCTGGAAGGGCAGTGCTGGTCTGGGGGTGGCGGCTGTACCTGTAGTTGGGGTGGCCACAGAGGTGTACGCCACCACAAGGGAGCTTCAATCGGAGGAGATGTCGCTATCAGAACAGTCCCCTCCTGTCTCCGCCGTGGTGCTCACCTCGTCCTCCGTCCTGCTGGTGCCCTCACCATCGGTGGATTCGGCCTCCTGGGGCATGTGGGATGCAGCCCCCTCTGTCGCTGGTGCCTCTGCTCCTCTGCCAGATTATGCTAATGCACACAAGGACAGGGTGACAAAACAAAAAGGGGGGTGGAAGAGACAAAGGATACAGTTGGTCAATGCGAGCAACAACACCACCGTTGGCATACACAACACACAGGGAACAGCCCTATGCACTAGACCATGCACTACCAGTTACAATGCTAGTCACCAGGCCATGGAATACAATGTCTAATGCCAATAGCAGCACACCTAGAACCCACAGAACCCTGCCCAGTAGTAGATGCCCACTAGCATATTTGGGGTTGGAGCGCATCGGACCCTGCCCATCATGGAATCTAGTGTTCATCCTGGCCTAGGGGCACCCACAAACCCACATCCCCCACCCAGATAACACCTCAAACCCCGCAATTTTCTGATTCTGAAACTGTACTCATCCCCTTGTGGTTGCTGTGATGCCTTCAAGCGCCCATCCAATGCCGGATAGGCCACCGCCAGGATGCAGAACATCGGGAGATCAGGGTACAACGGGCACCCCTTACTCGTTGGGAGGCCATCACCAGCTGGGCCTCCACCGTCGTCTTTCCCCAGCGGTGCAGTTCCTTCCACCGTTTCCGACAGTGGGTGCTCCGCCTGTCAAAGACCCCCAGGGTCCGCACGTCCTTTGTGATGACACACCAAATACCCTTTTTCTGATGGGCGCTGAACTGCAGAAAAAGATACATAGAGAAAGGTATTAGTCATACCGTCCGGCCTGTTACACTCATGGCCCACCATATCCCTCCCATCCCCTTACGCACAGGCATTGACCACCATACATGCAGCACTCTGCCCAGGACCCCTCAGCCACCCCCCCTTACACGAGGCTTCCACACACAGCACTACATGCATTCATCCCCCATGCATGGTGCTCACAGTGTACTCACCTGTTGGTCTGGAGGACCATAAAGTAAACAGTACTGGGGGAGGACCCCATCCACCAGTCTCTCCAACTTCTCCGAAGTGAAGGCAGGTGCCCTTTCCTCAGACACTCGAGCCATGGTCGCTTCCAGACACAGGTCACAGCAGCACTTGCAGTGTAGGTCCTCTCCTGTTGAAGGTCATGTAGCAAGTGAGTGACCAGATAGAAAATGGCGGTCACGTCCGCGGTGGTGCATACCATCAAAGCCGGTGTACATTACCATTGGCTACTGAAACCCATAGGGCCCAATGATTACCAATGAGGTGTTGCACGGAGGTCATCGACCTCCTCCCGCAACGGTACACAACATCAGTGGAATTACATAATTTCCACTTGTCCTTCCACACAGGTCAGGCGGCCGCCATTTCAGTGGGAAAAGGCCATGGCACCTAACTGCGTCACAGCAGAGATAGGCACATTTACGGAACTACACATTCACATACTGTTTCTGTCACAACATGCAAGGCATTTTACTCTGGGGATATGTTTGAATATTACCATCTGCTCACTGTTTTTTACCTTAGAGTTCAACTGCTGAGGATGAATAGGAGATGGAGACATACCCCCATGTACAGACCGCTGGTGGACCTGGCAACAATGGAGGACAGGCACATTATCCTCACCTACAGACTTGATAGGGCCACAATCCAAGAGCTGTGTGCCCAATTGGAGCCAGACCTGATCTCAGCTATCCGTCACCCCACTGGGATCCCACCTCTTGTGCAAGTCCTATCAGTGTTACATTTCTTGGCAAGTGGCTCCTTCCAAGCGATAGTGGCTATGGCAGCAGGGATGTCCCAGCCTATGTTCTCAAACATGCTGACCAGAGTGTTGTCTGCCCTGATTAAATACATGAGCAGCTACATTGTACTCCCCCGGGTGGAGGATTTGGCCACAGTGAAGGCTGACTTCTATGCACTGTGACATATCCCCAACATCATTGGTGCTTTTGATGGTACACATATTGCCTTTGTCACCGCTGGAGAAATGATCAGGTGTACAGAAATCGAAAGAGCTTTCCCTCTATGAATGTTCAGATGGTGTACCTGGTGGACGAGTACATCTCCCATGTGAATGCAAAGTATCCTGGGTCTGTGCATGATGCCTATATCCTGAGGAATAGCAGCATCCCATATGTGATGGCTCAACTCCAGAGGCACAGGGTGTGGCCAATAGGTGAGCCCATGGTCCCCACCCAGTGTCTGTTGGTATATGGGTGTGGGGTTGGCCCTAATGGTGAGTGTCTGGCTAACAGGTATTCCTCGATATTTACAGGTGACTTTGGTTACCCCAACCTCTCATGGCTACTGACCCCAGTGAGGAATGCCAGGACAAGGGCAGAGGAACGTTACAATGAGGCACATGGGCAAACAAGGAGGATCATTGAGTGCACCTTTGGCCTCCTGAAGGCCAGGTTCAGGTGCCTCCATCTGACAGGTGGATCCCTGTGCTAGTCACCCAAGAAGGTCTGCTGGCTGCTGTTCCCACTACAAAGGCCACTTATTGTACCCTTTCACATGTCTATGTGCAGATATTTGTGCCCTCCTGTGGCTCCTGGTGTATTGAGTGCAGCACATTACAGGTCATAACTATGTATACCTCAATGTACAGTCTATTTGCAATGTCTACAGATTGTTGAACAACTACACCGTGAAATCATTTGACATACTCCATACTTGTTTTTTCTAAGGGTGTTTATTACAGTGCTGAGAAGTAAATGGAATGTGCAATGGGCGTGAGTGATGGTGGAGGAAAGTCCAGGATAGCGTCCAGTCTATTGGTATCACAGGTGCATTGTCCGACAGGGCATAGGAAGGGGAGCAATGTAAGTTCAAAGTGAACCGGGTGACAGAGTGGGACACAGGGGTGACAATCAGGGGAGTCTTATTTCCTGGCGGGGGTCTTGGCAATGTTCTCTATCTTCTGCCTGGATTGTAGGGACCATTTGCGGGGTGGTTCTCCTTCTGCAGGGGGTGGGGTGCTGGTGGCCTGTTGTTCCTGTGGTGGGGGCTCCTGTCCACTGGCGACAGCGGAGGTGGAAGGCTATTCATCGGTGTGGCTAGTGTCAGGGGCCCATTGGTGTGCCACTGCCTCCCTCATGGTGTTGGACATGTCTGCCAGCACCCCTGCAGTGGTGACCAGGGTGGTGTGGATGTCCTTCAAGTCCTCCCTGATCCCCAGGCACTGTCCCTCCGCTGGTTCTCCTGCAACTTGGCCAGTTTCTGGCCCACCTTCTCCTGGGAATGGTGGTATGCTCCCAGGATGTTGGTGAGTGCCTCATGGAGAGTTGGTTCCCTGGGCCTGTCCTCCCCCGTCACACAGCAGTCCTCCCATCTTCCCTGTTGTCCTGTGCCTCTGTCCCCTGAACCGTGTGCCCACTGCCATTGACCCCAGGTCCCTGATCGTCCTGTGCTTGTAGGGTTGCTTGGGGTCCCCGTAGCGCGGGGCACACTGCTGATTGACATGTCCTGGGGACAGTGGTATGGGCCCGCTGGGTGGGAGCTGTGGTGGTGTTTCTTGAGTGGGAAGGCTCTGTGGTGGTTTGGGACTGTGCCTGGGTAACCTACTGTCCAGAGGTCCCTGATGGGCCAGGTTGGTCATCCATATCCAGGCGTGCAGAGCTGCTGTCATCACTGTGGGCCTCTTCGGGTGGGGGACTGGATATTGTTGGCACCTCCTCTCCGGTGACGTTGTGTGGGGATGTAAAAGCAGTGTTATTGTTACTGCGTGTGACATCTTGTGCATGGGTATGTTCCCCTCTATGGTTGTTATTACCAAGGCAGCTTTGGCTTGTGTGAGTTGTAATTTGGTTGGCTTAGTGATTGTCACTAGTGTGCATGCTGTGGTAATGGGTGTCCATGCAGAGCTGTGAGTGGTGTCCATACATTGTTGTTGCATGCAGTGCTGGGTCTTGGGAGGGGTGGGTTGTGATGGTGGGGTGTATGTGAGGTGGTGGGGTGAAAGGGGTGAGGGTAGGGGTGGGGGTATGTGATGGCATGCAGTTAGGGGGGTGAAAGTAGTTAAGAGTTGACTTACCAGAGTCCAGTCCTCCTGCTACTCCTGCCAGGCCCTCAGGATGCATTATTGCCTAGACTTGCTCCTCCCATGTTGTTAGTTGTGGGGGAGGAGGTGGGGGTCCACCGCTAGTCCTCTGGACTGCTATCTGGTGTCTTGCAAACACAGAACGCACATTCCCCCGTAGGTCGTTCCACCTCTTCCTGATGTCATCCCTGGTTCTTAGGTGGAGTCCCACGGCGTTGACCCTGTCCACGACTCTCCACCATAGCTCCATCTTCCCAGCTTTGGATGTCTGCTGCACCTGTGATCTGAATATCTGTGGCTTTACCCAGATGATTTCCTCCACCATGACCCTTATCTCCTCGGCATAGAATCTGGGGAGTCTTTGTGGTGCCATGGGTGTAGTGTGAATGGTGTGTCTGAGGGTGTGTGGGGTGATGTGTTGGGGTGTGTGCTGTGAGGTCCGTGGATGGTGTATGGGTGATGGTGTTCTGTGGCTCTGGTTCTGTGGGTGCTCCTGGCATGTCTCTCTCTCTGTTGTAAATTGCTTGTAGTGGTAAAGGGTTGTGGGTAATGTGGGTGTGTGTTTTATAGTGTTGTGGGTGTGGTGTGTGTGTGTGTGTCAGGTGTGTGTAGTTTGAATTGTCCAATGTGGTGTTGTTTTGTTAGGTTGTGTGTATTTTGAGCGCAGCGGTATGTATCGCCAATGGTTGAATGTCCGCTGTAGAGATTTGTGGGTCAGAATGCTGTGGGCGTATTTCTGTTGGTGTAACTGTGTGGGTTTTGGTACCCCCAGTTTATCACTGACCTTTGGGCTAGCGGACTTGTGTGTGTGTCTGTATTGTGGCAGATTTATATGTGGGGGTCAAAATACGGGTAGTGGTACACCGCCGCGGTCGCAGTATATTAGCGGCAGTCGGCATGGCGGTAAGCGGCACTTACTGCCAATGTCATAATGAGGGCCTTAGTGTAGGTGATTGGATGAGGAGCCAATGCGGCAAAGCTACCACATATAGGATTATGACTGAGCACCTCTAAGTCAGAATGTCCACTAAACCGTAATGATACCGCAGTGCTGTTGAGCCTAGGTTGGCCTGGGATGACCAGCCCTCAGGCTCGGTGTGAAAGGCACCTGGCTTGGGGACCGGAGCTTAGAAGGAGGCTACCTCCATCGCCCTTAATGCACTGCATGTTCTTGTGGTACCCAGTGTTAAATCATTCACAGACCATCTGATTTTAGGTCAGGGTTTCGTAAGTAGCACAGCAGCTAGCTCGCTGTGGTCTATTGAAAGTCATCCTCTGAGCCAAACTTTTGTCTCTGGCTGTGGGCGCTCATGCCCCTGACACCCGGGGATCCCTCTGCTACCAAGGCCGAACAAGGGGAAACAGGCGAGGCCACTTCCACAATGTATCACCCATCATGGGGACATCCCCCTCCCGCCCTGCGCTGCCGGGAGCCGGGATGGGGACGTGATCCCCGGCAGGTCAGCAGGGTGACTGGATGGCCAAAGTGGAATGCCTCCTCCCACACCCCACAGGAGGTGCCGAGAGGCAAGTTGCCTCATGAGTGCTTGCCTCAGAATGCACGGCCACTCTTCATCATTTGCCTGCTGTGGGCCTGAGGTCTGGGTTGCTCTGGCCGGGCCATCTCCTCACTGGGTCAGTCCAGGCCATACAATTGCTGGGTGGCCCTGAGCCATCTGGTCATTGGGTCAGCCCAGGCCATCTCGTCACTGGGCTGGCCAACCTAATGGTCAGCGGGCTGGCCGACCAGATTGCTAGTGGGCTGGCCGACCAGATGCCTGGCGGGTGGCCTGGGGGCTAACTCTGACATTTGTGCCCCAAGGTGCTGTTAGCCCACATTTTAACCCTCCTTGGCTCTCCAGGCCCGGGGTCCATGAAGGTGGAAGGTACCCATCAAAGACAGCATCCTCAGCACACAGTATGGTGGCTGCAGTCACTACCCAGTGCAGGGTGGCTGCAGACCGAGGAGCACTTTCTTCCTCCTCCACTGGATTTGGGCTTAGGGCAGAGGCCAGCCCTGAATGAAGGCCCAGCTCCCCCAACCCGGACGCAGATATGGATCACGAGCCCAGGAGAGCTCCGAAAAGCCCTCAGCAGATGCCTGGGCCGAGTCTTGAAGGCAGCGACTGTCAATGTCATGCACCCCCAGGGTTACCATTGTCAGGCCCAGCATAAGGCTTAACATTCTCCACCATGCACTCCCCCAACAGAGCAAAGGGGAAGCAGCAGACCTGGGAAAACCTTTCCCCATCCTCCAGCATGGACAGAAGCCGTGGTCCTGCTCTTGGTCAGAGTTCCGCCAGGGCCTGCTCTCCATTCGATGGCCCTCTCTGTTGCAAAGCTCAGGGAAAAGACTCTGCATTCCCAGTCAAGGAGGCCTGCTTGGGGACTCTGGTTGATCGGGCATACTTAGGCCTATTTAGTGATGGTCTGGTTTGTTGGGAACACTGGATCGTGCCCCCGGTACAGGCTTCGGAGTCACAAAGAGTACAGGACGGGGTTCCACAGGGCCAGAGAGCCAGCAGGTCTGGGCCTGCAAGTTCGCTGAACCACCAGACCCAGGGTCTTGGAATCCCTTCTCTGGCCATCCATGTCACAGAGTGACCAGTACTGGGAGGAGAGAAGCTCTGACTGTGCACCATGTCAGAGCTGTGGCGTGCCCTCGGTGAAAGCCTCACACCAGGATGCCTCACCCAGTCTGCAGGTTCACAAAGTGCCCATGGCGGGGTCTCCCAGATCTGGGAAGGTTTCCTCTGTTATACCCAGGCCAGAGATTGGGCCTGGGGTGTGCATCCTTTTTGTCCTGAGTTCTGGCCCTGAGCCTGGCTTGTCACCTAGGACCTGGGACATGGACCTGTGGGCTCCAAGAGGCTTTCCTTGCTTGGCCAAGTTCAGGTGCTCTGGCTATGTTCAGGAGATCTGACTGGTCCCCAGGGCAGGGTTCTGGTGGGCCCTGGGACTGGAGCCCCCTTCCTAGGCTCCGCTCTCTATCTCACCATGTGGTAAAGTGCCCAGGATGCTGCGACCAGATGGCTGTCCTTTGAACCCGGTCATCTGGTCGATCTGAGCCCTCTCATTCTGGATGTATGCTATACCTTCCTATGGCACGTACAGATGGCCACACTGCCCTGGAAGTCCCTATGAGGGCCCATTTGCTTCTTCAAGCCCAGTCTGTGTTCCAGGAGTTTGAGTGCACTTGCCTCTATCATTCAGTGTGCATGAATTACAAGAAGGCGGGGTAGCCTTTCCCTAAATTATTAAGGACTAGTACTCCAGATCACCGAGCCTGGGTCCTCAACGGCCTATCGACCCTGTCCGAAGGGCCTTTCCTTCGAGCCTGCCCCATGGAGAATAGACTGGGACATGAAGCTGACATACCCTCACAGGGAGGCCTGCCCTAGAAGGGTCTGATAAGCACCATATTTCAATTGATTGGGCATGCTTGGAATTGTTGTTTCAAGCAAAGAGCTTTCACCTCACCATGGATAGTCCAACTCGAGGACCTGCCTTTCGCAAAGGCCCTACCCAGTGGAGTGAAGAGCAACCTGGTAGCTTGCAGCCCTCCGTGGCCCAACCACAGTGGAAGAAGTTGAGTTGCGCAGGACTCAGATGCTGCTCGATGGTCTGGGCCCCAGGTGCCATTCTGTTGCCCTCCTCTACCAGCACCAAGTGCATTTCCACAGCAGCTCAGAATGAATGTTCAGTGTGGTGTCCCTACCACCTCTGCATCTTACTCGGGCTGCGCCTCCGTCTGCCTCTCCCTTTCATTACCATGGAGACAGCCAGGCCCACTGGTGCCATGCAACCGACCTGTCCCCTTGCAAGTCCCCCAGGCCGGGGCTTTCCCCCGTACAGCAGGCTCCAGTGAGGTGCGAAGGTCGGTCCTAGATGGGTGCTCTTTTCCCCCGCCATCCTTTCTGGCCGATGCAGTTACCTGGCTGAGTCTACCAGTAGCATATGCTTGTCTCAAAGATTAAGCTACGCATGTGTAAGTACACAAGGCTGGTGTAATCAAACTGCAAATGGCTCATTAAATCAGTGTTAAACCTGTCACCCTTAGGATGGTCTTCCCCCAACTTTTTGCCTCTTTACCTCCACTTTTTGCTGTATCTTTTTGTTGGCCTTAGGATTCTGAGCATTTTACCACTGCTGATCAGTGCTAAAGTGCATGTGTTTCTATCATATACCAGGTAACATTGGTGAATACACAATTGGCATATTTAATATAGTTGTAAGTCCCTTGAAAAGTGAATACAATATACCCAAGGCCTGTAAATGAAATGCTACTAGTAGGCCTGCAGCACTGATTGTGCCACCCATTTCAGTAACCCTTAAAAATGTCTCAGTCCTGCCTCTGCAGAGCTCCCCCTTAATTACATGTAAGATTGGCCCTATGTAAACTCATCAGGCAGGGTGCTATGTAGGTGAAAGGCGGAAGCTTTACTTTTAAGTTTTACATGTCCTGGTAGTGAAAAACTCCCAAAGTTGTTTTTCACAAGTGTGAGGCCTACTCCTCTCATAAGCCTGAACTGGGAAACATATGTTTAAGCTGTAATTTTTGATCAGAAAGAAGTAACGACATCAAGTTTTATACCATGGAATGATAATGATAAATACTCTTTATTAGTAAAGTCAAATTTAACATTAGTAATTTAGAAATGTCACTTTTAGAAAGTGGGAATTTCTCTGCTCCTACTGCTCTGTGTGCCTGATATCCTGTCTCTAATACACATCTGGGTGATCGCCACCAAAGAAATCACCTGCAGCAGAGAGGGAAGCCCTTGCAGCGCTGACCCCTCGGCATTGCCTTGGTTACTGGGGTTGCTACAGCTAAACCACATCAGCGCCGCCCGTTCAACTCGACCGAACCAACACTGCACGCCAACTGCTTTAAGGCAAAAGGAACCAAATTGATGGGGACTGCAACCTGGTGTTCCTCGTTGTCCACGGATCACAAACTCCGGGCCGAAGGATAGCCCAGTGCGGCCTGGTGCCACACCTCCTTCAAACCCACAAACCAAGTGACAGCAGTCACGAGGCTGCCACTGCCACAACTTCGGATGAAGGTACGGTGAACCCAGGGAGATCCAGTCAGCCTTTGGAGCTTCCATGGGTGTTTGCAGACTGCTGGGTGTTTCACTGAGAACATATCAGTTATTAGAGACCAACATCAACTAACTTGGTAGATCAAATGGGAAGCACTGCAGGGAACCTGTGGGCTTGGTTCAAAGCACTATGGTATGGATTATAAAAGATGTAATCTTGCTCCCTTGTCTCTAGTTTACCTGGTCTATTTAAGGAGATAACTTGAGAAATACTTCTGTGATTTTTGTCATCCTGGTCTTATTTTACTCTGATAAATATTCTCTACTTTGCTAACATAGCTAGGAGTCTTTTTGTGGTGTTTTCACTGTGTTAATGTAGTTTATGTGTTTCACAAATACTTTACACATTGCCGCTTAAGTTAAGCCTGACTGCTCTGTGCCAAGCTACCAGGGGGTGAGCACAGGTTAATTTAGGGTGTGTATCTGACTTACCCTATCTAGACAGGGTGCATTCCTCTGCCAACTAGAGACCCCATTTATAACAATCAGTTATAGCTCCTTTGATTGCTCTATCTGTTATTTGGATAACTGTGGGAAATCTAGAGCTAATACATGCCGATGAGCACTGACCTCCCAGGTTGTGTGAATTTAACTGACCAAGACCCAGCCAGGCTCACCTGGCCACTTTGGAGACTCTAGATACATTTGGGCTACTCAAAAGAAGGTGAGGTCCCACTGTATAAATAAAAAAAATTCTCAAAATCAAATTGTCTTAAATTGTGTGATATTCATAAAAAGGCTATAATCAAATCCAATGTTGCTCCAAGTCGAATTTAATTTGTGAAGGGCAACCAACTCTCAGTGGAGATGCAAGCAAACATAAGTCCCAAGAGATATGCGGAAGCTCAGCCAACACGTGTTTCGACCCACAGGCGCGTAAGCCAGGGCTTTCTCAAGGCATACTTTGTAAGTTATGTTCATATAGCAAAAACAGTCAGTTGTTTGAGCACTAGTTCAACAAATAATCCATTATGTGCCAGTGGGATAGTTTGGTTATTGATATTAATGTCCGTCGCCTAAATATTTAAAACGAAAGGCTGATCACACATCCCTGCAATGTTGATAGATTTGAATGCCTGCTCAGTCAACTTTTGATGGTACTTTCTTTGCCTACTATAGTGACCACAAGTGACGGGGAATCAGAATTCAATTCCAGCGAGGAAGCCTGAGAAAAGGCTACCACATCCAAGGAAGGCAGCAGGCATGTAAATTACCAACTCCCAACATGGGGAGGAAGTGAGTATAAATAACAATACAGAACACTTTTGTGGCCCAGTAATTGGAGTGAGTACGCTTTAAATCCTTTAAAGAGGATCCATCGGAGGGCAAGTCTGGTGCCAGCAGCAGTGGTAATTCCAGCTCCAATAGCCTATATTAAATATTAAAGTTGCACAATTAAAAAGCTTGCATTGGGATCGAGCTGGCGATCCACCACGAGATGAGCTACCACCTGTTCTAGCCCCTGCCTAGCTGCTCTCCCTTAATGCTATTTACTAAGTATCTTTGGTGTCTGCCTCTCTGCCCCCCATGATGCTCTTTACTGATTATCCTGGGGATCCGAAGAGTTGTTTTTTTAAAGAATTGGAGTGACCGAAGCCGGCCGGTCAGCTGAATATTTCTGATAGGAATAATAGAATAGTACTCAGGTTCTATTAAATTGTTTTTCGGAGCTGGAGCCATGATTAAGAGGGAAGGCAGGGGGCATTCGTATTGTGCTGCTGTTGGTGAAATTCTTCGACCATTGCAAAATGAACCAAAGTGAACATATTTACCAAGAATGTTTTCATTAATCAAGAATGAAAG
This sequence comes from Pleurodeles waltl, assembly GCF_031143425.1. Lineage (NCBI taxonomy): Eukaryota > Metazoa > Chordata > Amphibia > Caudata > Salamandridae > Pleurodeles > Pleurodeles waltl. The sequence goes on along the minus strand of NC_090446.1, from coordinate 165,530,655 downwards.
TCAGAGGTTCAAAGATGATCAGATACCATTGTAGTTCTGAACATAAACAAGGCCAACTGTCAATCCAGCAGTGTTATTCCTATGACCCACTAAGGAGCCTCCTGGAAACCAAAGTCTTTGGGTTCTGGGGGAGTATGGGTGCAAAGCTGAAATTTAAAGGAACTGATGGGAGAGCACCATCAGGCGTGGAGCAGCTTAACTCACTCAACGTGAGAAACCTCACCTAGCCGGGACACAGAAAGAATTGATAGACTGAAGTTTGATAGCTCTTTTTAAATTCTGTGGGAAGAAGCACAAGGTCATTCTTAAGAGAAATTTGTCTGGTTGATCCCGATAAGGAGTGCGATACCTTCCTGCTATACATGCTAAATGTTAAATTAGGTGGGTGGAATTAGAGGTCTACTTCAACAACCCTCATTCAGCAGGGCCAGTACTCTCCTCTCTGATTAAATCTAAGGACTGGCTGCTTTAAAAATTTGTGGGCAGACAAAAATCTTGACGGTATGTATACTCCATTGCAATGGAGAATACAGAACATCGAGCTATAAATCCCCCATGTAAACATTATCTATTCTCATTTTCCTAACCGGACCATTATAATATAGGGGACACTGTGTTCAAGACCTTTTAAAGCCCATAATCCCCTATGGGTAAAATAGCTGTTGCCATTTTCTTACAGCACCAGTGTGAATAAAGTGGAAAGTATATGTAAAAGCCATTTAACACCAATCATCAATGAGGTAAAAATCCCAATCCCTAATTCCTACCCGGATCAATCCTAATACAGTCCCAAATATATGCAATGGCCATGTAACTCACATAATCACCCATGCAGAACACAGCAATGGCCATTGACCTTTAATATTTACTAAATGGTCAATACCAGATATATGGGCCAGCCATTTAATCTCCATTATCCCCATGTAAGAAAAATGTGTGCCCATTTTCTCAACATATATCACAGCACTACAGTGACAGGTACATGTTGTAGCCATTTAACACCCATCACCCACCTGTAGAAATCATTATGGCTATAATCCCAACAAAGCTATGTAAAGTAATGTGCCTTTTACCCCCCCATACAGTCCCATAGAGTACAAAATATATGCAATGGCCATGTAACCCCCATATTCCCCAATGCAGAACACAGCTATGGCAATTTACCTTCAGGGTTTACTAAATAACAGTACAGGGTATATGTTACAGCTATATAAACCCCATCATCCCCATTTAAAAAAAAAGTTTATGCACATTCCCTCAACAAACAGCACTAAACTACAATGGCAGTTGTATGCAACAGCCATTCAATACCCATGATCCCCCATGCAGAAACCATTATGGCCATTATCCAAAGAGGGCTACTTACTACGCCTGGGGTATGTAGCAGCCATGTAACACCCATAAACCCCCTTTAAACATTATCTATTTCCATTTTTCTAACAGGACCATTATAATACAGGAGAAAATGTGTTGAACAGCTGTTTGTAGCCAATAATCTCTTGTGAGTAAAGGAGCTATTACTTTACCGTAATCATGAAAATACAGTGGAGGGTATGTGTCAAAGACATTTAACGTCCATCATCCCTGATGTAGAAAATCCCTATCCCTATTTCCTACCTTGAACAATCCTAATGTATTTCCATATATATCCAATTGCCATATAACACCCATAATCCCTAAAGCAGAACACAGCTATGCCTCCTTACCTTCAGAATGTATTAAATAACAGCGCAGGGTATATGCACCAGCCATTTAACCCTCATCATTCCGATTTGAAAAAATGTTTTGCCCATTTCCTCAACACACAGCCCTACACCACAGTGGTAGGTGTATGCAGCACGCATTAAACACCAATCATCTCCCATGTAGACATATACCATGCCCAGGGATTGTAGCACCCATTTCCCCTCCCTAATCCCCCATTTAAACATTATCTATTTCCATTTTCACAACACGACTGTTATAATTTAGAGAAAAATGTTTTAACAGCTGTTTAATGCCCATAATCCCCTGTGAGTAAAGTAGCTGTTATCATTTCCTTACCGTACTCATCAAATTACACTGGTAGGTATATGTCAAAGCCATTTAATGCCCATCAAACCCAATGTAGAAAATCCCTATCCCTATTTCCTGCCTGCAACAATCCTAATGCATGTCCAAATATATTAAATTGCTGTATAATACCCATAATCCCCCAAGCAGAACACAGCTATGCCTCCTTTCCTTCAGCATTTAATAAGTAACAGCACAGGGTATATGCACCAGCCATTTAACCCTCATCATTCCAATTTGAAAAAAATTTTTGTCCATTTCCTCAACACACAGCCCTAAACCACAGTGGTAGGTGTATACAAATGCATTAAACACCAATCCTCTCCCATGTAGACATATACCATGCCCAGTGATTGTAATAATAGAGCCCCTGAATGCTCTATCTTGCAAAGCTGGTGTAGGTAGTCTCCATGTGGGTATGCATGGGGGCGTCAGTTCCACATCAGCCAGAGCCGCGAGGGGGAGTAGTCTGATAGTGTGCGACCGAGGTATTCCGCGTTGCCAATCTTTGTTAATGCCTCTGAGCTACAATAGAAGAGGTCTATTCTAGTATCTAAATCATGCAGCCCAGAGCAATAGGAGTATTCATGGGAAGTGGGATGTAGACCCCTCCATGCATCCGAGAGCTGGGTGTGTGACGCCCATCGTTGCAGGTGTTGTGTGATAGTTGTGGACTGGGCCCCAGTTAACGGTGGGTGCTACCAATCTAGTTCTATATCTGGGACACAATTGTAATCCCTTTCCCAGTAGCATGGCACCGATATATTACGCAAGAGCACTGGGATGAGCGTCTGGAAAAATGTAGCCTGGTTGGAGTTGGGGGCGTAAAGGGAAACTATTGAGATTAGTGGACCATCTAAATTACCCTCTAGTATTGCATATCTTCCTTCAGGGTCAGTCCGGTGTGTGTAGTACATCTAGAGGCACCCCGGTGCCCCCCAAAATAAGAGCACCCCTGGTGTATCTGGAGTACGTGGTCCCAAACAGTGTGCCCTGCCAGCGTCTGCATACCTTCTCCAAGTCTGGGGCAGTTAGATGGGTCTCCTGCAGCAGCGCCACATGTATTTTACATCAACGTAAAAATGTATACCCCCTGTATCTCTTAACAAATCCCGCCAACCCTTTGATGTTCCATGTCATAAAAAGTATTGAAACATTTGCATATTTGATTGTTAGGTCCCCAGTTGTCCCATGATTTATCACTAGTACTGCATGGAGACTTCTCCCGATATCCTCCTGCCCCTCACCCATTTCCTGTCTGTTCCCAATCGGTACCACACCCATTAAAGTACATATAACTGTAAATTCCTTTAACAGCTAGAACAATCCACATGCGACACTCTGGGTATCAAATCTTTGTGAATGCGTCACTAGAATCTCTGCCAGGGGTTGAGACTGGGGACGTGAATGTTCTCCAATCACACCACAGCCATGCATTTCGGGTGCATCTACTGTCGGTCTGCCCTGCATAGGATGGCTCATCCCAGTTCCAGAGCTAGTACTACCAATGTAGGGGTTGTCTCATTAGCACCAAGCAGCAGGTCTTGTAGCTGGTCCTATTCAGTGGGACCGTAGTGGAGCAATTGTGCCCTAAGGGTCTGCAGCGATCTCCACATTAAAGCGGGGTGCACTGACAGGCACTCTCCTGTGTCCTACGTGTGCCAGGGGGCTCTCAATCCGCTCCAGCCCACGAGGGTGCTTCTATTAGGCTCGGCACACTATGGAGGGGATGGAGGGGGAAGTCAGGTGGGGCAGCCCAAAGCAGAAACCAGGGTTTAGGTGGTACATGCCCCAGTTCTTTGCTGCAGATTAGTGAGACCCATGTGGTCTCACACCAGTACCACTGGCCTCACCACCCCCATCCCTTGTGTCCTCCTTACTTTTGGTCAGTGTACGCTGGTGTCACTCCCAGCTTTGCCTGGTCGACGCTCTCCCCAGCCAGAAGTGTAATGGCTGTGGTGGGTGCAGAGGGGGCACTGCTCCACACTCTGTGCCCGTGGCTCCTATCTTCTGCACTGTGCTTCTGGGTCTTCCTCGCTGCTCCAAGGTCACGCACCCCAGCCTATGAAGGCAGTTGGAGTGGCCCTCCAATCTGCCTCCCGTGTTGTGGTGGTTTCTCGCTCTCCGAGCACATCCTGCCTGCTCATGGGCAATGGCCCCTGGGACTCCCTCCGGTCATCCCTCCTGCACACCTCAGGTGCTCAACAGCCCACCCCTCTCTGGGCTTCAGAGCGTCCAGCACCGCATCGCGTCACCGCAACGTGGTCCATGAGGGTCGTCGGTTTCACATTCCCTGAGGAAACACTGCCCTGGTCGATATATGGTGCCCAGGTCCATGGAGTGGTCGGCACAGATGCCCTCGAAACTGTTGGAAGGTCAAGCAGTGGGGCACCCTGCACGGTTCCTGGTCTGATGCTGAGGATGCGTGCCCGGAGCCCACAGCGGCACTCTTCCACTCATTGTGCAGTCTTATTACAATCTGCCTGCGTCAGAGGTGATCGGGTGACTTCTGGCGTTGGGGGCTCCCATTTTGGTCAGGTTAAATTTCCAGGTGGGGTAGTAAATACAGGATATTTGTAGGACCTGGAGTGGAGCTGAGTTTCAAGCGTCCTCTTCGAACACCATCTGGGCCATGCCCCACCCACTCAGACACTTACACATGGTTTCATTAAGCCTAACGTCTGGAAGTCACTCATGCTCACTGTGCCACTGAAACTAAGCTACAACTGACTGAAGATCCCCAATCAGAGGGAAATTGGTCTTTGGTTGAAAAAAAATAGAGATTTGGGGGATTTACTAAATTGAAAGGGTCGAAGTGATTTAGCTACCATGTGCCCAATTACAGGCAAGATACATGTGTTACAGATGGTTCTTGGAAAGGGCGAGGTAGAGCGAGGCAAACTTGACAGAGTTGAGGCCATGTGCTCATGCTTTCCTTTATTTATTTCCATAGCCGTACCTGGCATCGGCGTGACGTCATCCATACGGGTGGCTGGTTTACTGGGTGGCCCAACCCACCCTTCTTATCCCCTAGTTCAGTTGTCATTTTTAGTGGTGAAACAGGCCACTCATACGCCTGTGTCTGTGTACACTGCACCTTTTGCACAAGTGCAAAGTTTAAAAAATCTTGCAAGTAGAAGTATCAAAACTGCAAAGGTTTTCTGCAATAAATATATTTTCTTTTTTCAAAACGTTGTAATCCTCTCATAAATTGTGAAATATGAAAAAAGCATGTCCGCTAACATCCAGCGTAGATCGGTTTTATGAGAATCAACGCCCACAAAAAATACATTTACTGAAGTAATTCACTGGCAATAAAAATAGTTGCAAGAAAATTATTATTGCTTTTTCTGAAGCAATTCACTTGCAATAAATTATTGGGACTTTTTGCAGCCTGTAAGATTACTATTTAAAATGGTAAAAATGTATGAATTTGAGGTCAAGCTAATTTAAAAACCTAAACACATTGCATAATGGAATAATGCAGAAAGATAACGTGCATTTGCTCTGTGCTTTAATTTAATTCCTGCAAAGACTGTATCAATTCAATAAACGATCTGCAATCAGTTTCTAGTTATTTCTTGTAACCATCTACTGTATCGTTAATGGGGCCAATAAACCCCGACTGTTAAATCAGATCAAACAAAAACACGTTTTTACCACAATTTACAACTTCTCTACGGCCATCACAAGACTGCTAATGCGGTAATACAGCACGTGAAAACCCAAATACCGAGGGGTGTGGTAATGTCTGGGTGTGGTATTACTGCACTACTATGGGATGACCCCATGGAACTGAAAATTACAGTTGAAAATTATATTTCTTCACAATTGATGCTTCTAGTCCCACATCCTGAACATTTTCCTGAATCTTTTTTCAGAGGTCGTTTTCTGCTGGGTTTCTGCTCTTGAATATGTCTTCAGAAATCCCTGAGAATATGGTTATAAGGGATGTGTAAATGTCTACACAGCTCAGACTCATGTTACTGGCTGATTCTAGGTTTCCCTGATCCTTAGAATGAGCACTTTAGTCACGCATTCCATTGACAGTGGATGATTAATTAATTTCCCACCTTAAATTGCTGATACCCTTAGTGATGATAATTTCGAGATGTTGAATTACCTGGGAATTCAGATATATCCCCTAAAGAATGTTGAACTTCTGAGAAAATCACTGTCACAGAGCCGTTTCTGCCAAATTCTGGACCTTTCTCTGGGGACATATTCTGCCACATTTGAACTGGGAATGAGTGCTCAGCTACACCTGACACATCTGTCATATTGTAATATAGTGAAAGAAATGCATTACTCAGAATTCATGGTTTAGACAAAAAGTCCTGTTTTTATCCAAATTGGGAATTCACAATACTCAGCATGAGGGCTTTAGGCTAAAAGTTGTGAGTGCTGCGCACTAGCAGTATTTGTTCCTGTTTTGTCGTTGCTATCCCTATTGTCATGCAGACGCAGCTCACTTCACTCACAAGGGGCAAAGTGGGGCGGGTGTGGTGCGCAGGTGTGTGGTGTGGGGTTGGGAGGGGGTAAAATATACTTAAAAAAAAAAAAAAAAAAGCTTACCTGATACGCCGAGCTGCGCCACTCTTTCTCCTGCCGCTACAGGTCAGGCACAAGCTCCCAGCCTGCCCTGCGGCCAATCCTGATGCTGCTCAGAGCAGCATCAGAATCGGCTGGGAGCACCCAACCATGGCGCTTCCAGCCGACTGGGAGTCTGTGCATGGTCTCTCCAACCCCACAACTGTGTTGCTGAGCTGGGGAGAGCATACTGCGCATGTGTGTGCGCATAACTCCTGATTGGAGCCAAAGCTGGAATTAACACAAATTGCAATGGTGTCCATTTTAAAACTAGTGCATGCAGGGCCAGCTTTTGTGCTGGTGGTGCCCTGTGCAACAATTGTTTTGGCGCCCCAATGACTTTCTCCACGAATTCACTCACTACCACCCTGCAGCTGTGCCCCTCATCTTTCCATAGTCCCTCTCTCACATACATTTTATTTGTTTTAAAGGCCAGTGGAGTTTATTAATTAGAACATATACCTACCCAAACGAAACAATTTTTTGCCAACATTAAGAATAGATAATGAAAGTCTGGGTAAAAAAACATAGCGTCCCAACTACTGTATGCAGTTTGCATGGAGCTCTTTTTTGCCAGTTCATAGGTCACAGTTCTATATTAGGTTGTAACTTACGAACTGTTATAACGAAAGGATCTCTGAGTCAAAAGGAGTATCCCCTGAGCTATCCACATAAAATATACTTCTGTAATATGCCTGGTACCCGTTCTTTTGCAGCAAGCATATTAACCCTCTCTGCTACTTCATGGTGAGTTAAATCTGCCACTAGACAAAACTCTGATCTCTCTCCAGCAGGATCAATAATTACCAGAGTTAGTTAGACTTTTGTATTGGTGCGTGAAAACTGCCGGACAGACAAGAAACTCTGCAGCGGGTGTTTTTTTTAACAACCATATTATTTCTAAACACAGCATCCTCCTGCCCACCACAATGCCGCCCCCAACCCCACCACCGAGGTAAGCACCAGTTGCGTAAAACTTAACCCCATTTGGACAAGTCTAGGCAAAAGAGTAAATCAAACTCATAAAGAGTACTGATAGCATCCCCATAAAAATACCTAGGGGCCTGGTTATGACTTGGGTGGTTGGACTGAGCTGACTACCAAAGTGTGCGGGGAGGTGGCTGTGGTCATACCGACAGCCTCCCCTCAGTCATATTACGGTGTTTCCACCGTTCTGACCGGACGGAACATCGTATTACAACATTACTGCAGGTCAGACCGGTGCAAACAGTGCCACATTGTTGTCCTTGGCTCCCCTAAGGGAGTCGAGGCCTATGCCATGGCACATCAGCACCCTCTGAATGCACACTGTGTGCAATAGAGACAGTGCGCATTCCGAGGGTGTTGGCAGGGGGGCCCTGTGCAGGGTCCCTCCTGTGGCCCCAGAACTGGCTTTCTGCCAGCCTTTTCATGGTAGGGACCCCACCATCACCATGTTGCTGGCAACGGTGGTGGTCCTCTGCAGTGTGGCCGCCAGCATCATAATCTGGCTGTCGGACCTCCAGGAGTGCAGCAGTCCAACCGCCACCGCAAATCTAGTACTCTTAAAACCACTAAACTCGTAATGAGGCCCTAAGTCAAATTAACATAATCCCAGGGAAAAAAAAGAAAATTTCCCCAGCACCAGTTCTGGTGATAACTATAAAAATGATCCTATGGTTCCAAAGCCCAGAGTTTTTATACACACATCACACAACCTATTAATAGTTTCTACAAATTCATCATGGTATGATCATGGTTAGGGTCTCATTGATGAATTGGAAACTACAACATAATATTTTAAATCTTTAGTACTAACCCAATTGTTAAGGTAAGAGAAATCTTTCACCTACTCCCTCAGCAACTGAACTCCGTAGATGTTCAGCACAAAATGAAACATTTCTTAAACAATGGCTCATAGAATAAACGTGCCTCCAACACAACTTCCAACGGAAGCCCTGGAGTATGATTCTTTTGGCACACAATGGAAGCTTCATTCACTATACACACTTCCTAACACAGCTGTTCATCTTTGAATCCTTGACATCATTCACTTGGTGCTCCACAGAAATGAGAAGAGAGATGGTTTGTAGTGGGGCACTGATTGGGAGGGGGGATGAGCAGTGCAAGATAAGCAGAACACAATAAACTGCACCCATCTTAACATAAATGGTGTCTGTTAGAAATGGGGTTTCTGCTTAGCTAGGGTATGCACCTCAGCCAGGCAGAACCCACCGCTCTAGTCAGGGTAAGAGAGCTACACACCCAAGATAATCCCTGCTCATCCCCTCGGTAGCTTGGCATGAGCAGTCAGGCTAATCCCATAGGCAATGTGTAAAGCATTTGCACAACACACACAACACACGTGACACAATAAAAACCCCACAAAGGAAACACTATCACAAGTTAAATAAAAATAAACTGTATTGCATAAACCATCATTAGACCAAACAAGACATGTATCAGTAATATCATGCTATACAAGCAGTTGTCAGAACATCACACAGAGTACTAGTACTCTGCGAATGCAAGCATTAGTCAGGTAAACATATAGGTCTCTAAGATTCTGCAACACCAGCAGTATTCAGGTCATCGTTATCACTAAAAAAGCATATGTTATAATAAACACTTTATCATGAATGCCACACGATCATCATGAAGGCACATAGAAGAAAAACATTCCCAAATGGTAGACTGTTAGACCTGGCATCTTTTGGCATGTTTCCCCTGTCATTTTACCTTCTAATTCCCTGTTTTTATGGCATGCTGGACTCTGTTTTTGCTGGTTTATTGTTTGTGCGCACTCCACCACTGCTGATCCATGTTAAAGTGTAAGTGCTCCCTATGTAAACGGTACTGGTGATTGTTTTTTCCATGATTGGCATATTTGATTTCCTTATAAGCCCCTAGTAAAGTGCACTATGTGTGCCCAGGGCCTGTAAATCAAACGCTACTAGTGAGCCTGCAGGACTGATTGTGCCACTCACATGAGTAGCCCTGTAAACATGTCTCAGACCTGCCACTGTAGTGTCTGTGCATGCAGTCTTGCACTGCCAATTCGACGTGGCAAGAAACTTTCCCTTTATATACATGTAAGGCACCCCTAAAGGCCCTAGGTAGTCCCAAGGGCAGGATGCAGCCCTGGTCTCACCAAGGCTGTAGGATGCTGTCACTGAGCCACTGCCTGCACAGTGACTTGGTCATCAGCCCGGAGTTCGATCGCAATGTGTGTGACTTCAAGGGCCTGACGACCCCCACACTGAACTCCTGAACGGACGCCTGTGACACCAGTGATGCCTCACTCCAGATCTCATCACGAGTATCACGACGCCATGCATTTTCAAGGTACTATTTGCGGGTCTTCCCAACGCTATAGCTGGCCCACAACACCACGGCCGGCCTGAACTGTTGGGTTTGTTGTTCACAACGTCGTGATAGCCCCAGACGGACCTATTGACTTCAAGGAACTGTATTCTTAATTAATTCTCACATAATTCATATCTTTATTACTGTATGTTGGATTTTCCTCGTTTGGTCTTATTTTACACAGATAAATACAGGCCCACTTTTGGAGAGGCAGGAGCCCCGTGCTCCTATTAGTGAATTTACAGTGGTGACATGTACTCCAGCAGGAGGCAACCCTGCTTCTCTCACAGAGCTGCTACGGCGAAAACACTGCACAGCTAAGGGTGTCCCCAGGCTCTTATCCTTGGTATGGAGGAATGGGGCATGCATACTGTGCGAGATGGAGAAGGGAATCTCTCCTTTGCTCCCCCGTGCAGACTTCCAACAAGGGCCGCTGTCAGCGACCTTGCGGCACAGCAGCTCAGATGATTAAGACCTTTTCTCTGGTGGTTAGGCAGGCCTCCTTCACAGCAGCATCAGGGTAGTCGATGGAGCTGGGGGCCGGCTGTACACGATCATATAGTGCAGCTGGTGTTGCTCTTCCCCTAGCACTGCTCCTTCGCTGCAGCATGGCACACCTTTCGGGGGTCGTCATTCCTTCACACCGGGGGTGCTCTCTCCTCTTGGAGGGGTGAGGCCAATGGTGACAGGTCTCTGGACAATCCTGAAGCCCCGGGGGAGTCCTATTTTGTTTGAGCTCAGGCGCAGGGAAGCGCCTTTCCGGACTCAATTGAGACAACGCCAGGAGCTCTTAATACTAAGGCTAGGATAAGAGGAAGTGCTCACCATGCGCTTGATATCACAACAGTGAAGGAGCTGGAAACGGACAAATTCAAGGAGCAGGCAGCACAGCTCTCTCCACACGCTGGTTATACAACACAACAAGAGTGCTCCTCACATGCAGCAGCGATCCAACTGGGAGAAAATGGAGCACACCATTCAGCCCCTGCGGTCCCTGTAGAACACATAGTGGAGGCAAGCAGAGGGTCAGCACATGGGTGGGCTGTAGAAACCAAGGGCAGTCCTTATTGTGACCTAGCAGGTTACAGGTCAGCATAGCAGCATGGCAGCCCCAAAGGCGGTTTCCTGGCAAGCTGGTCCAGCAGCATCTGGTTCCTAGTCCATAAATGTCCCTTTTTGTCCTAATGTGGGGCCAGCCCCCTCTACTTGTACTTATTTTGCTCAGCTTCCACAAAGGTGGGGAGGGGGTATCCAACTATCACTAACCAGTTCCAGGAATGTCCCTTTCTCCTCCATCACTGGCTCCAGACATCAGTAGGGGCAAACAAGCCCTTTCTGTGAGGCCATGGCACAGCCTTTACAGATTCATGTCTGCCCCACCTCTACCTCTCCAAGCTCAGTAAGACCATTCAGTATGCAGATGCACTCTTGTTACACCCCCACCCTCCCTGTGTACAGGCTGTCTGAGAAGTATGCACAAAATCAAGCTGTCATTCTGCCTCAGATGTGGATTGGAGTCAAGCTGCAAAACACCAGAGTTATAAGCACAGAGAAATGCTCACTTTCTAAAAGTAGCATTTCTACAATGGTAATGAAAAATCCACCTACACCAGTAAGCAGCATTTCTCACTACCATTCCAACTATACCAAACATGTCTACGCCATCCCTCATAGATCAGACAATACTACTAAAACACATGTTAGGGCATTTCCAATGCAATCCTATGAGAGGAGCAGCGCTCACAGTAGTGGCAATGAATGATGACACCACAATGACAAGTGTGTAGGTGCACAATATTCGTGTTGTTGGGTCAGTGTGTCCCCAGCCATATGTGACACTATTGTCTCCCTGACATATACATGTCATAGTGATTTTAAAAACATCCTGTAACGTATATTCCTGCATTGGTCCAGACATCCTGTGCAGTAACCTCCAAACCTACCCTGGCAATGTGGAGCCCCTACCTTCAAGTCCAGCAATGGGGCGTCGTGCTTTCTCCATGGGTCAGTGACAGCAGCGATGGTATGTGTTGTTCAGTCGTGTCCAGTCGAAAACAGAGGTGGAATTGGGAAAAAGGTGAGTTTTCACCGCTTTTCCCCTCAATTTATCAACTCAGAAGTGGAGGTAGGACCAACGCTTTTTCCTTGGTGGTAAGGCACATCAAAATCTGCACAGTGGGAAGGGTGGGTGGCATCCCGTGGCAGCCACTTTTCCCTACCCCAATGTTGATGCAGGCAGTGGTTCTTGGCAGAGACAGCCATTTGAATGCAGGCTTTTGACTTTGGGAGCTCCAACATCTAACTATGGCAAGCTGACCATCACGGTTGTGGATGGGTTTTCAGTAGATACCTCAACAGCTGGACTGATAACATCTAAATCAGGCCCAAAGTCTTCTCTCTTGATTTAGATTTACATTGAACCAGGCTCCTTTGTTGTTATTCACTTGAAGTGGAGTCGAGCCTACATCTATTATCTCAGTCATATTCTGATTGTAGTGGCCAGTTAGACCTTGTATGCTCAGCAAATCTCTCGAGGGTGAGAGTTTGCTGTGACAGAGTGAGGCCAACTCTTCTCTGTTCATATTTCTGGTATCTCTCTAGACCAAATTGTGGGTTTGATCCCTTGGCCTCTTGTGTTCTCTATTTGTGCAGTGATGTGCAATAACATTTGGTGATGGTCTGATCAGTCTTTCTGGATGATGAAATCTATGTTTAGGTTTCCTCTCTTTGATATAATTAGGTCAAGGGTGGCGTGCTGGCACTGAACATGCTTGAACAAGGTTGTGATTATTATTATTAAAGTATTTTTCTAGAGTGGCTGCCTGTGTGTCATTGTTTTTGTTCCAGTGGAGATTGAAATCTCCTGGAAATATGGAGTTCAGGTGAAGGAGTGAGTGTACCGTGATTGTTTCCATTAGCTGTTTGATAAACAATTGGCTGCCCTCTGGTGGGTGGTAAAAGAGACAACATTTCACAATTGATTTGCCCCTATTTATTCACATGTGAACAGCTTATCTACAGGAAATGAGTTCATTTGTATTGAGTTATGATGTATGATTGCACTCTCCCTGCCTTCTTGCCGTGGGTTGTCTGGATGTGTGATGGAGAAGTTAGGGGGTATAAGAATGTCAAGAAGAGGGGAAGATATGTTAAGGTATGTTTCTGTCAGGAGTAAAATGTCAAGCTCATGCAACATGATAGCTTTGGATATGTCAGTTGCATGTCTGGATGCAGACATGCAACTGTGTAACATGCACTTCAATTACTTCATCATTTTGAGGGGATTTATTCCATAGACAGCGTAGAGAAGGATTGTAACTAGGGTCTCTCATTTCACATACTGCTAACTGAGCTTTGTTCTTCGTTTATCAGTGAAACCCACAGTTGGTTGGTGAAATGCTAGCAGTGTAGGGGGCTGATCAGTTCCTTCGTTTAATCTCAGCAGGGATATTATGTTCTTCCTGGAGTGCTGATTTTGAGATCTCCTAGGATGGTTGGTGAATTAGGGAGTAGTACAGTTTGCCATAACTGGGTTGTTGAGCCAGTGTGTGAAGGGAAGTGTTTATCATAACTGAGTGATAGCCCTTGTAGTGCATGTGTCTTAAACTCATGAAATGCTTTCAAGATCTTGTGTACTTTAATAGAGATGATTTCTAATTCTTGCATAAGATTGTCAATTAAGGGCCTCATTGCATGTTTGGCAGATGGAAAAGCCTATCTGCCATATTCCCAACAGGGTTGCCGCCTCCTTTGTGGTGCCCACCCTGACAGTGTTATTAGGAGTTTCCCGCTAGGCCGGTGGGCATAAACCTCAGTTTCCGCCTACCAGCCTAGCGGGAAACAGGCTACAGCATTGTCTCTGGCATGTAATCGAGCCGGCGGCAATTCTGTAGCCAGCAGGGTGCACCAGCACTATCACTGTCTGCAAAGCAGACAGTGAACATTGTGATAGTGCTGGGCAGGGGAGCCCCTGCACTGCTCATGCCAAGTGGCCCCCTGCACCTGTTCTCCAACAGCCTTTTAATGGCAGTGTAACTGCCATAAAAAGGCTAGCGGAGAACAAGGTTGTAATCCGCAGGACAGCATTGCATGCAGCGCTACCCTGGCAGATTACGATCCCTGGCACCACCAGGCTGCCAGGATCATCGATCCTGGTGGAGCTGCAGCTCTGACCACCAGGGTTGTAATGTGGTGGTCTGTAGACCTCACACTCGTTAATGAGGCCCTAAGTGTTCAAATCAAGTGGCATGCGCAGACCATTGTGGGGTGTCTTTGTGAAACAGGTTACAGATGTGCCCAATTGGTTGCTTCTCTGGGATGTGTTTTTTGCCACACGCTCTGGTGTGTGTCTCTGTGGTGTGCCTTGTCCTTCCAGTTGTCAAGGTAAATGCACTCTGTCCCAAGCAAGAGTGTCTAATGAGTGATTTGTGGGTTTCTCTGTGCATATTCTGGGTATGTTTGTTGCTATAGCTTAAGGGGGTTAGATTGGTCAATTACTGGGGTGATGGTGAACTTATGTTGGAGTGAGTGATTATCTTCTTTCGGTTTGTGATGTATACGAGAAGGGTTTGTGATATGCATGTTATGTGTCTGGTAGGACCTGAAAGTCTGCCATCTGGCCATAACATGGCTGTGTATTGTTTGGTTTAGGGTTGGAGATCCATTCCAGAAAGCATGATGTGTATTGTTTTGGTAATGTCTCTACTTGCAGTAGGGATCGTGTTATGTTAAGTGTGTGAGTTTGTATAATGTCTTCTCCTGAAGAGAGGTCTTCTGTAGTGGTCATCTGAGGTGTTGTGGGTAGGCCAGTCATTGGAGGAGGGACAATTCCCACACATAAGAAGGGGTTTACTGGTTATGATGCACAAACTCAATACTAAAACAACAACACATGTAATACAAACATATGCTATTGCAATTTCTACAAGTGTATCACTGCCTTTGTGTGAGTGACTGCGTGTGTGTGTGTGTGTGTGTGTGTGAGTGGCTATGTGGGTGTGTGAGTGGCTGTGTGGAAATCTAAGTGGGTGTGGAGTGACTGTATGTGTGTGATTAGGTGTGTGAGTGACTGTCTAGGGTGTGAGTGGTTTTGTAGGTCTGTGAGTGGGTGTGTGAGTGTATGAGTGGATGTGTGAGTGGTTGTGTGAGTGGTTGTGTGAGTGGGTGTATCAGTGGTTGTATGGGTGTGTAAGTGAGTGTGGGAGAAGTTTTGTGTGTCTGCGAGTGCATGTGTGAGTGGTTGTATGGGTGTATGAGTGGGTATTTCAGTGGTTGTGTGGGTGCATAGTGGTTGTGTGAGTGAGTGTGTGTGTGGGCATGTGTGTGTTGTGTGTGAATGGGTGTGTGAGTTTTTTTTTTATTGGGTTCTGGATCCGTGGATCCACCAAAATCCATCCAAGAGTATCCGGGTGGATTTGCAGAGCCTTATGCGCAAAAACAACATGTTTGGACAATTTCTTGCCCATGAGGAGTCCCTCACAGACCCCACCATCAGTCCTAGGGGATCAGGGTACCTCTAAACTCACCCCTTCTATTACTTTTAAATTTTATTTTCCCCGCTGGGAGCTGAGCCCCAGTGAACAAAATGGCAGCCGAAACTTTCCGCTCAGGTTGCTCCCAGCCAACCACTACAATGCTCTTGGTCTGTGGATCCCGCAAATCTGCCCGGATCTGCGGAGGATCAGCATCTGATCCACGTCTTTTGATTTACATAATTCTTTTTACGTTAATACCTCCAAAACTACTGAACAGATTTACACCAAATTACAAAAAGCAAATGCATTTTGGGACCCCTCTTTTTTTTCTAGGCCCACTTGACTGATCACCCTGAAACTTTACAGCCAGCAGCTATAGTCAATGGCAAACTAGCTTGGAAAATTCTGTGAAGATTTTTCAAACAGCGTCAAAGTACTTAGCAAAACAAAAAATGCTTTTTCTATGGAAAGCAGGACCTAAGTATAAATACCCACTGGCGCCCACCAGTATGTTTTTTGAATATATATATATATATATATATATATAAATTAATATACATATATTCTTTTTCACACAAATAGCTCCTAACATGAACACATTGGAGCACTCAGCGGGTTCACAATGCCAATTTTATTCTATCCAGCATGATGCATTTCGGCTTCTGTGCCCTTATCAAAAGCAGCTCATAAGAAAGACATCAGAAAATGGGTCTTTAAATAGTCTTTCCTGCACTCCTGTTCCAAAAGATGAATCATGGCTACCGAAAACTAACTCCACTTAGTCCATAGTTAAATTCACCTTGCGCCATCATTACATGTGTCAACAACATTAAACAAGCCCAATGTCTTATATATATAGTCCACGGTCACATTCACCAATCACTCCATTACTATTCATGGATGCAGCATCCATGTATCCATAACAAGTCACACTTGTTCCAGTTGAAGAAATGAACCGGCAGTCCAGGATAGCAACTAAAATGTTTTACTGCAGATGATTATGTTATTATGTGTTTCCATGTTACAGCCTTTGTCCAACTATTATTGTGCCCCACTACTTTGTATTCAATATAGTAGGCAAATAATAATAATAAAGATTACATCATTATTTAGACTATTATCTAGACTCAATCAATATGCCTACAATTGCCATGGTGCACCTTAAGCATCATTAAGACCATGATTTTTTTTCAAAGTTATAAAACCATAATTAAATGCAATACCCAATCGCATATGTAAAGTGCATAGGGATCATAAAATAAAAGAGCTTAGGTGCGAAGTAATTGTATATAATTAACAATGTAACCATTTGAAAGGTGGACTGAGTAGTACAGCAAACAATAAATCATATGAAGCCTCAGAACCAGTTATATAATGTCATAGCAATATAGATAACTCCTCATCCATATTATGTCCGTTCTGGTAATTGCAATTGAGCTCAAGAATGTATTTATTCTCAGATTTTTCTCTCAATTACCGCCTCTTTACTTACGTGGAGAAGTGTGGCACAATGGTTAGAGAGGCAGACCCTGATGCACAGATCTAGTCCAGGACCAGGGTTCTATTCCCGCCTCGGCGGTTCTTGGGCTCAATTTCCCTGGACAGGATATTTCTCGCTTCGGTGCCTAATCTAATTCAGTGGTCTCACTCTGCAACTCTGGGCAATAGCTTGCTTAATCTCCACAACAGTGCTGGGATGCCTGGCTTCACCTTGGGGGTTGCCCAGAAGTGGGCACCTCACAGGGAAAAGCCAGGATGGGTTCCACAGCAGTATGCATTCAGTGCCTTGATACCTTAGGGTTGGAGTGTGCTTTACAAGTATGAATTTACATTACATGCTCAACCCAGTCAGTGCCAAAAAATTGCAAAAGGTCAAGATTTTTATTATGCTCTTCACTCTTACTAGGGGGTAGGCATTATCAATATTGCATTGCTCTCAAATGTTCTAGAACTCTTCTCAGACCTGACCATATGGTAATACCTACATAAAGTAGGTCACATGGAAATTTTACCACAATCACACAAT
This sequence comes from Pleurodeles waltl, assembly GCF_031143425.1. NCBI lineage: Eukaryota > Metazoa > Chordata > Amphibia > Caudata > Salamandridae > Pleurodeles > Pleurodeles waltl. Next base: position 165,513,168 of record NC_090446.1, on the reverse strand, counting down.
AATCACTGGCAGACATGACATGTTTCTGTATTGTCTTCTCCTTGCCTGAAGGCACTTCAAAGGCTCTGCAATTGCTGCTAAATGTGCAAGCCTTGCATTTATTACATTTATAGAAACTTTTCTAGGATTCAATCAACTGTTTTCAACCTGGGTTTTGCAAGTAACTGGATGATAATGTGCCTTTGAGAGTTTTGGCTTTACAATCATTGATAGTGTGGTAAGCCAATACTTCTTGTCCCAATATTGGATCTGCCTTGATCAAATGCCAGTGTTTTCCTATAATGTTGTTATCTTCCTGTTATCTTCCTTGCTGACCTTATTATATGTGCAAATGATGTGTAGAGTACCCATTTCAGGCTTCTTTTCTTTAGTAAATAGGCATGGTTCCTTGTTTACATTGACATTCTATGCTCTGTTTCATGCTACACGTTCTGAGGATATCCTCTTTTTGTAAACCTTTCCTTCATGATAGCTACCTCCTTGGCAAACACCTCTTCAGTGTTACAATTACGATATGGCCTAAGGAACTCCCCAGAAGGGATGCTCTACGACAGATTGTTAGGAAGATGACTGCTATCATAGAGGATGCTATTGCCTACAGTATTCTTGCTAAACATATTAGTAACTATTTGCCTTCCGTGACCTGATATCGACAAATTCAATTTGTGGGGCACGGATATGTGAAGCGGATGTCAAATTTGTATTTTTATTTTGTGATCATTATTGAATTGCATGGTTTATCTCTCATTCCCATCCCAAACATTGAAAAAGTAATCAATATGACATTTCCATAAAGATATCTGTTAGACCTGTTTATCATACTTGTTGTTGACTGCTGCTCCTCACACCAACCCACAAATATTTTAACATTATTTGTCCATCAAATAAAAAAAGATTATTGTTGGGACAAAACTTAATCATCTTTAACCACATCTTTGTGTGATCTAAATAACACAGTGGTCTTGTTTTAAAAAATGTCCGCATGATTCAAGCCTCAACTCTGTTTAAAGTGAAGTCACATCTGTACAGTTGTCAAGTGGGACTAACTTTCAGACATTTCAGTCACACATCCTTCCACTACTGCAAAGTAATCACAGAATATAGCTAAGAAGAGCTGTGGTATTGACATGCCTTGACTACTGGCAAAATAACCAAAGTGGACCTACACAAAACCCTCACCACTAGACTTCAAAGAGTGCATAACCAGGCATTCAGAATGTGCCACTTTTTACAGAGATGTGACAGTGCATCCCAGCCCCAATTACACTTGAAAGAGATTTGCCCACTGCACACAAAGGAACCTGATGCCAGACATACCTTGCCTTTTGTCATTCCAAGACAGTTTGGAGCCATGACAGGGGAAGTGGGAGAATTTTCCAGAGCCAGATGTGAGGGTAGGACAGGGACTCCTCCATGAAAAATCTGGCACCAGTTATACATATTGGACTCTGTGAGACCCGCATCCTTGACGTGGTTTCCCCTGTCTTTTTTTGCCTATGCTTCCTATGTTTGGACTGTGACTGTGTGCTGGACTTTATTTTTGTTGGTTTGGGGAATCTGGTGACTTTATCACTGATGACCAGTCCTAAAGTGCAAGTGCTCTCTGTGTAAACTGTATGTGTAATTGTTTTTTCCCATTATTGGCATATTTGATTTACTAGCAAGCCCCTAGTAAAGTGCACTGGAGGTGCCCAGGGCCCATAAATCAAATGCTACTAGTGGGCCTGCAGCTCTGATTGTGCCACCCACATGAGTTGCCCTGTAAACATAGCTCAGACCTGCCACTACAGTGTCTGTGTGTGCAGTTTTAAACTGCACATTCGACCTGGCAAGTGTACATACTTGCCAGGCTCAAATAATAATTTTCATGTGTTATCCTAGGCGTGTACCTCCCTTCCCCTGACTAGAGTGAGGGTCCCTGCTTGGACAGAGTGCATGCTGACTGCCAAACAGAGACCCCATTTCTAACAAACTCCCACTAACACTCCTCAGAACACCCCTGTACCTATGGAAGTTCAGAAAAAGGACAGCCAGGCTTATTTGTTGCTTGAAAGACTGCCTTACAGCCTGACAAGGAATATTTGACCTGCTTGCCTTAATCTCAGGGTACCTGGAGTGACTCCAAGCGTCAATTGGCTGACCTCCAGTGTGAGCTACAGGGACACATCAAGTTTCAGAGGCCTCTCTGCAACTGCACAGCTGACCTGCAGCAATTGTACTTGCCTGGACCTCCAACTGGGCGTACCTGAGCCCTGCTACTGGCCTCTGCTGGAGTGAGTCCTGATCCCCATGAGGACCCTGTGGTTCTGGACCCTTAGCTGGCATCAGTGAGAGCTGTTCCTGTGAGAAAAGGTCCTAACGTTTGGGCTCCTTGCGATCCCAAACAGGTCCCTTCTCCTGCAATTACCGCCAACGCAAACCTCCGGTGACACCTGTACTTCATCTTAATGACTATCCATGGTGACCAACAACATGAGAGCTGCATTATGCACCACAACAATGACAGCCCGCGACAACTGCTGACATGTAGCTACAGCAACAACTGTCCACAACCCTTGACCAGCTTTTCACACAATGACGGTCTGCGACGCCTGACTTGCTCTTCGTAGAACAGCGATGACCATAAGCGATCCTCATCCTCCTCCCTGAAGGCCTCCTCCACAGTGAAAAGACTCTTTGCTTCGAATTTAAAAGGTAACTTTTGAGCTGGACTAACCTGGTCTCTGTATCTGACCCGTGTTCAATGGCAGTCGGCCTGTACTTGTGAGTTGCCCCTGGTCCAGCCTGACCAAATGACTGCTAGTGGCACTTTGTACTTTTAGTCACCATTTTCAGTAAAACTGTAAAATTGAATAGCTCTGGTTCTACTGATTGGATTTTGGTCATTCCGCTATCATTTTATTTATTACAATTTAATCCATGTTTCTGAATTGGTTTGGGGTTTTTATTGTGTTGTGTTGTCACTTTATTGCTGTTTGCGTGCTGCACAAATACTTTACACATTGCCTCTAAATTAAGCCTGACTGGTTCTGTGGAAAGCTATCAGAGGGTTAAGCACATGTTAATTTAGTGACTTTTGTGGCCCACCTTGACAAGGATTGTGGTTGTTGCCTGACTGGAGCTGCAACCGCTCTAAACCAATAACCCAATCATTTACAGACTCTGACCCCCTTAATAAAATATTTTAATTTGTCAGTGCCCTGAAGACAGAGGGGCAGAGTCATCACTACTCACAGCAGTGGATGAGTTCATAATGAGGGTTCATGGGGGGCAATTTGCAGTCCTGATCCTATTAGACCTCTCAGCCACATTCAATATGGGCTGTCAATACACGCTTCTGTCTCAGCTGACCGCAAATGGAGTGGCACAGCTTTGAACTGGTTCCGCTCCTATCTATCAGACAGAAGTCAGATGGTTGCTCTCCCCCAATTTCGTTCTGAGTTCAGGGCCATTAACTAGGGTGTCCCTTAAGGCTCCTTGATCAGCCAGATTATTTTTAATATATATATGTCCCCACTGATCTTGCTTGTCAAATCACACAACATGCCACTAGTTAACTATGCCAATGATACCCAATTGATTCTGTTGCTGGAAGTCAACCTGCAGCTGACCACCTTTCATGAGTGTATGATTGTTATTATACAGTGGCTCAACTCTAACTCCCTCAAGCTCAATGAGAATAAGGCTGAGCTTCTTTGCTTCTCATCCAATAAGGATCCGGTCATGCTTCCCCCTAATTTCTGGCTAGGTCCTTCTGATGGCACCATTCTCTCCACTGATACTGTTCAGAACCTATGGGTTATTTTTGAAAAAAAGGCAGGCATAGGAAGCCGTGTGAACAGAATCGCAGGCACATGTTTCTCACTTCTGAGAGCTTTACGCAAGATTCTTCTGGTGTTGCCGACCTCTGATAGAGCACTTGTGGTACGTAGCATTATACTTAGTTGATTAGACTACAGCAATGATCTACTGCTGGGCGCCTCTGATTACTTGCTTCACCGTCTGTCAAGAGTACAAGTTGCAGCTGCCAAACTTGCCTTGAACAGACCCAGAAGAACCTCTGCTTCCTTAGCGCTGAAGGATTTGCACGGGTTACCACTAAAACAAAGAATTGTGTTCAAGTCACTTTGTATAATTTTTAGAGCCCTGCAGAGGTTGGGACTGGCTCCCATATGTATGTGATTAAAAAGATACTCTTCCAACAGGGATCTTCGCTCTTGTTCAGCCAACTTGGCATGTTTGACCAAGTTCAGGAAATCTACACAAGGAGGCTGGACTTTTATGGTTGGAGCAGCCAGACTTTGGAATCAACTCCTGGTCTCCCTCAGATCAGTAACCGACCTTCTACAATTTAGAAAAGCCCTTAAGACCTGGCTCTTCCCTAAGTATTCCTGTTGTGTTTCTTTGGCAGCATCTTTAGTAGCAGTCTTTTTTCCCCATTTGTGTTTAGCACCAGGATACCAGTTGGTGGCAGAGTGCTTTACAAATGTTATAAATAATAATAAGTCACTAAAGTGGTATGTCAGTGCTATGTGAAATTGGTATAAATAAATAAATTAGACACTATAAAACCCATAAGATAATTAAATGCATTGGGAACCATTTGTAAACGGTTAACTGGAATTTCCACTCCGCTTCACGAGAATAATAGTTTTCAAACATTACCCTTATTTTATCATAACCTGTATCAATACACCATAAGGGTTTTTAGTGCACCTTGTGGCAGATGTACGATTGTTTTTAGTTGATCACAAACAGAGATCCAGCCCGTTTGTGACTACTAAAATGGCCTCTGGCATGTTCAAGCCCTATTTGTGCCAAGGGCGTCCCTTCCTAATAGTGAGCCGCTGGGGGATGTACGATTGTTTTGCGACCTAAAAGAGGTTGCAAAACAATTGCAGTTTACACCTACTTTAAGTAGGTGGTAAACCAGTCACAGACGGGAGCCCTTTGTGAATGACAGTGAAAATGTTTTTTAAGAGCAGGTAGTTGTCCCACGGACCATTTCCTACCCTTAAAAAATGAAACAGAGACGTTTCATATTTCTTTTTTAAATGCATCCTGTTTTCCTTTAAGGAAAACAGGCTGCATTAAAAGAAAGATGCTTAATTTAAAAGCACACACAGACATGGTGATCTGCTGTTCCCAGCAGGCCACAATCCCTGTGTTATTGCCCATTCCCAATGGGACGCAAATTGCTATATCCCTCATAAATATTGATGACGCAGGTCAATTGCAACCCCATAACTCCATTGGGAATCGCTAAATGTGTCTGCGACAAATTAGTACATTTTCTTTTGCAACTTTCAAATTGCAATTGGCCATACTTCTGACCCCTTGTTTCGAACCCAGTCCATAGATTAGGAGCAGAGATAGTGGGTGGCACACTAGTGATAGGAAGCACTATACATTTGTCAGCGAAAGCTTCACACAAAAGTAAACTACAACACAATGCACGTCCCACGCTCCTCAAAAGCGACAGTGACATTACAACCAGCCATTTAAGAGTCACCAGGGGTCGCAGTTGCGACCCCTGGCTTGGCCTTTGTGACACCTGGCACTATCTTTGGGACCCCTGGCCTCAGAGGTGGCAAAATCAGTGCCAGGAACACAGTGACAGCAAGTCCTTATGGACATCAGCTGGTGTTCCACTTTGTTTTCTCTCAAGGTTTTTATTACACTAATAGTGAATTATGTTTCATTATTCATTGTTAGTGTATACAAAATGGTGTATAATTACTTGGAATATAGTCTTCCCTGGCAGCTAAGGTACGTGTGCGTGTTTTTATGTGAGAGTATGTGTGTAAGTGTAAATCTGTGTATCTGAAAGAATGCGTGTGTATGAAATTGAAAGTATGAGGGCATGATGTCACTTCCTCTTTCCCTAGCATGTTGGTGAATTCACGTTCATGCAACCAGTTTGCACGAACCCCCAGGATTTTGCTTCAATTAATGAATGCTGCCTTTGTTAACCGGTCATTGTTCTACAGGAGAAGTGACTAGAAGTGTTACTTCCCAAAACTGGCAAATCAGGTTCTCAGACATCTTCAGTTCACCATATTGTGGTTTTGTGCTAAACACTAACACGTTTTCCCCTTGCCTTTTAAAAAAAAGTAATGATTGATTCTGCTATATAGCGCACGAATGCCCTTTTGCCAGCTTCACGGCAATAAACTCAGGAGCACCGAAACTACGTTTAACACACTTGGGTTTAAACCTACACAGGTGGAGGACAAGGCATTTAAACCGGGTTCGCTTTCTGCTAAAAAGCAAAGAGTTCTATTCCGCAAGCTTCCTTTTAGCTTAATAAAGGGAACTTTACAGGAAAATGTGCAACGCAAGGCACTACATGTTTGTTTTGGGGTCCCGGGGCTGCATCTAACAGATGTTGTCCCCTGGGGTTATTCAGGTGGGTGGTGCAGGCCAGGAGATTTGTGGGTGGCCATTGGTTAGACTACGTCTGTGTGCAGGGCTAAAGTGACAGTTGGGCCACTATTGCCTGGGTGTCACCCTCTTTCCGAAAGCAGGTGGTCCTGAGGTAGGAGTTTTTTAGAATTTGGGCCCCCTCCTTCCCTCTTATTTGTTTGGAATTTCTTCATGCTTAGCTTTGATAGGTAGGCAGACTTAGTTGTCTCTTTGGGCAAGTTGCAGAATAGGAGAAATCAAGACAGCACTGTGAGGTTTGGGGGCCTGGTGAGGTAGGAGGGGGCTCAGGGAATATAGGGAATAGATGGTTGGGGTGAACTTCTGGTGGGCAGAGTAGGAAGGAAGGTGGTTATGAGGAATGAGTGTTGGTTTGAATTTGGGGGATTGTTTTGGTCGGGGGGAGTTTAAGGGTGGGGGGTGTTGGCAATGTTGTTGTATTAGTGAGGCAGGGGTTTACAATGATGTTTGTATTATGAGATGAATCTGCATACCTGTCCCATTAAGTGGCCCTTTACTCTCAAATCGTCTGGTTATTGTGCCTTTCCGCTCGATAAGTATTTTGGTGGCATCGGGACTCAAAATGTTGTCTCATATGTGGTAACCAGTTAACTGCATTTGCTTAACGGGTTACATTCTGCACGTTACGTTGCTATTTTCAGATTCATAATTAGCATGCATCCAATGACCAATGGAGAAGGGGGAAATTAAGTTCATGAAACACATTATGTCACTTTAAATGGTGCATTAATTAAATTAAAAAAACATGAACCAGAATAGTTTGATAAATCCTTAGTGCCTTTAAAACGTCGGGGAGCGTGTACAGATAGCATTGAGATACATATTCAGATATATTTTAAAGTATATTGATTAGTGAACAGCAGTTTATATTGTCCTCTTGCTACTGAGTGTAAAATAAAAGAGTTCCTTCCTGCCATCTGTGTATTACGCAGGTCTCCCAGTGGATTTTTTTGGCCCGTGCTTTAAGGACCAGCACTTTGTATGCAAGCGAGTGTCATTTATGACAACAAATGAGCCTGCAGACAGAGGTCTACATTCTCACACATTGCAAGGCAGCGGCCAGAAACGTGCGCTCTCCGTGTTTTTTTGTTGCTGCGCCACAAACCTCCACATTCAGGCCTCCCTTTGTCCCCGCGCGAAGCCCTAATCTGGAATGCACGGCGGAGCGCCATCTTCCTTTCAGAAGTGCAGCGAGGGAGAACCGACGTGTCAGACCCGCAAAGTGAACTAATTCTCTGCTCTCTCTGGTGACAAAACAGACCCCCCACTCCCTTTTCCCGTGCGGACAAATTAGGATCTTTCTTTAGAAGGTGAAAGCCTCGGCAGGCCCTTGACAACCCGGTATGATGCCAGCCGAATTAGTATTTCAAAGGAGAGGGGTTTAGTCTGTAAGTGACCAGAAACAGCTGGTAATTTTGGGTGGTGTCAATACCACGCTCTGGGCAATCAATATGAACATTTTGCATGTCTAAATAGTGGTACTCTAAACCCGCTGTGTTACCAGAACACGGGGTCAGCAAACAAAAGCAGGGGCGGCAACCAGTGGTGAAATTACCATATCCATTAATCACAATTCAGAGCATCGAAATGGATGCAATTAAGCCTTATACTTAAGCATTAGATCTGCTTGTCTCTTAGCCGCAAGCTTTTCATATTGATTGTGCCATCAAAGTATAATTGTGGATTATAATATTGCCTTTTGTCAAATCTTTTTGAAGTTTACATCCTATTGAGCATTCACTGAATGTTGTCCCTTCGCATTAAAGATGCCCAGGGCGCTCTTGTGGACAGATGATCCCCACAGGATAATTCCCATTGACACAGGATTGGGGAAAGGCCCTTTACATAGGGCTCCCAATGCCAGTGGATATGTGGATGATGCAGTAAAAACTGTGCTATTAAAGGACAAAACATTCGAAAGTTTTGACCTGTAAAGTGCTGCATCTTTAACACAACATTGAGGAGATTTACCAATCCAAAGCAAGGGAACAATTATTCGACTGCGGGTGCTGGCCCAGGACATCAATTCACTAAAATTATATGGGTTCTAAAAAATCTTGTGATACTCAGCGAGAGTGTGAAGCAAATTAGGCAAAATGTTCAAGTGGGGAGTGAAAAATGGATGAGGTTGTAGTCTGAAACATGTTTTTTATTAACATATGGTTCAATGGTTAATTATATTGCAATGTTCTTAAATCTATGAATACGTTGTGTCAAATTCGACTAAAAACAGCTATTTTAAAAGAGACAATTAAATCAGAATGCTTGTAGCTATATACACGTATAAGGGCAAAATACATGAGTTTTGATTAGTTTTTTCACCATACTTCAAAATTTGGCTGTCAATCACATTCCATGATTAAAATACCCAAATGAAAATGACCCTCACTTGTAATATTTGTACACTTTAAAAATAAGCTGTTTTTTACAAGAATGACTTTCATATACCTCATGCATTCATTCTCCATAGGACCCAATCTCAAGAGTGACAAAGGTTTGTTGTCTACATAATGGAAACAAACATACAAGTGACAAGCAAATGTGTGTTGGTTTATTGAAAGCTGTTCTCTGTGCATCTCATAATTACTTTAGACTTTTCACTGACTTGGAACAAACAACAAACGCTTCATGGAAATAAAATTGAATTAAAGGAAAATAACTCAACTGAAAAGATAAAAAGTGAAAACTCCTGTATGTTCATGAACATAACACACAATTTCATCTAAATTCAACCTCCTTTTCATGGAAGCCAATCTACACAAAGTTACACATATTAATGTCAAAGTGACCTCACTGGAGAAATACTGAATCTGCATCTGTCGTCCTAATACATAGAAATCTGCTCCAAACCTATAAGGAAATCAGGTCTTGTAGTAACAGAGAGACACAACCAAGACAAACTCTCTTAACAATACATACAAATGACATGGAAGATCTACTTGAATGGTATGACTCAAACCATATGTTGAATATTCCACAAGCATGCAATGTCACAGTTACAGGCAAAAAGGAAATAGGGAAATAAGGAGAAGAGATATCCACTCAGAAAGTCGGATAGAAGTAAAAACATTAATGATCACCGTTAGTAGCACCTACTCACTTCTCTCTCAAGTGTCCCCTGATAACTGTAAATCAGCTGTAAAACACAGTGCAGATATACCTGGCTAAGTCACCTCAAACAAACCTAACCATATCTTCCTAACCAGAATCTGGAGAATCAAACCTCACAACCAGTGTTAGATCACTTTATACCACCTGAATGTAATATTACCTGCCTCTATACAGTCAGGGAACAGGGGTTAAATACAAGTAACTCACAAAAAATAAAAAATGCAAGTGTTTCAAGAAAGAAAACACATTCTCCACCTTTCAATGTCTTTTGATTGAAATGTAGACAATGGACAAACCTCATATCAAGCTTCAAGCCGTCTACAGCCCCCTGGTGAGAATGAAATCTTTATTGAACAATTGACTGAATTCCCCAATGAATCAATAATCTACTTGACAAAAAATACTGTGGATTGAATTCTATCCAAATTTTAGGTCTGGATTGCCAGCACAGTTGTCTGCAACATCTACAGCTTCCATTTTTGAAAACATACCAAGAGTGGACTTTAGCTTCACCTAGAGGAGTTTTACTCTCTTACCTCATGAAACTGTCTTTTTTCATATACATCTACCTGCAATGGAGTACTGGCCTTGTAATGTGTAAGTGGCTATTTTAAATCTCAAAAGTACATTGAAACATTACTCATATCATTCTTTATCTCATAGATGCATTGTATATTGAACACAATAGTTTTTTTTTGTTTTTATTACGTCAACAGGTATTTTGTTAATATTTTATTCAGGACTCGAAATACAAGCAAGATCTATTGGCTTTGTTAATGCTTGTTAACTAAATGTAGTCTCATTTAGTTTTGCACAGCTCCACCCATGCAAATGCCTCTATTATAGATTCATTCTAATAAAGAAGTCCACCTAGTCATCTCCTTCTCTCTCCATTCCCTGAAATTTGTAATCACTGGACACTGAAGGGATGACTAAAACAACAAGAAATAGGTCTAAGCAACAGCAAGACTACAACAGTAGCCTTGAAAGTAGTTCATCACTGAAATTCCTCCATTTGAAACAGAAAGTCAACAAGCTCATGGCTCGGTGTTGTGGAAGCATGATGAGGATAATGAATATGTTGTGCTCAAGATCTCAGAGAAGACTAAAACAAAAAGATTAGGACATTGACTCTCTTATGAGATGAATAAGGGTTAAAAAGCTCTCAGAGTTCTCAAAATATAAAAAATATTTGGTGGTAAAACTCCTTCTCAGAAAGGGGCATACCTCTCCATTCAAAGAAACACATAAAAACGTTTCTCCAGAGAAAAATCAGCTCATATTAGAAGGAAGACAGAATAAGCATGAAACCACATGAAAAATCTTTAGAAGATTGTGACACAATCCATTGATCCCAAACTGCTGGGGCCTACATTCATGAAGAACAAAGTGAGGAGTTTGCTAACTTTTTTATTGAGAAAGGTGACAAGATCGTACTCTCCCCAATCCCAAGTCATAAAGTTCATAAAGTCTCAAGATTTCAAACTCAGCGCACAAGAAGTAATACTCTTCTGGTCATCTCTCAAAGACATCACCCTGATTGATTTGGTCTACACAGACTCCAAAAGTACACATTCCTCCTCTTCTTCAAAACCCATTTTCACCATGCATCCTATGAAAATCAACACCTCTTGCACTCCATCCTTAATTAACTCCTCATTATCCTCTTTATCCCAGGAAACAGATCAAGCATGTTTAAAAACTGGGCTGGTCATGTCTCTATTTAAAAAAAATGAGGTGTGGACCTCAATAATTCGAATAATTTCCAACCAGCCTCGAATGTTCTGTTCATGGCAAAAGGCCAAGAGATTTGTTTGGAGATCCAAAGTAATGCTTCATTGAGGAAAATGACTTTATAGATGCACTGCAGTTGGGGTTCAGGTCAGGATAGAGCACCAAGGTTGCATTCTCTCTACTTATTAGATAAGTGTTCTCATTCTCTTTCACCCTTCCACCACATATGCCATGTTAAACATTGGCACTCCTCTGAAAACTGTCAAAAAATAGAATGGGGTTAAATGGGGCAGTCCTCAGGTTGTTCTCTTCATACCAGGAACCAGGAACCAATTTATATAAAGGTCCTACTTCACCTCCAACCAAGTTGTGGCTCACTAAGTTTTCCCCAAAGATTCTAGCATACCTTTACCTTCTTTAACCTATAAGAGGAACTTCTAACTTCTGCTTTCAGCAGCTCAAACTTTGCACTCCCCTTTAATGCAAATTACAGCGACCTCTACCTGTGAAGTACTCAATGCAAAGATCTATTCATGGCCAAAGTCCTTATTTATGACTGGATATCACACAGCACCTTAAGCCGGTTACAAATGAGTTCCATCACCTCTCCTCATTTAACACCTCTATCTCACTTCAATTGTTGCATAACTCACGGTGTGAAACTATAACCCATCAATCATTGAATCCACCAAACCTCTTGGCTTCATCTTTACTCTTTAAGTTCATATCAACACAATGGCAAAGGGAGCAGATATTCACCTAAGATATCTATGTGGCCTCAAAGCATTTATCTTAGGTGCAGACAGACCATACACCAGTCACAGAGTTGCTTGTATTATTGAACCTAGATTATGGTGATGCCCTATTCACAGGTATTACCACACAGCATCTAGTCCTCATCATCGCATATCTCCAAGCTTCTGCCAGGCAAACCAGAGGAGCAGAACAACTGTATTTCACCCATTTGTTTTACATATATTTAAAGTGGATTCACATGGAAATGAGGAGCATCTTTAAGCAAGCTTAGATCACTTACCAAGCAGTCTTTTTGGTAACCCCAGATATCTTACACAGAAGCTGACCTTCATAATGGGGATAAGCTTCTGCTTGAAACACTAGTGCTCCATAAGACAAACGCTTCTCTGGAAGTGGGCCTAGACTTTTGAACTCCATATCCCAGGCCTCAGAGACAGTTACTTCCTACAGAACTTTTAAAAATGTAATATTGCATATTCCATTTTAATGTAATTTCTACGTTGAAATATTTGTCTCTTTTTCCTGCAGTTTGTGGAAAATGCTACTGTATCCACTCACATTTTATATTCACCCCAAACCTTGCACTTGCTTCTATTTTATCATTTGTACCTCACATTGTCATATTAGTGATTATAGTACATTTCATGTTAATTTTCTAATATCTATATTAAACTGCCCCCATGTAAAACAATTTGTAAATAAATAAATACAAATAAATTAGCAGAGAATATGTATCACAGTTTACAGGTAAATCTGAGGATCTTTGAGTGGTGCCGAAGGATGAGCTGTGTGTTTCCAGAGGGTGGCTGAGGCTCTCTGATGGAGTCTAAGGACCAGTTTGGGGATTCTGAAGGTGGGCTGATGGCCAGCTGGGGTAGCAGTGGGGGGATTGAGGGTTCACAGACAAGCAGACCACCCACTCACTGAACAGCATAGGGACATATTATATAGTTCTGCTCTCCCCACCCAGGCAATCTGCCTTTATGCACATGTCAAGTTTTACCAGTGAGCTTAGAGGGCTATTTCAAAGCATTATCTATTGTTTTAGGAAGAGATGTATTAAATGAGAAGTATCTAAATAGGTTTACAGAAACCACATGACCTTTCCATTCCTTAGAAGTTAAGTCTATGAAAAAAGTTCATGATCAGAGTTGCCAGCGTGTCACAGCATTTTAATTAACCTTCTTTGTTCACATACGCATATGCCGTCTGTGATAACACTTTATTGCGCATTGGCAGATTAGGGCTCCCATTTTATGGATTTTATTACATTTGGGGCTTGAAATGCTCCCACTATACCTTAACATAACTATCGATCTGCTTACATTTTGTATTAAAGCATATTGAATGATTAGAAAGTACAAAATGTCTAATTTGAAGTATTTTGAAAGATGGTTTGCCTAATGGATCCTTTTAAAATGTATATCTAAACCTCACAAGGAACAAATATCAGATTCATTCACAAAACAAAAATGCAATTGGAGTTAAGGAGATTGACTTTTACAAAAGGCTATTGGTCGTTTCAGTTTTTCTTTAATATTTGGAATATGGTAAACGTAACTTCTTCTATTGTCGAGATAAATTATTTTTACCATTAAGGTGATTGGAAGTTAATGCCGAGATGCCTGGGAAAAATCATAAAAGTTCAGGGTTAATACCATAAGATTTCATTTTTTAAATAACTCTAATGTTGGACCCATATACCATTGGAGATCTGAGTACCGTAAAAATATATGAAGCCATTCATCATTACATTAAAATGTTTGTTTTTTCATTTACAAATACTATTGATGCGTGCATGTATGAACGTATATAAGAGTATATACTTGGCACATATCGACCTGGGAGTACTGAACAGGTGGGCAAGTCCAATGTACGTTTTTAGCATCATTTACAGTGAGACAGAGAAAAGATGTGTAGCTACTAGGCAAGGTGATAATTTTCTGTGAAGAGGTGTGATTTCAACCTCTCAGAATAGCAGTCAGGAAGGAGCATTTAGATGTACATATTGTTCCTAATGGAGGCGGTATTGAGTGAGAAGAAATGCTTTCTAGCCTTTTCTTTCCTGCATTTACTAATTTCCAATCTATAGTTAATACAACTGGTCTTAAATATGATGCAGACATGCAGGGAAATCAAGGAAAGTTGTTTCAGTTTAAAGTCTCATGGTCAGTTTACTTCAGACACTAGATGAGGCAACCTTCAGCGTGTAGAATGACTTTGTTGGGCGAGTGTAAAGTTGGGATGACCACATGGTCAGTTTACTTCAGACACTAGGTGAGGCAACCTGCAGCGTGTAGAATGACTTTGTTGGGCGAGTGTAAAGTTGGGATGACCAGTGGGATGGCCATTGAGGAGAACATTGCCACTGTCCTAATATAAGAGAATCTAAACTTGATTTCAGGTAAGAACAGTTTCACATTTTCAGGAAGAAGTAGTAGTACAGTATAAACATATTTTTCTTAGGTATATGGTACTTGAAGGAGAGATCTGCATTGAGATTTTCTGTCACCTAGCCAGGTTTGAATCAATGGTTTATAGGGACTAATGGAGAATAGGAAAACGTTTGCCATTGTTGGTTTCAATTTTAAGTAGTTGTGTGAAATACAGTGCTGAATTTGCTTGAGGTATTTCTAAAATCCTTGAGTGCAATCCTCTGAGTAGCTCTTGAGGTAAAGTTGTGTTAGGTCAGAATATTAGTGTAGTCTGATTTTGTTGTTGGTAATTAATATACATAAGAGTTCCATTCAGAGGTTAAAGACAATGGTGGAAAGGATGAATCCTTGGGGTATTGCACAGGAGATACGGAGCTACAGCTTGTTTCAGAAAAACAAAACCTAAAATTAATGACCTCTACAATATGGCCAATATGGGAGTTTTCTCCTGTCCATCCATAAGAGGGCCGGCAATAAAATGAATGTCCTACCTTAGATGGCCCTACTCTGTTGGGCCATGGATGGTATGAATGCTAAAATACATAAAATCATTATATATATATATATATATATAAACCTAATAGGTGGTCTTTTAAAATGTATTAAAATTCATTATACCAAAAGTTTAAAATATAAATTTGACTCCTTGGTTGCACTTTGGATCTCCTAAAAACAGAACAGCCCTTCAAATCCATGCCACCTATAGATGATAGTCTACATACAGGACACTCTATGAAATGTAATTGGCCCATAGGTCTACCTATTTCATAAGAGTCTCCTGTGTCTCTCCCTCTTTTAGATTTCAAAAATCTACATTACTGCTAGTTGTCTGAGTCCCCCTAGGAAGAGATTGTGGTTTAACCAATGGTGGAGGGTTATTTAAATGGCTGCTTGGTAGTACAAATATGAGTGTTTTGCTCATCAAAGTGACCTGAGGTTCATACATATCTCGATCAAGAGTTAGTATCCCTCTGTCAAGTACTTCCTTAAGTGTCAGTTGCAAACAGGCCGATTTGCAGAATCGGACCATTTATGAACAAAAAAGGCTTTTTGGGATGTACAAAGCCCTATTTGCGATTTCGTAACTCATTACCACATCTCAAATTGGGCTTATGATTCGATATTAGGAAGGGGTGTCTTTGGGGCACCCCTTCCTAATACTCAAATCGCAGTGTTATGTGTTAATGTTTTGTGACTGAAAAGCAGTAGCAAACTATTCACATTTTATCACCAAATTCATGTTGCTCTCAACCCATCCGCAAATGGAAAGGGGTCCCCAGGAGACCCCCTTTTGCTTAGTGAATATTTGTAAAAGCATTTTTTAAAAGCAGGCAGTATTACCACAGACCACGGACTACTCCTAAAAAATGAAAAGAAAACGTTTCTTTAAAAAAAAAAAATACATCACATTTTCCCTTTTAAAAAATGGGCTGCATTAAAAAAATGCTTTATTTAAAAGCAGTCACCGACATGGTGGTCAGCTGATCCCAGCAGGTCACCATCCCTGTGACTTTAGCGATTCCCAGTGGGTCGCAAACCGAGACCTACCTCATTATTTTTCATGAGGTAAGTCTGTTTGCGACCCACTGGCAGTCTCAAAATGTGTCAAAGACACATTTGTACATCGGTGTTTGCGACTACCAAATAGCAAACGAAAGCCTTCATACATATGACCCTCAGTTCTGAGCTAAATAATCAAGACTAATTGATATGACCATTATCAATCTCACCTCGTGATTTAATAAAAGCAGAAATATCATGAATATCACCAACAGGAGTCGCAAGGGGGGTAAATCAAAACAAATTTTGCTTGAATGTTTTCTTATAATATTGTGTCAGTTTTGCTCTAGTACTCTCAGGGTCATATCTGGGTCAGTAAGACTGGGTACGAGTAAGCTTCAGATTTTCCAACAACCAGGCTTGTATATAATGTTTAAATACATTATACAACAAGCAGAGTGGAAGAGAGGAGACTATGTGGCAATTGAAAGGGACTTTTGTGCTACCACTCGTCCCCTAAAGTAGCTTTGAAAGCATCCCATACCACAAAATCTGAGGTAGAGCTATGATTAATCTAAAAAAAATCCTCGATAAAGATTCTTGTTTAATCTAGTCATACATGGTCCAATAACAGTGATTTCTATAACTTCTATCTCAGTCTTTCTTTATGCAGAATATTAACAGGTAGTTGAAGGGAGACTATCATGTGACAAGAAAAAGAGTTTTCATGGATTTCTAATGAGCCCCATTTAGTCTTGTCAGTAAGTAAAAAGAAATCTAATTGTGAAGCTGTATTGAATAGATAAGAAAAGAAGGTGTATTGGAGGAATGTGGGTGATCTACATGCAAGGGACCTACTAATGCAAAATTCTGTTTGATAGTTGTCAAACTAGGCTTCAACTGCCTTTTAGCTCTAGTTGTGGTGTCTGTTTACAAATCTTGAATGAAATTCTAGTTGCCGCCCAAATAAATGACCCCTCGGCACTCATAGCAAGATTGTGGAGTTGTTTCAGTAATTAAACATCATATGCAATGAACCTCAATACTTCACGAGGTTAAACACCACGCCCATTACCTTAATCCAGATCCATCTTCCATTTGTATCCCTTATTACATTGCTTTCCTGCCGATCAGTGGTATTTGTTAAAAATAATTGTCACACCACTCATTGAAACCCCTGCTGATGCAAGGTATGCAGATGACAACTTTCTTGATTTCATTTGGGAGTATTGTTCTTGAACCTTGTTTCTTGAAAAAATATCACCTCGAGGTTACATGAGGACATCCATTTCATCAGGGCACCATATTTACATTTGTTTAGCAACCCTTTTGCATTGCTTGTGATTATCGTAACATTTTGTACCATTAAGAAACTTTACAAAAGACCTGACATTCAAAAGAATGTCTATCTGACTGACTGGCTTCTGCTTCCTCGCTGAACTGACTTCCCACCCATTCCTTCCATCCTGCTCATTTTTCCTACTCGTGCCCTCCCCCCAGCCCTCATTGACCGAATTCCCCAAAACACTTACTGGGCAATAGCCCACCTTCCCCCACAAGGCCCCAAGCCCTCAAGTGATGCCCTGTAAACTGCTCCGGGTGTCCTTTCTGTGGACCACCCTGCATGAAAAAAAGAAAGGAACTAAAAACAATAAAACCACCACCTTGAAACTAGAGGACTTCTGAATTGCTTTTACACCAATTAAGACATCTAATTTTAATTTTTTTGCAGCGAGGCCTGGGCCTCGTTGACTGAAGAGGGCAGATGAAATTGGCCATTGAAAAGCACTTTCACTTTAGACTGCTGGGCTAATGAGGCCTGGACCCCAAATGCTCTAAATTGCCCCACCATCCCTTGAAATGTCCTGCAGCTCTGTACCAGCTCTGATTGACAACATTTAATAAAATACCCAAACGTGGACTTTGTCCTTAAGACGAAAGTCTGCAAAGTCACCAAGAATGGTTTGTGGGTATTTGGAACTAGCTGGCACTCTATGAGCCCGCATAATTGATAAATCGGCTGGTGCATCTGGCAGAATATGCATTTTTTTAAAAAGTCCCTAGAGTCTCGCTTCCCTCTGGAACTCGACAAATCAGGGGTTAGAGCACCTTGCATGATTTGCCAATCTCTTTGATTACTAGTTTCCAAGTAATGATCCTTCCTTTGTGCGTTCAACATTTTTTGTTAAGTGAAAACACTTTGTCCTTGTAATCCAACATCCTTTTCTCCACTTCCTATAACCTGACTGGTAGCTGTGTGAGACTCTCCTCAATCTTGCCAGTCTTTGCTATTAAGTTGCAGTCTTGTGGGCTTGTCGCTGTTTCAATGTTGCAGACTCCGGTCAATATGTTCTCCACAAGAAGTTTCAATGGTTCTGATTGTGCTAAAGGAAGCAGGTTACTAATTTCTTGGCCCATCTCATGGCCATAACCTGTTGTCTGATGATTATTTTGGTTACCAGGATCTGGCATGGCATCGACTAAGATCTTGCCTTCAACCCCAAAGACTTGGTGTGATGAGGTTGCATTAAAGGGGTGAGGTTGCATTGGCTTCAGGGAGGGAGAGGTATTTTCTTGTAGAGCCACAACCAATACACCTGATACAACTAGCTTATTTTCTTTGATGTTATCCTCTCAAGCAATCAGGGGTAGATGTATCATTACCTTTTACACTCAATAGTTTGATTGTTTAGAAAAAAGTGGGTATTCTCTTAACCTAGCCTCTGAGATATGGTCTTCATAAGCTGTGAAGCTGTGTGTATTTTACCACTGACTCCATCTTGACCATTAACTCCATTTTGTGATGTGCTTCAGTTGCCGTCACAGCAGGGCAGGGTCTTTCCACACAAAGCTTGTTTTCCACACAGAACTTGTTTTTGCTTTTTTCACCAGAACAGGGGCATACTGTGCTGGAGCATATTATGGGGATGCAGATGAGACAGGAGTACATAAGGCTGAGAATGTTTTCATCAGAGGAGGTAAGCTCTGTCTCCGGAATGCGCATTGGGGCCTGGACAGTACTTTTGCATGTTTTTAACACAGACCAAGTATAGCCAGCGTTTGATTTCATAACAAAGGGGAGGGTGTTCTAGAATGCTCTCCTAGCTTGTTTAAGATATAAAAGACAGGGAGACTTAGTGCTAAGATAGGAACCCACGTGTGGAGCGGACGTGCTGTCGGGGACATTTTGATCCCATGTGAGAGGTCTCCTGCCTTGGCCGTTTGAAGGTTCCCCGGTCTGTTGTGCTGGCGAGGATGATGGATTTATCCCCATGGTGATGCATTAAAACTTTTAATTATTTAGCATATATATATATATATATATATATATATATATACATATATATATATATATATATATATATATATATATATATATATATATATATATTCACTGGTGATGCATTACAAATTTCTGTCTGTGATTGTTTAACAGCTATGATTATTCTTGTATCTACACATGTTTTATGTCATTTGAGTTAAATGCTTATTTCCATAGATTTGTTTGCATTTATTTGATATCTGGGAAGTGCCTTAATAAAGTCATTATTCTGATTATTATGATAGTGCTGCATTCTTTGACATCGTTTCCTCTTAGTTCAGGCAAAAGCAATACATGGGTAGAATCCCCAGATCGTCCCTCTGAAAAATGTAGAAATCATATCAAAGGGTAAAGACAACATTGTTAGTCATGAAACCAGGTCAAGAAAAATGGGAATATTTACCAGCTGATAAATGTTATTTGTGAGAATGATAATACTTGTCTCTTTTACAGATCATACTACGAGGTGTATTTGTGCTGACTGTTCTGCGTGGAGCATTTTTTGGACACGTCCACGTGGGGTGGGGAGGGACAGAAAGCCCCCAGCTCTGAAGTAATAAACCGACAGTGCAGATCAACACCCTTACTGCACCAGTTCAAGAATGTTTGGATACAATTGGCTGAGTCCATTCTGAACAGGTTGTACTTCTGCATGATGAATATGAAAAGCACAGTTGATTTCCACCTGCTAAGTCACCATCCCAACTCCCACCAGCATTCTGCTGCAAATATTCAAAGACACAAATGCTGATGGAGCGGTGGAAGAAAGTGATTAAGTAACTCATCTATCTCTGTTCGAGTGCTGTTGGTTTTACCAAGAAACTATTCAGGAGAAATAGAATAATCTAAAACAAGTGATCACTTACAATATCACTGAATGTGATGTGGGTTATAATTTAACCTGTGATGCCAACAACATTGGCAAATGTGCCCAGATGCAACTTGAAGGGACTCAAGTAACCTCAGGGAAGAAACACAGTTTATGTCAACACCAAAATGACTGTAGTGCAAAAATGTAAATAATAGCCTGTCTTGCAAGACTATAGGGGGTTATTACAACTTTGGAGGAGGTGTTAATCTGTCCCAAAAGTGACGGTAAAGTGACGGATATACCACCAGCCGTATTGCGAGTCCATTATATCCTATGGAACTCGCAATACGGCTGGTGGTATATCCGTCACTTTACCGTCACTTTTGGGACGGATTAACACCTCCTCCAAAGTTGTAATAACCCCCATAGTGTCTTCTGCTAGTCACATTAAGCATATCAAGTTATCTGTTGGATGGTTATTTTCTTGTGCAAATATCACATAAATACGTACATCCCTGCAAATATAACTGGAGGACTGTGTACTTTCATGCGTTTGGGACTTATGATGTTTCCATTACACGCAGTACCACATACTCAAAACATAAGGGAAACAGTTCAACTAAGCGAAGACTGTCACTCTGAACTTCAGTTATTATCTAGATCAGAATATGTAAGCTTTGGTCTTTCTCTGGTAGGAGTTCCAGGATTAGCTGTTTATAATACTTGAGTTATTAACAAGTTAGCATGTTTGATGCTTAAGTGACATGCAGTAGTTGAAGTAAACAGACAGCCAGAGCTCGCTCTTGTGGCCGTTTTCACACAAATTGAAATTAAATACCTAGGGGGTCATTACAACATTGGCGGTAAAAGCTGCTTACCGCCGTGCAGAAGACCGCCAATACACCGCCGCGGCCGCACAAACCCCTACGACCAGAAATTTTTAGGAAGCCGAGAGACAGAGAGCACAGCAAATGAGAACCCCACCACACAGAGGCACACAACACCATCACCCATACAACAGTCCACGCACAAAACACCACACACCACTACACAGCACCACACACATCAACACATACACCACCCCACACATCACCCACATCACCCCATGTCACACCAAAGTCACCCCAGGTTTTCCGAGGAGGAGCTCAGGGTCATGGTGGAGGAAATCCTCCAGGTAGAGCCACTGCTATTTGGCTCACAGGTGCAGCACACCTCCATAGCCAGGAAGATGGAGTTATGGCGCAGAATCGTGGACAGGGTCAACGCTGTGGGACAGCATCCAAGAAATCGGGAGGACATCAGGAAGAGGTGGAACGACCTACGGGAGAAGGTGCGTTCTGTGGTCTCCAGGCACAACATCGCGGTACAGCGGACTGGCGGCGGACCCCCACCTCCTCCCCCACAACTAACAACATGGGAGGAGCAAGTCTTGACCATCATGCATCCAGAGGGCCTCAGAGGAGTCGGTGGAGGAATGGACACTGGTAAGTCAAATCTCAACTATCATATCCCCCACCCTACCTGCATGCTATCACACACCCCCACCCTCACCCTCTCCTCTATCACTCCAACTCCTCACTAATGTACTAATAACACAAACCACCCATCCCAACACCAAGCCCTGCATGACACAACTAAGCATGGTCACCCATCACTAAAGCATGCTCACTGCACATACCCATAACAACCCCCTAACCATCATGACACAAACCCCCACACAGGAATGCTTGCACTGGGGTACACGCACACCCACCCATTGCACACCATGACACACACACATGCAATAATCATGCTCTTATACCCCTGCAGGACCACTACGGAACGTCACCACACAGGAGGGTCCAGACATCTCCACTCCACCCACAGAAGAGGCCCACAGTGACAACAGCAGCTCTGGCCAACTGGATCCATATAACCAGCCCGGACCATCGTGGGCCTCAGGACAGTCGGTTCCCCTCGCACAGGCACAGCCCAACACTGACCTTCCACCCTCTGGTAACACCAGCACAGCACCCACCCAGCGGGCCCATCCCTCCGTACCCAGCACACATCAATCAGCTGTGTGTCCACCACTACAGGGAACCCAAGATAACCCACCACCCCAACAACAACAGGGACCTGGGAGCAGTGGTAGTGGGCACAGGTCCAGGGGACGGAGGCACAGGAACACAGGGGAACTGGGAGGGCTGCTGTGCGACAGGGGGCGGACAGGCCAAGGGAACCCACCCTCCACGAGGCCCTCTCCTCCATCATGGGAGCATACCACCACTCCTAGGAGACGATGGCGACGGTCCTGGCCAAGTTTCAGGAGACCCAGCGCATGCAGGAGGAGCAGTATTTGGGGTTCAGGGAGGAGCTCAGAACCATCAGCTCCACCCTGGGCACCATCATAGGGGTGCTGAAGGACATACAAAAGACCATGAGGGACACCGTGGCACTCCAAGGGGCCCCTGACACTAGCATGGACGATGAACTGCCCACCACCTCCGCCGGCGCTAGTGGACAGGACGCCCCGCCACAGGACCACCACACCAGCACCCCACCCCCTGCAGATGGAGAACCACCCCGCAAGCGGTCTCTGAGATCCAGGAACAGGACAGAGCAAGATGGCAAGACCCCCGCCAGGAAATGAGACCACCCTGATTGTCCTCCCACTGTCCCACTTTGTTACCCTGTCCAGATTGGAACTGCCCCAGCTCCACTTCCTATGCCCATATGGGCAAAGCACCTGTGAGACGAATAGACTGGACTCTGCCATGGACATTCCTCCACCATCCCACATCACCATTTTACAACCCCCCTCCATTTTTGAGCACTTAAATAAACACCCTTGAAGCACAAAACAATTTGGAGTCAGTCTGTGATTTGGTAAATTTGTATTATCAATGACAGTGTCAAAATGCGTTTTCTATTGTAATGCCAACATACCTATGTCACACATCACAAGTCTATGAAGGATGCAAGCAGATGACACACGTTGGTAACCACACCTGTGAAACCGTCATGGAAAGGTACAACTCAGTTACCAAATACTGCTACTAAATGACAGACAGGATAGAGGTAGAAGTGTGACAGTGAATGTAATA